>NC_083362.1:71300816-71632244 GCF_030254825.1 Meriones unguiculatus
GGACGGAGGCTATGCACAGCCAGAAATATGGACTTGCACTTGCCAACGCGATCTGGCTACAGCAGCCTCCGAGTGCCAGATCCACCACATCAGCAGTGACCAATACTGAGCACCATTCCCTGTGGTGACCAGCCAGCACCCTGGTGGCAGGCTGAATACATTAGACCACTTCCTTCATGGAAGGGGTAATGCTTAGTCCTTACTGGAGTAGATACTTATTCTGGTTAGAGAGTTGCCTTTCCTGCATATAATACACCTCTCCATTCTCTTCTCTCTCTCTCTATTCCTCCAGTGCCAATAGCTGTAGCACCATCTACACATTTTACCGCCTTGAGTTGTCTATCTCCTGGACCACCTGGTTCATGCAAGATCTAAACCAGGATGTATCAATCTAGCACTTGGGCACCAAAGGCCTAAGGCATCTGTCCAAGCCCTGACAGGTAGGAGACGGCACAGCACAGCGGCCGAACTTACCAGACCATCCTCTACAAGCTGGCAGAATGCCCTGCCTCCCATTATCAGCACCACAGCAGAGCCAACGCCAAGTACGGCATGCTGGGTGCTATCACAGCCTGGAGTAGGGACAGCGAGGACTGACCCAGGGCCCTGCAACAGAAGCCGTGCTTCTCCCCAGTACCCAGGATTCTTGGCAGGAGTAGAGTCGTGACTGGAACCCAAAACCTCTGATCCAGCCCCTGTAATTCTTTTCATCATCTTCCAGTCACGAGTCTGCTCTTGCAAGGTATCACAGGTCTTTTGCACCACAAGTTCCCCACCCCCACCCTCTGAAGATTTTGCAGGATGAAGAAGAGAAAAAGAGACATGATGGGGTGGGGATAGATTCAGAATTCAGAGTAGACGTAAGCCGTTAGGCGCCTGGACTTGAAGCCCTTTTCCAGCTTAACACATGTTAGAGGAAGAAAGCATGCGAACAGTTAGTTACGCTGGGCTCTCACTCAGCATCATCAAAGAGGAGGCTATGTCGAAGAGCAGGGAGATGCAGATTGCTAGAAGCACGTTGCCAGGCAACGCCGTGTTAAACGAAATGTGAGGATGCTGGTCATGGGCAGAGAGAAGGAAAGGGAACAAGCTCCTGTGCGGCAACTGAATGAACGAATGCGAGCAAGTGAGGGAAGGAACCACAGCCCTCTTCAGCCACAGCGCTGAGCGGTGCAGCTCGGCGCAGGCGCCAGGTCCTTCCGCGGGGGGCGGGGCGGGGCGGAGATAGAGGCTGGGACTCCGGAGCCATCCAAACTTCCGGTGCCTCGGGCTCAGCGAGAGGCGAGCACACCGTCGAGGTTGCTTGCCCTGGCGGAGGCTGCGGGGAGCAGGCGCGGGTCAGCGCAGCCATGGTGAAGATCAGTTTCCAGCCCGCGGTGGCGGGCATCAAGGCCGATAAAGCCGACAAGGCAGCGGCGTCTGGCGCGGCCTCGGCATCTGCCCCGGCCGCGGAGATCCTGCTGACGCCGGCCAGGGTGAGAGGCAACGAGTCTCGGGGCGGGGAGGGGAGGGGGAGAGGGAGAAGGGGCGGTGCTCGGGGGTTGTCGAGAAGCCTAGGTGTCCCAGTGACCGGAGGACCGGCAGGACCCCGGAGTCACGGGCGTAGGCGGGGCGAGAGGTCTGAAGAGGCTGGTCCATCCCCTGCTGGGAAAAGGTGTCCGGTCTTTCCCAAATCGGCAGTCGAAAGCAGAACTGGTCCCTAAGCGGGGGCGCGCACACAGAATCTCTTCCAAATGTGGGGGCCTCTAGATGCCCAGTTCCAGGATAAGGAAAGGTGGCCGACCCACGAAAGTTTGGGGACTGTGGGAGGTTTGCGTCTGTTTCCAATCAAGGGTGAGGGGCGGGGAAGCCGGCCCCCGGGTGGGGGATGGAAGAGGGGTTGAACGGAGTCTCCCCAAAGTGGGGTGGTGGGTCCTGATTGGTTAGGGAATTTGGCTGGGGAAACTGGTTAGTAACGAAAGGGGTGGTGACATTGTTTTGGTCCCCGAATGGGCTGTGTGGGTGGAGGGTGGTGTTGGAACCGGTAGACTTAAAGTGAGGAGGCTTTTCACACCTGCGGGGCCTGCATCTTCGCTTTCTTCTCGGGCCTCCAGCTTCGCTGCCACCCTCCGCTGCGTGGACTCGACCCTGCCCCGGTGCCCTCAGCATCCCTAGTCACTCAGCTGGCTTTGTGCCGACCGGCCTCGGCGTGCCCCGCCTTCCCCTGGCTGAGGGGACCCAGGTCATTTCCGCCATCGAAAACCGTGCTGTGTGGAGTGTGTCGAGGGGAGGACTGGGAAAGAAAAGCTGACCCAGCCTGGCTTCATTTACTCCAGTACGGGTGTTTTCATGGTCACTCTCAGACGCCTCCCAGCGGTCCCGGGGCACGCCACGCCGGGCCTTTCCATCCAGGCAGAACTGAAAAAGCCCTTCCACTTCCTCCTCTCCAGACCAAGATTCAGGCTTGCCCGGACATATTTAAGGAGTCTGTGGAGAAGGAGCCGGAAGGGAAGGTTGTGCAGAAGTGGGCCGATCTGAACAGAGAACGTGACTCCAAGGAATGCCAGGGACTTGGGCAGCACTCAGGTTCTAGTCGCTAAAGCCTGCATCGTTCATACACCAATAAGAATTCCTTGGCCACCCGGGCCTGGATTAAAGTGGCTCTGGGCACCCCCACGTGACCAGCTTCTTCATCTGAAGCCTGGAGAGAGAGGGACACCCCCAATTTGACTTTGGTTTCCCCGTTTTAAAAGTTTGCCCTGGGGGTTAGGCTTCCTTTAGTACTTCTGGGAGGGGCCCTCCTCCTTTCCTCTCAGCCTGGGTATGGGGCCCCAGGAACTGCTAAGCGGCAGACTGTCTGTTCTCCGGTAGCCAGTGAAGACCTGGCACTGGAACCCAACTGCTTAAAGCCACGGATCTGAGAAGGGGGGAGGACTAAGTTGAACAACTGGAGAATGTCATTATCACCCCTCGGAGAAGGAAGGCCCAGCAGATTCGACAGGGCACATGCCAGGGCAGCCCACTGATGGTGTTGGACAGGGTGGCCGAGCCCAGGGTGAGGAGAGTTCACATTTTCTCAGTAACCTCGGGCAACTTAGTTATCTAGGTCTGTTCAATAAGGTGACAGTACAGAACGCATGCTAATAATGAATAAACCGCACAGACACTATGAGCCTCCAAGCACCAGGTAGTTGGTTTTATGTAGTGTAAGGAAAGGGTGAGAAGCTAGGAGAGGGGGAGAAAGGTGCCCCAGAAACAAAAGAGGTTTTACTATGCAAACAAAACCTCCTTGGCAACAGCCCTCTGAAGACCACCAGTGGTTGTCCCTGTGGGCCCAACCTTCAGTCTCCCCCTTCTTCAAAAAGATCTTTCCTTCATAGTTAAGAAGGGGGCCCTTCCCTGCCTGATCCCTGAAATAGCTGTTCCTGTCGGGGTTTTTTGTTTGTTTTTGTTTAAGGATTCAAATCTCCCCCATGAGGACAGCTTTTCAGTTCTATTTTCACATCTTTAGCCTGTCTCAGTTTACAAACAGGCCGTGTGTTTGAGGCAGCCTGTTTTGATCTCTCCCCCCAGTATGTGAGCGATAAGCAGCGTCCAGCTCCCTGCTTTTATCAGACTCTTGAAGCTAAGCGGGCCCATCCTGCCCTCACCCATCGCGAAATGAAAATATCAACCTTGTCCTGCCCCGTGTGCTGTTAGTAATGGCCTAGAGCCTTGCCAAAGCAGCCTCCCCTATCACTGCTGGGCAGTAAGGAGCTTAGGGAAGCAGGCGAGACAGTCGGGAGCAGGGATTAAAATACCCACATTTTCAGGCAGAACTGTTCGTTGGTCAGCTCACACTACACCAATTGCCCAAGCCCTGAGCTGGTGTGAAGGGGGCCTTTGGTGTTGCGTGTCGGCTTTGCCTACTATCAGCTGCACCTAGGACCTTGTAAGACAGTTCACTTCTGCAAGCTTCTTGCTCTACAATGCCAGCAGGCGTATTTCCCCTTGCCCGGTGTCTGGCATGGCAGTAAGAGCAGGCAGAGGCCTGTTTGTTTGCACGGCTGTAGTTCAGGACAGGACGTGAGCCATTGTCGGGCACTGAGTTGAGAGCCAAGAGGCTAGAGGGACGGGTTGGTGGGGACCGTGGCTGGGAGCTGTTTTATCGTGGCAGGGCTTTTGTCCCATGCTGATGACAAGACATGAGGCTGTTCTCTTCACTGGGCATGACCCTGGAGTGCCTTAGTGTTCTAACTGACTAACCGGTGATCCCCAGAAAGACCAGTCCAAAAGATGAGAAAGCTGGCTTTTAGGTATTATCAACCCGTGTTCAGGCCTGGGGTGTGTGTATATCGGGGTTAAGGGATGGCTGTAGCAGGGCATCATCTTTCAAGGCCTTCCCCTACTTCTGAGTAAATACTGAAATAAGATTTGTCCCCCAGACCTAAGACCAGGTAAAGTGGGGAAGGGGGTGGGGTTGGAGAGCCAGCTGAGCCTACAGCTGCCCATGTGTTAGACTGTGATATGAGGAACCTGGAGCCATGGCATGGCCCCTGGTAGGAAGCTAGTCACTGTTTAAGACCCCACCTCCTCCCACTCTCTGGGCAACATGCAACCCAGTGGTCACTCCTCCTTCTCCCATCGGGCGGTCTGCACATGCAGGCATGCACAGACAGGCCCTGGGGCCAGGGGCCTGAATGAAGAAAACATTAACTTCAGTAACCTCAGCTCTGTAATTTTCTCTTGGGCATTTGTCTTTGATTAATGGCCCTTGAGTACCCTTCTCCCTCAGCCCACATACCTGTGGATCAGATTTCACTCTGAGTGTGCGTGTGCGTGTGTGTGTGTGTGTGTGTGTGTGTGTGTGTCCGTGTCCTTGGGCCCTTGGCAGCAAGATCAGTAAAAGAGGCAGCCCAGCCCCGGGTCCTTCCCCACGTTAGAACAGTGGGAACTTCCAGAAGAGTTGCTCTGCTGGGTGTCTTTATCTGCAGGCCTCCCTGCCCGTGATGGTTCCCTCGTTCTGTTTTCCCCTGAGTCCACTGTTCAAGGCTGTCAGCAGACTGCCAATGAGGCGCAGTTTCTCTTCCCAAGAAAAGAAGAATGTTGACGATTAAAAGCAACACAGCTGGGCTTTCCCCTCTGTTTTGGGAGTCTCCAGTTCCCTCTCTCCGAGTGAGAGCTCTTCCAGCCTTCAGCCTGGTGTTTCTGCTCCACATCCTTTCTGAGCCTTTGTTTTCTGGAGAAGCCTGGGCGGCCCGGGATGGAGGAGAAGAGAGAATTCTGGGTCCAGGCAAACAGTGATCAGCAAAGCTGCAGCCTGCCCCAGGAGGCCTCAGGCGGAGGGGCTAGGAGTGGGAGTTCATTAGTGGAACCTCTGAGCCTTGGCTAGATGTGGCCTATAGACTCAGGTGATATCTTTGATTTTTGGCCAGTGTGCAACACACTATTGCTCAGGGACAGTAGGCATTTGCCTGCCTCCCATCCCCAACAAGGCTTCTGTCTGTAGGTCTGTCTCACACACATAACCCTCACACATAATCCTTGCCCATGTGAACTGCAGCCTGCAGCCTAGGAAAGAAAAGATGCCAAAGATAGGAATGGCGTAGGGACCACTTCAGAGTCGGTGCCTGCAGAGCCCATCCCCCTGCCCCACCCTGCCTCCCACTAAGTAGCCTGCAGTTGTAGGGTAATCCAAGAGCTATCGTACTTTGAGCTGTGTCTCAGCTGAGTTGTGTTTCAGTTGGTGGTTTTCTAGCCATTCTGCCCCCGGCTTTGCTAATTATCTCACGACACTGCTGAGAGCCCTAGGAAAAGCCTGAATGAAGGCTGAGGCCCAGGCCCCTCCTGTCAGGTCCCCACATATCTGCCTTGTGTGCCTAACGTGAGTGAGAGGCATTTTGCTCAGAGGGCTTGTTGCCTTGGAAACAGTATGCACCAACCTCCCACTTTCTAAGAGAAGGCCCCCCTCCCCCACCAATGCCTGGCTGTTGATAGCAGTTCCATCGGGGGAGGGGAAGCAATATTTCTCTGGTCTCCAGCAGGTCAGGGAGGGGAGCAGCTGGAGTGAGGTTACCCCCTCAGGAAGGCTGACTTCACTGCTCCCCACAGCCCGAAGACCCCAAAGGGCTCAGCTTGCATGAGATCACAGGCTGTGGTGACCCCTGTAGTAGGGACAGCAAGGGTTCCGGGCCTTGGAGGAAAAGCCTTGGCTTTGGCTGTGGCCCCAGCAGGGAAAAGCAGTGCTGGGGCCTTTTGTCCTCAAGCAGGGAATATCCTAGATTTAGGGTTTGGTTCATCAAGCTGGAGTGTTGGATGGGCAGCAAGGTAATGGAGCACCCAGCTTTGTTTCGGGGGCGGGAGGGGGAGAGCAGGAGAGGAGCCATGATGGTCAGTGTAGGAAACATTTACATTTTTTTTTTCCCCTCTAAAAGGGTCTGGTGATTTTAGACCACCATGAAAACGGGTTCACAGGAAAAACTAACTGAATTTTGGATATGCATCTGTGCAGGAGCCATATACAAAATCTAAGACTTACAGGCCAGCCAGCTGAAGCTTACACAGTCTATAGTGAGCTGTAGGAAGATGCGGGGACTTGAGGACTTGTGAGCTGAACGCGCAAGTCATGGAGCGGCTGAGAATGCAAAGGCAAGGTTAGCATCCGCAGGGCTCCGTTTCCAGGGTAAGCTGTGTGCCCGCAGTCAGTCCTGCTGCTCCATTGCTGGAAGATCTGTCCCGATGGACATGGGATCTGAAAGGCAGGGGCCCTAGGCACTCCTCTGATGCAAATGGGTGACCGTTTCTTCCACGAAAGAACAGCCTTCAGAACCAGCCTGCATCTGCCCAGATCTGCGGAGGGCTGCACTTTCTCTAATGACCAACCGGGGGAACCATCAAAGAAATACATTTAGAGTGGAATATTTTGATCCGTTCTGACTACTAAATATGTACAGTAACCACTCCAGCTGGGTGAGGTGAGGGGATCCCCAATTCTTCCAGCCAAGATCCCGGCCAGAGCTATACATAGCCTCTCTTCTGCACCTGGGGCCATTGCGGTCTTAATCCCTGCCTGCCCTGTCCTCACTGACCATTCCCTACCTCCCTTGGAGTACCCATCCCCTCCCCCAGTCCATGGAGAGCTGGACTGACCAGAGCTCCCCGGGCTAGCGGAAGTTGGCCTCAGGTGCAAGGCTGAAGGCCTCAGCTTCTCTGATTTTTATGAGCGCAGCAGGCTCTCACTTGTAGTTCGCTTGTGCCCCCTCCTCCAGCGCTATTTTATTTTCTCTCTCAAGCTAGCTTTTCTGGTTTTCCAGAAACGCAAGCAAAAGAATGGCCACTGAGCGGTGGCCACTGTGCCATCCTCAGCAGCTGGCTGCAGTGGCGGCCCACAGATCTGCTATTTTTATCCCGTACTTTTTCCCTTACAAAAAGCTTTCAGGTTCATTGTCTCTTAATCCCGGGAGGCTGATAACCTCAGATGACCTCACGATGGAAGTCATATTGGGGGTGGGGGTCCCTGTCTCATCTCTAATCTGTACCCAGTGGCTTCACCAACCCCCTAGATACAGTGTGTCCTTGGAGTGTCTTGTGCCCAAAAGGCAGTCTTTCCTGTCCATCAGCTGGCCACCTTTCTGGATATTGATGTCACCCCACAGGACCTATCGCAAAGTACAGTTTCAGAGCCATTTCAGCCCGTTGTCCCTCTGGTCAACTGCTGTCGTAGACCAGTTTCCTGGAGGCCAGACCTAGGGGCGGGGTGCAGGGTGGCCACGGTTTGATCTTGTGGGAGGCTCCCCGCTGTGGTCCCCACTTTATGTCCCTTTCTTAGAGGTTGGGCTGGAGAGTGCCAAACAGCGGGGAATCACCCTCTCTGGTGCGGTTCATGCCTACTCCCGCCTACTCCCGAGGCCCAAGCCCATCCCTGCACCATCCCAGAACCCCTTTGCTGTGTGGAGATAAAAACTTGTCCTGAGTCAGGACAGAGCCAGGACCTCACCCTCCCAAGGCCTCTAGAAAAAAAGATAAGAGAAATAACTCAGTTCCACAGGGTCTGGCTGGGAATGGAGGTGGGGTCAGTCAGACCTGTTGTTTAAGGCCAGTGGGGAAACTCCATTCCCCAGCAGGCTTTCTCTTCTCAAGGCTGGAAGGGGGAGGTCCGTGGGTATTGACCTTTGACCTCTCTTGGCCATGTCTAAATAGTATAGAAAAGCAGGGTAAGTTGTGGGCACCAGAGTAGAGGCAGGGACAGGCCTGAGGACTTCTGTAGCATCACCAAGAATAGTTAAGGGCCAGCCTGGGCTACTGTGGGGGAAGAGAGGTCATTCAGAGAGATGGTCAACGGGTGGCCCTCAAGTCCAGGTCTACCCAAAGTAGACACGTTGCATTTATACTCACACACCATCTGCCAGCCCAGATACGTGTGGTCTGAGATGGGTCAGGCCTGTGCTCAAGCCTAGCTCCCAAAGCAGGTTCTTCTGTGGCACTGGTGGCCTAGCTTCCCAAACAGTCTTGTTTCCTTACTAGTAAGAGCTTCCACATGCTTCAGGCTCCATCCTGTAGCCTCTACTTAAGACAGACAGCCTGCCTGACCCCGTGGAGGAACAGTTGAGCACAGTGGTTAGAGATGAACACTTGTGCCCACATCCTCTGGACCCCCCAGAGCCCTGGCCTCCCGTGGTCATCTTGGTAGAGTCCAGCAACCTCCACACCCGTCTGTGGTTGACTCGTTGCACTTGTCATCCTGATTAGATTAAGACACCCTTAGGGCAGACATTAATAAAGCCTATCTTTGCATGTGTTCATGTTTTTCCAGAGACGAACAGCAGGGGGGGGCGGGGGGTGGGGGGGCGGGGGGACCCGCCCCGCCCTGACTGTGGGAAGCACTGTCCCGTGGGCTGAAGTCCCAGACTGCATAAAAAGGGAAATCGGAGGAGGCTGGCTGAGTGCCAGCGCAGCGCCTCTATCTGCCACCTGATCTCCCCAAAGGCGAGCGCATACTGTGCAGGTCCACACCGGGGTGGACTGTGAGCTAAAACAAACCCTTCCCTCGGTGGTTTCTCATCGGGATGATGGCAGTGAGAATAGTAACCAAAATGTGTCTCACCACCCACCGTCCTCACCCCAGTCCATTCTGTGCCTCCAACTCAAGGCTTAGGTCTTGTCACTCCGTGGCTCTGCTCCCCTCGGCGCAGGACAGTGGCACCTCGCCTACCAGATGCGTCCTGGTTCCCATGAGCTCCATGGACAAATCCAGTCACTCGGGCCATCTGATGTGCCCCAGTTTATGTCTGGACGACCAGGAGAGCGGTTCTCAGCCTTCCTAGAACGCTGCGAGCCTTTAATACGGCTCCTCATTGGTGTGCAGACCCTCAGTGATAAGATTATTTTCTCTGCTACTTCACAAGTATAATTTTGCTGCTGCTATGAGTCGAAATGTCAGTGTTTCTGGAGATGGTTTGCCAAAGGGATCGTGACCCACAGGTTAAGAAGCATGGCACTAGAGGGTGGTCAAGCTGGTCCAGTAACAGGATCTAAATTCAGGTCATTCAGAGCATGTATGTGCCACTCAGGGAGGCAGAGGCAGGCGGATCCCTGTGAGTTCAAAGCCAGCCTGGTCTACAAAGCAAGTCCGTGACAGCCATGGCTATACAGAGAAACCCAGTCTCAAAAAAAAAAGGGGGGGGGGGGCTTAATTCAGGCTGATTGATTGTTTTGGGGCTTTCAGGCAAGTCTCCATTTCTCTCTAGCCGGGAGGGCACAGTCCAGAGCCTTAGGCAAAGGCTTCTTTGAGACAATCTGTGGTATCCTTGTGCCTCTCCCCGACCCCAGGCCTCCTAGTCTATCCAGAGGGGTGCTGTCACTCAGGGGAGGAGGAATCCAGAAGACTGGCACCCTCTCAGACGCCTTGTTGACCGGAGCGCTTCTGTTCACAGGAGGAGCGCCCTGCTCGCCACCGCGGCAGGAAAGGGGGCTCAGTGGGCGGCGTGTGCTACCTGTCTATGGGCATGGTTGTGCTGCTCATGGGCCTCGTCTTCGCCTCCGTGTACATCTACAGATACTTCTTCCTCGCTCAGGTGAGGAGCCAGGGCCTGGGGACCACGTGAAGACAGTCGGAAACCCCTGGCCCAGGCGTGCCCGGAGAACAGTCCTCATTCCTCCCCCATATCCCTTGCCTGGATTTAGGCTGCCTCAACCTCAGCTCTTAATTCTGAAGAGCCAAGCGAGGATCCAGGTGGCTGCACCCAGGTACCCCCAGACCCTACCCCCAGCCAGCGGGTGGCCAGTGGCCACTGTCACTCTGAAGCATGGCCACCAGGAGCTCTTAGGTGCGGTAGAGAAGTTGGGAGTTGGTGTCTCTCCCTGGAGCTCAGACTCTGTACCTAGGGTTCAGAGTTGGAAGAAGACTAGCTATTCCATGCACGGGCATTTTGGTTCTGAGTCCCGGGCAGGGTGTGCATGGTTACATGGCCCGCCTCAAGGAATGGTAGGTCTACAGAGAGGAGCTCACCTGTTGTCTTCCCTAACCCCCAGCACTAGAGATCTAAGCCCAAAGCTGGATCATCCAGACCTGGGGAAGGAGAAGGGTCACTACACTGTGTACTGAAGTCAGTCAGTTAGGAGCAGCTTGAGAGAGCAAACAGGAATAGAGCAACATGGACTCTCGGGGTGACTGAAGGCTAGGGTTTCCAGTCATCCTGGACCCAGCTGACCCCATATCTCTTAAGCATTTGATGTTGTTGTCGCCTCGTTGTTCCTCGGTAGAAATCACCTGAGCGTTTGTGCTCCGTGGCAGCTTTCCCCTGGAGACCTCAGCTCCCACTGTTTCTCTCACCTTCGAGATTTCCCTGAAAGCAGGCTTGCTATACCTTCCAGGCTAGCCTCTTGCCAGACGTCACCTCCCTCTCTGGTGCAGACCCTCACCTGGCCTTTTCCTGTGGTCGTGCTGTTCAGTGTCCTCTCTCCTAGGCGGTGGTAATGACCCACAGTCCCAGGCTGTACAGCTGAGGGCTAGTGGGTCCTCTTCTTATTTGCCTGGCCGTTACACCGAAGGCTTTGAGGCCAGGGGGACCACCTGGATCATTACGCTCTACAGATAGGGAAAGTGAGGCTCAGAGGTCTTCCACCTAGGAACCCGTTTATCCTGCTCTCCGCTTATGAGACTCAAGTGGCTTCTCCAAGACCCTCCCCTTACCTCCTCACTTGCAGCTCAGGGCTCTGATCTACCTCCCTCCCTTCTGGTCCTTGTCTCTGAGAAAGTCTTGCGCCCACCCTTCCCGCTTCCTGGGTCTGAGTAGGCAGTGTGGCCACATCACCGCCTTGTGTGACCGCCTGTCTCTCCCCTCACCTTGTGCAGCTGTCCCGAGCTAACTTCTTCCACTGTGGCGTGTTCTACGAGGACTCCCTGTCCTCCCAGATCCGCACTCGGATGGAGCTGGAGGAGGACGTCAAGATCTATCTTGAGGAGAACTATGAACGTATCAATGTCCCCGTACCCCAGTTCGGTGGTGGGGACCCTGCAGATATCATCCATGACTTCCAGCGGGTGAGGCTGACTTGGGGGTGACCAGTAGCTGGCCGGGATCGGGGGTGGGGCAGTAGAGAGTGCTCTGGGGACCCAGAGCAAGGAACAGGATCACCAGAGAATCCCTGGGTTGTGTGTGAACTCTACAGCAGGTCGCCATACTTTCCATACTGCTTTTATTATGAAGGCGGCGCTGTTTGTTGTTGCCAGGGATAAGACGGGGTTGGCATGGACTGCTCTGACCTGTCTGACAGTTACAGGGGTTGGCCGTCCCTGTGAGGCCAAGGTGCCTTCTCCCACTTGTCTACCTACCATCAGAGCGTGCAGTTGAGTGGGTGTCTGTTTGTGTGAGACCACTGGGGTCAAATTTGGGCTCATTGCCAGCACTCTGGAAGGTTCCCTCTTGATTTTTTTTTTTTTCAGGTTAGTTCCTTCCCCCTTCAGGTCACCACTCTCGTCCCTAGCTGTGAGACAGAGGCCCTGGTCATTTCTCCTAGGCTGTTGTCCTCCAAAGCCTGTTAGGGAGTCAGGCTTAACCCTGCTCTCTTTTTAAGGGTTCTATAGCAGTGGCCTCTGGAACCTGGGGTATAGCGTTCCTCTCTGAGCAGGCCAAGCTTGAAGCAAGGGACCATGCTGGGGTTAGGGGGCAGCCAGGAACATTGACCCTGTGTCCCGGAAGGGTCACATCTTCCCTAGGATAGCTACACCTCACCATTTTGATGAAATGCGTCAGCGGGATGTTGTCATGTCCCCTTATCCTTACCTGGCTCTGCAAACCCCAGTGAGATCGTTTGCAGCAACCGAGGCATTAGACAAATCCTGTGTGCTTTCAGTGGCACACCCACCATCCTGAAGAGGAACAGGAGGGGGTGCTCCTAGCCAGACGTCCAGGAAGTTGAGGGGCACCCCTTCTGAGGTCCCAGGCACCATTGACGGCATGGTGGGATTCGGGCCTCTGCTGGCTGAGAGCCTTCAGCAGGCTGGCCCGGTCCAGGCCTTGGCCTTCCATGGAGACTGACGGATGTCCCCCCCTAGGGCCTCACTGCCTACCACGACATCTCGCTGGACAAGTGCTATGTCATCGAGCTCAACACCACCATTGTGCTACCCCCACGAAACTTCTGGGAGCTCCTCATGAACGTGAAGGTGGGCAACATCTTGTCCCCTCCCTGGGGAGGCCAAGCCCAGAGGGGGAGTCTGGGACATTATCTCTGCACCCCCCAAAAAGTATCACTTTTCCAAGGGACGCTTCCTTAGCAGAGTTATGCTTTGGTGAGGGAAGCGGATACAGGCCCCATCATCAGGGGCCCTTGCTTTGAGGTGGGAGGCCAGACATGCACATACACCAAAGCTCATCACAGCCCGGGGTAGCAGAGGTAGCTGTGGGACTGAGAAGGTGGTGTGTTGGGAAGGTAGTTGTTTCAGGGGTGTGTGGGAGCCCCGGGGTGGGAAGTGGCCAGTGGGAGGGGCCTGGGTACTGACTCCATGCCCTGAACCGCCCCTTTTCCCCTTTTGCAGAGAGGGACCTACCTCCCCCAGACTTACATCATCCAGGAGGAGATGGTGGTGACAGAGCATGTCAGCGACAAGGAGGCCCTGGGATCCTTTATCTACCACCTGTGCAATGGAAAGGACACCTACCGGCTGCGGCGCCGGGCCACCCGGAGGCGTGAGTGTCAGCCTCGGCCTTTGACAGTACCTGGCTCAGCCTTCCCAGTATCAGCTATAGCCTAACTGCAGTGAATGGCGATCAGTAGCTTAAGATTTGCCAGGCATTGCCTTACTACTGTCGCCACTCTCATCATTTTTATTCCACCTGTGCCTTTTAAAGGAAATTGAGGCACAGAGAGGCTAAACTAGCACCCTGAAGGTTTTGCAGTGGGGAGATCACAGGCACAGTATGAGCCCCACTTAGGAGCTCTCTCCATAGGGCTGTTTCTGGGTGTCACCCCCTGTCTCCCGCTGCCTGGCTTGCCGGGTCCCAAGGTTCCTTTCAGACTCAGAGGCTGGCCACCTTTCTGGGTCTGGATCCAAGCCTGACTGGGACTTCTCTCTTCCTTCCCAGGGATCAGTAAGCGCGGGGCCAAGAATTGCAACGCCATCCGCCACTTCGAGAACACCTTCGTGGTGGAGACGCTCATCTGTGGGGTGGTGTGAGGCCCACCCTCCAGGCCCACCCCTGCCCTCCTCTCTCTCCTTCTGGCCACTCTCTGGCCCTCCTCCTCCCTTTGCTTAGCTTGTACCTTGGGCACTTCTTTCCATAGATGTGACACGTCTCACCTACCCCTTCCCAGCCCCGCCCTCCTCCCTGTACCAGGGCTGTGATCTCTCGGGGTGGGGGTGGGGCCTCTGCCTCTGCTGGTCTTTCGGGGTATGAGGCGGGAGGGGACAGTTGCCCAAGGTGGTTTCTGTTATTTTAGGTCAGCTCCCCAGTGGCTGGGCCAAGGGGAAGGACTAAACGGAGGGGCTGGACACGTGAAAGCCTGGAGGCGGGGGGCGGAGGCATGGATGGGGCTTGGCGTGAGGTCCAGAAATAGCCCCCACAGTTGGGGAAATCCCGGAAGACTCCTTTCCTTGCACAGCACATTTCCTCTGTCCTCCTGGTTCTTAGACTAAGTATGGAATAAAGGTGGGGAGAAGTGACCCATCTGAGCACAAGAGAAGGTGGCTATCCTAGGGTCGCCCCTGGGCTCCTGTCAGTGCCTTCGGCCCACCAGCAGGAGCCTGGAGTTTGAGGGTGGGGCGAGTCTGCCAAGCACAATTGTTCTCTGAGTGGAACCAAAGAAATGAGGGGCTGGGCCGCCCTGGCCTGGTACCTAGGAACACAGGAGCAGGTGGGTATATTAGTCATGGGCTGTGAGCTGTGGGCCCGGGCAGTGGATGGAGCTCGAGCCTTCCTACATGCCAGGGCGACTGTGAGAGACGGAAGCGGAAGGGAGAGCTGCCTGGTACTTGTGTCCCTGCCTCCTCTTCCGTTCTGGATCTGTCCTCTGTCCAGGGGTCCATAATATTTCTCCTTTTGCATGTTTTTACGGATGTTTGTGCTGGCCGTCCTCAGCTCTGAGCCTGGGAGAGGCTTCGGCGCCTTGAGTCAGACTTGGGTGCTCCGTGGCGGCGAAGCTCTTAAATGCTTTGTATATTTTCTCTATTAGATCTCTTTTCAGAAGTGTCTGTAGACAATTAAAAACAGCAACAAAAGAAACAAAACACTTATACTTCTGACTTTGGCCCTGGTGTCACGGCTGTCTAGGGGTGTCTTATGGCTTGGGGGTGCTCTGAGGGCAAAGTGGTGGGGTGGCAAACTGGGAGAAGCCAACAGGCTGGGGCATTCCTGGGTCAGCAAGGGAGTGTGGGGTGTCCCCTCCATTGTCTTCCTTGATCCCCTCGACTGAGCCGAGCAGTGCTGGCATTTCATAGCTGGAAGTTCCCAGAGAGCTTTAGGAAACCGCCCAAGGTCAAGCTGCTTTTAAGTTTGGAAAAAGCACCCTGCCGCTTGCTCTGTGACAGATGACATCATTATTGCATGTCCTTAGGCACAAGGACGGCATCATATTCTCGATTAGTAATTGTTCTTGGTGGATCAGAAATAGTCACAGGGTCCTGTTCTCCAGGAAAGGAGGCCAGGGCTTTAGTTAAGCGGACACAGGAGGCACAATTGAGGGTGGGGACCCACACCCCTCATGCTGTTCACAGTGTCATCATCTTTCAAGGGACACAAGAGACTCAAACCCGTGCGGACACCTTATCTGGCCGTCTTGCAAGATCTGTTTGGTTCACGTTCTTCTGAATGTGACACAGTCCGCTGCAGTGCTTGCCCGATTTGCTCATGAACTTGACCCATTCAGTTCCTGGGAGAAAGTGAGCACAGGGAAGGACAGATAAATCCCGTAAAGGTCAAAGAGCCGCCCTTCAAATCCATAGCAGAACAAATGGCAGTAATTACGGAGTTGGGGGTGGCAGAGGAAGAGGGCAATGCAGGAGAGGACCCAGAATTGGCTTAAATTATAGGAAAATTTAACACATGGCTTAACACAGCATTCCAAGTTAGTGGGGGTAGGGGGGTTATTGTTCCTAAAACAACTGGTTAGCCATTTGTGCCAAACCAACCCACCTCCTACCTCCCCGGACAAAATCGATTCTGAATGAATCAGGTTTTATACATAAAATAAAGCCAGAGTTTGAAAGGAAAACAATGGAAAGGGATATAAGCATCATCCACTGAATAAGAATGAATGATTTTTTTAACGTGTTACAAAGTCTGCCACGGATATAGACAGCAATCCCAGGAAACATATTAGCAAACGGAATGTAAAGGGGCTGTTTTCCTTAATATTCAAAGTTTTTTTTTTCCAAATAGCCAGTAGAGATATATAGCAAAGCATATGAGCAAGCAACTTTTACAGGGTTAGACGGTTAATTGCAGCTATGAAGAACACATAAAAACTAGGGAGAACGCTTGTACACATCAAGTCAGGGTTGGTGTTTTCATTCAGGGTCGCCGTGTGTATGGTGAAGCATTTGTTACATGCAAGGAACTTGACGTTAGAGTGGCATTGCCAACAAGGTAATGAAACTGAGTGATGTGTATCTAAAGACCCCACAGACTTCAGTAGACAAGACTGTCACATGGCCACTCTGCAGGCTGTCCTTGGAAAAGTGACTCCCCACCTTTTCCCATCATTAAAGATGAGCCCTACGCCTCAGTGATTAACAAGCTAACGGTTAAGCAGGTGTGGTAGCTCGGGCCTTTAATCCCGGCCCTTGGGAGGCAGAAGCAGGTGGGTTTCTGTGAGCCTGATCTACATAAGTAAGTTCCAGGAAAGGTAGGGCTATGTAGAGAGCCCCAGTGGTTAAGTCATTTTTCTTTAGGCGTCCAGAACCCAGAGTGTTTTGTAGCGTTCACACTGAGGTTAGAATGTGTCAGGCTCCTTTATCTTCGGTTTTGGTGTGTGTACATGTGTACGTGTGTATGTGAGTGGAAGTGCCTGAGGAGGCCAGAAGAGCGCATCAGATCCCCTTAGAGCTGGAGTTAGAAACAGCTGTGAGCTATGAGTGCTCAGAGTCAAACTCATGTCCTCTCCGAGGGCAATACACAACTACTAAGCCACCTGTCTAGCCCCTCTTTATTCAGTTTTATGCATCAACTAATAAGGCATATGAAGTGCTTTGAGGCTTAACTTGCAGAAGAGCAATTGTGTTTACATAAATAAAGGAGGGACCTGTCCTCAGGAGGTCAAGGTTAACGGCCGAGACCTGACCAAAGGGAAGAAAGAAGGAATACACGCCGTGGATGATGAAGACCTCCACGGAACCCACTGAACTTTCTCCACGCTCCATCGCAGCTCTGCACACTGCACCTCCTTTTCCTTTCCACGGAGAGCTCTGTACTCCAGCTCTGCAAGACGGTGCTCTGAGGACTGCACCTTCTATCTTCTCTGGTCCAGTGCTTGAATACATTTAATTTTCTTCCTACTGATGCTGGTGCCTTGGATTGAGGCTTGTGAGAACAAGCTGACGGCTGAGTCTGGTGACGGGTGTAGCTCGACAGGTCAGCTGGTTGACTGAAGAACTAGGACCCTGTGGGGAAACTGCTCGCTCAGGGTTTGTGTTCAGCCGGGGAAGCTCAGCTGGGTCTGGGCATCCAGGATGTACTCAGCCTCCAAGGTCGTCAGGCGGCTGATGATTATCATTCTTCCCTGGTGCCCTGGTACTCAGCTGGGCTATGAGAGAAAGAAGCAGAAGCCATCAGTTCTCAGGGGCTGGGGTCAAGAGTTGCAGCCTATTTCTTGATAGCATTTTGTTGATAAGGGCAAGTCGAAAACCTGCTCAGTTTCTAGGGGAGTGGTAGTGGGCCACCTTCAGAGGCAGGAAAGTATCCGGGCCAAGAACCAGAGAGGCAAGAAATCGTGTCAGTCTGTATTAGAAGATTCCATTATCGCCTCGGCCCCTGTCCTCCATGCTGTCAACACCTTAGGATCCAGTGGGGTTCTTCAAGATGTAAACTAATACAAAGGCACGTGTGCTGGGCAGTTTAGGTCAGCTTGACACAAGATAAAATCTGAGAGGAGGAAACCTGTAACCTGGCGCTGTAAGCCAAATAAACCCTTTTCTACTCCAGTTGCTTTGGTCATGGTGTTTCTTCAGAGCAGTGGAAACCCTGAGACAGCGGACTTAATCCAAAGTCAACCTTGAAAACACACTGATTTCCCATATTTAAAATAACTAATATTCTAGAAACTGACCAGCTTAGTTTCTTCATGAATGAACCACCTGTCCAAGAACCCTTACTAGAGTTTTGCTGGAATTTAAATCATGCAGGTGGCCACAAGATGCCGTGCGTTTGGTTCCCTGGCTCACGTGTGCCCTCAATACTTACTGTCTTTCTCACATCCAGCGCTGCCGATGCCTGCAGTCTTCAGTCTTCAGTTCATAGTTACTGGTATACAGTTTATGTTCACCCTGTTGTGTGAGTGTACAATATACAACTTAAAATTGACAGCGACTTTTGGGGCTCTCCTGAGTTTTTACTACTTGAGTGCCTTCGTGAACATTTTTTTAAAGATTTCGTTTTTATTAAGAATGTCCTTGTGAGCGAGTGTGTGTGCTTGTACGCGTGAGTGCGGGTGCTCACAGAGTTTCAAGTGGTTGTGAGCCTCCCAACATGGGTGCCCGGAACTGAGCTCAGTCCTCTAGAAGAGAAGGTGACGTTTCAAACGATGAACCGCCTCGCCAGCTTGCCGGTGGACGTTTCTGATGGGGCCTCTGGGGTGTCTGGTCAGGGCTCTTTTCTGTTCAGTGAGGAGTCTGGCTCACACAGAGAGCAAATACTCACCTCACACAAATTCTGCCCAGGTTGGTATTTGTCGGAGTTGGCCAGTGTTGCTGGCTGCTCGGCTGAGACATGTTTCTCGCCCTTGCCAACACTTAATGTTGAGAATCCTTGAGATATTTTACTGATGACTTGGGAGCAAAAGGGTTTTATCATTACGAATTTAATTTCATCTCTCCAATGGCCAGAAAGTTTGGTGTAACTATTGGATCTCAGATTTCCTTTTCCATAAGACTGTTTGCGTTCTTCAGCCGATTTCATGGGCTGTTTTGCTTTCTCATTAGTTGATGGGTATTCTTAATATAGTTTGTGTCGTTTTATATTCTGTCATCAATGGGGTGGCATAATCTCTTATCCTAGCTTGTGGTTTGTCTCTTGCCTTTCTTGCAAGTTCCATCTATGGATAGAAATGATTCTCCTTACTGAAGTCAGAGTTATCCATATTCTACTTAAACTTGTTACATCTTATTTCAGAAATCCTAACCCAAGTAGACAGACATCATCCTACTGTGGGGATCAGGAACTGGGAGAAGGGGGTGAGGGGTCGTGTGGTGGCAGAGCCCACGCAGAATTCTGGGAGTCAGACTCCAGAGACCAGACTCAAAGGTGCAGATCTAACATTGCCCAGTGCAAAGGCCTTTAAAGGACTGAAAGGCCAATCAGAGCATCCCATGCCAGCCTCAAGCACCAGTAACAATCAACCCAGTTGGTGCAACTAGAAGGAAATGTGGAAGATGTGGGGGAGCAAGATCCCCAAACTTGCCAATTCAGTAAACCCCAGAGATTCTCCTGTCTCTGCCTCCTCAGCACTGGAACTACAGCAAGTACCACTGGGCATAGTTTTGTAGATGGATGCTGGGACTGAACCCAGGCCCTCCCTCATACTCACTCAGCAGTCATCTTACCGACCACGCCATTTCCTCAACCCCACATTTGACAGCTTTTTAAACCCTCTGGATGAGCTGGAGAGATGGCTCAGCTGGGAAGAACGCTTGCTGCTCTTCCAGAGGACCTGAATTCAGATCCCAGCACCCACATCAGGTGGCTCACAAGTAACCCAGACTGCAGTCTGGGGGACAGCTTAAGCCACCTTCTGGTCTCTGCAGGAACTCACACACATGTAGCATACACATACACAGAAACCTTCATGTAAATAAAAATAAATCTTTAAAAAGTTTTTAGAAAATACGTCCCCTGGAATTTCTTCTGTGGTATGGTATGTAGAGATAAGCATGTATTATGACTTTTCCTTTGTTTTGCTTCTTTCCTTTCTCCACAGAGCTACAGTATATGTCTTCATGAATCAAGTTTCCATATGCATAAGATCCATTTCCAGGCTTTCTACTCTGGGTCTATCATTTGAACTCTGTGCTTTACTAAGAACCAGTTTGCCTTTAGCCAGGATGAGCTTCCTGTGTTAATTTTCTCTAGCACCCTAGGGCCTTTTTGTGGCCCTTTGTTCTTCATACACATTGAAAATCAAAGATTCAATTTCATGAACTTGCCATTTCCCTAATGGGCTTGTATTAAATCTATAGCTCTACTGAGGGAGAGTTGAAATTATGATTTCATTATCAACAGGGTACTTAATTTTTTTTTTTAATTTTGGCTTTTTATATCTTTCCAGAACAGTTTTCCACTTCCCTTGTGGAGTTCTAGCAAAGCTTTCATTAATTAGCTTGATTCCTGAGTTCCTTATATCTACTTTTATTAATATATATAAATTATTGTTACAGTTTATAAAAACATAATCTGCATTATAGTATTGGCCTAGCAAACTTAGGTTGTCTGGCTGTCCTGGAACTTGCTGTGTAGACCAGGCTGGCCTCCAACTCAGATACTGTTTTTTCTGTATCAGTTACTTGACTTACTCTGTTGACTCATATAAATCATTGGGTATTCATATTAGTTATTGATTTGTCCATAGTGCATTCTGGATGTTTCTGTACTATTGAACTTCATTTCCAGTGCCTTCCCTAGGAGTTGTAGATACACCTTGATTAGTATCACTGGCATATAATTTTCTCTTCTCAAAGAGTCCTTGTTGACGGTGTAAACTTGTGAAATGTGACGCCTTTGTTGGACCCAGAGAATCACAGCTGGGAAACTTCATTGTATACTATAGATATTACCCAACAAGTGTATGAAAATATACGTACAAGAAGAACATTTACTGTTGTAATGGCAAAAGGCTGAAAACAGCCCCTCAGTTAGGGATGGGGTTTTCACAAAAGGTGTGAGATTTTGTTCCTCTCACAAACAATGAGGTAGATCTGTCTCTGCTGATCTCTCCAAAATCTGTACTCAGGGTGAGGTGATGGCGGGTGTGTGCGCGTATGTATGTGTCTTCATTTGTGATGCTCATCTGCTTTTTCTGAACAGATACTGAAAGCCTCAAGACGCCAGTGACCTCTGGAGAACAGGCCTGACAGCGAGTTATAATTTCCACGCCTTGTTATAATTTCATGCTTGTCTCTGCGCACCTGCCCCTGGCATCACCTGCTTGCTGGCAGAGATGCCCTCCCTTTCAGCTAACTGCAAACCTCACTATATTTCCCTCTGGCCCTTGAATTCTGTTACTGTCCCAGAAAGGAAGCCTTGCATTCAGCTTAGGTTTGGGCAAAAGAATAGAGCAGTTGGAAATGTTAAGTTGACATAAATAGGAGGCTGCTGTAACCTCATGTAAGTGTTACCTTGGAAACCAGAGCCTGGGTGGTCTCCATGGAAACCATTCTCAGCCTTCTGTCTGAAGGAGTTACCACCCACTGGTGCTGGAGTCTTACATATCAGAGACCTCAGATCCTTGATAAATTCTTAGGAAATGATGGTGGAATAGTCCCTGCCCACCCTATCAATGCCTGCTGTAGGACACCACCTGCCTTCTGCCTGGGAAGAAAGAGCCCTCCTGTGGGGCCATACATACCCTCACAGGGAAGCATAGCACAAACAAACACAAGAGACTACCCAAGCCAGCGTTTGTGCTGTTCGCTGGGTGAGAAGAGGCTCCATGTCTGCAGTCCAGAGGCCAGAGTCTACTGAAGACCCCAGGTGTGGATGAACAGCTGTGCTGGGCTAACTAACACTCTCTCTGGGCTCAGTTTGTCCTTCTGTAAAATGGAGGCTTTGGACTGAGTTATTCTGAAGGTTCATAGCTAGCTTTGATAATATTATTTGCATGTGTCCTGGCTTCCCAGGAATGAGAGATCAAACAGCAACTAGAGCAGGCTTCCTGGGGCTCCCCTGAGCTCTGAAGGTTTGGGGAGGAATACCCCCAGCAGTCAGGGAGGAGGCGTGGATAGGGAGATGCAGAAGAAAAGACTGAGCCCTTCGTGGGCCAGACAACACAGGACAGAACAGCATGGTACGTCCTAGGACCCTCCAAAGCAGAAGTCCCTGAGATGGACTTGGGGACCAAAAGAAAGACTGATCGAGTCGAGGGCGAAGAGTCAGAAGGGCAGGTAAGGGCAATGATACCCTAGGAGGCTCTGCTGTCCCCCATGGCACCTTTCCATTCTTGGGGCATGATGCATGGACTCCAGCTCCCAAGGCAAGGATAAAGAGATGTGAACTCTAGTTTTTTGAGGTAATGGTGGCAGCAACAGTCTCCCGTCTGGGAGACAGAGGACCTAGCCTGTCACCAGAAGCTAAACTGTCCTATTTTGACCCTTAGGAGGCAGGACTCTGGGGAAGGAAGTGGCAGTGACATAAGAGAGTGGGAGACAGGGAACAGGGAAGCAATGGCTCTGACTGGTATCCCTGTCCACAGTTTCTCAGCATCGTGCATGCTTTTCTACACACCTGAGTTTCTGGCTGTGCCTTTCATACTCACCCCAGGCATAGCGTAAGAGGTAAGGAACACAAAGCCATGCAAGCCGCGGCCACGATGCTCAGGACTCTACAGTTTACATGGCTGAATGGGGGTAGCCGTCTTTGTCTTGTATGTCATTGGCTAAGTCATCTATGTGGTAGTACAAAGATCTTCTAAAAGCTCCGTGTGAGTTTGGAAGTCAGCTGGGCCTACTGACCTTAGTCTTCCTCCAGCTGGGCCTTTCCAGCCCACTGCTTGGGCTTCCCTCCAACATATGACATCTTCAAAATGAAGAGGCAGGAGCTGTCAAGTTTTCTAATTCTTTATGTCCTCCACCTTCCTTCCTTCCTTCCTTCCTTCCTTCCTTCCTTCCTTCCTTCCTGCCTTTTTTCCTTCCTTCCTTCCATAATTTGGCTATCTCACTCTACAACTCAGGCTGGCCTGGAACTTGGTGCCATCCTCTTGTCCCAGTCTCCCAAGTGATAGGATTACGAGTGTGAACCACTGTGCTGTGAAAGCCAAACCTTTCTGATGCCTGAGCTCTGAGACCCTCACTTCTCTTACATCTGTTGGGTAAAGCAGTTTGGGACCCAATCCAGGTTCAAGAAGGTAGGGCCCAAGCTCTAGTTTTTGAGGGGAGTAATGTGTGTACCGCCAGAGGCCAAACATCTGGACCCATTTTTAGACACTTGAACAATTTGTGAACGCTCTCTCCAAGCCTCAGTTTCCCTTTGTATTAACTAGAGATAGTAAAATAGCTGTCCATATCTAGGGATTCAACCAATCTCAGACCAAAAATTTCAAATAGTTCCAAAAAGCCTGAGGTAAATTTGCCAGACATAAAGCCTCATGCTGGTTCCACGTGACAGAAGGGATATGCTCCGGTCCTTGGACTCTCCCCAGCACTCATCTGAGCACTATTCATTGTAAGTACCTGCACTTACAGGGTCAAGGTCAGCTGATATGGCAATGACGAGTTAAATAAGGCCAGTTGGAGGCTGTGACGATTTAACTGAGGCTGTGACAATTTTATTGAGCGCAATCAGACTTTTTATACCTTTATCAGAAACAAAATATGATGGCAATTGCCAGGATCAGTACAGTTGTAGTTGCCAGGATACAGTGACGTTCGCAAGCTACCCAAGATTAATGTCTGAGAACCAATTGTCCTGTCAAGCCTCCATGCTTCCTTGACTTCCACGGGAACATACAGAGAAACACAAAGAGACCTGCATGCTTCACTGCTGGCGGGGGGCGAGGAGCTGGGGGGGGGCATCAGTCTCTCAGGAACTGGAAGGCACATTGTGCCCCAGGACCCGTGGATCTACTCTGAAAAACCTATGACACGTGCCTCTCAAGGAAGCTAGGCAAAGCCAACTCCATGTTTCCCTGCAATTCACCTCATGTTTTCTTTATATATGATATAGTGAGAACTTACAGAATCAGGCTGGGCCCTGTCCTAAGCTACTATATACAATAGTGGCTGTGCTGCCTGGTTTCTGTCAACTCGGTACAAACCTAGACATATCCGGAAAGAGAGACTCTTAACTAAAAAAATACCTCCATAGGACTGGCCTGTAGGCAAGTCTGCGGGGTATATTCTTGACTAAAGATTGGCACGGGTGGTGGGGCAGTGCTACCCCTGGGGCTGGTGGTCTTGGATTGTATAAGAAAGCAAAGTGAGCAGGCCGGTAAGCAGTGTTTCTCCATGGCCTCTGATTCAGGTCGTGCCTTGAGGTTTCTGTCTTGTGGTGGTTTGAATAAGAATGCCCCCCCTCCAGGTTCGTAGATTTGAATACTTGGTCACCAGGGTGCGGTACTATTTGAAAGAATTAGAAGGATTTAGGAGGTGTGGCCACGTTGGAGGAAGTGTGTCATTGGGGGTGGGCTTTGAGGTTTCAAGAAGCCCCTTCCAAACTCAGAGTCTCTCTCTTCCTGCTGCCTACAGATGAGATAGAGGAAGCTCAGCTCCTTCTCCAGCACCATGCCTGTCTGTGTGCTGCCGCGTTCCCTTCCACGATAATGGACTAAACCTCTGAACTGTAAGCCAGCCCCGATGAAATGCTTTCCTTTACAAGAGGTGCCATGGTCATGGTGTCTCTTCATGGCAATGGAACACTAAAGACATGCCTTGAGTCCTGCCCTGACTTTCCTTCATGATGGACTACACTAGGGCTGTACCCTGAAATACGCCTTTTCCTCTCTGAGTTGCTTTTGGTTGTAGCGCTTATCACAGTACTAGGCACCCTAACAAGACAGGTGTTTTTCATTCTGTGCCCATTTGACAAGCAGCAGTACCTGATTCCATTTCCAGATGGAGGACAGCTGTTCCTGGTGCACAAGTGGCCAGCATCACCTGTCTGGCACCACCCACATAACACCAACTGATAGGGGACTTATTCCCAAGACTTGAAAGGGGCTTCCCCATAATATCCTGGGGTTCCTGTAAATATACTGGGACTTTAGGGGCACATGGGCATATTAAAATCATACTTTTAAAAATCAAGTCCAGGAGCTTATGGAGTACACAAGTCCCTCAACCAGACCCATGCGAAGGTTTAGACACCTGACATTGAGACAATCCCCCAGTCACTTGCCATCTGACTACCTGGTGTAGACATCAAGTTCTCTGACAGGCAGAGAGCTCCCAACTGCCCCTGGGGCTTCAGCTTGGTTTGGTCCCCGCCAGTGACATTATCTACTCAGAATGCCATCTGCCTATCTTCCTCCTCCATTTATCCATCTGTACTGTGCTGTCCATGCATCTCCCCATTCACCTGTCTGGACTCAGTCCTGTCCTCCTGCCTCTCTGCTGGACTCGACTCTGCAGTTGCACTCTAACCTGCACCACAATGGCAGCAAGCCCTCCACGGGCTTCTCCAGAGACTCCCCGGCTGGTTTACTTCACTGCCTCAGACGCTTACATTCCTTTCCATTTCCAAGCTCTGCCTACTCAGACCTCTTTGGAACTCTTTGCTTCTTTAACCCCTTGTAGCCATTCTGAAGAAAGAAGGAAGGAAGGAAGGAAGGAAGGAAGGAAGGAAGGAAGGAAGGAAGGAAGGGAGAGAGGGAGGGAGGGAGGGAGGGAGGGAAAGAGAAAGAAAGAAGGAAGAGAGAAAGAAAGAAAAAGAAAGAGAGAAAGAAAGAAGGAAGGAAGAAGGAAGCAAGGAAAAAAGGAAGGAAGGAAAGAAAGAGACGGGAAGAGAGGGAAGGAAAGAGATGCATAGATAGATAGGTGATATATATGTTAGATGATGGTGATATAGATGATAGAGAATAGATAGATAGATAAATAGATAGATAGATAGTGTGTGATGTGTGATCTGAAAATTCATATTAATAATTAAGATGGGAAGAAAAAAAATCTGTGTTTGTCTCAGCCAGTACTATCAAGGAAAGCAGGACTACCTGGCAAATTACTGCCACTGAGACCATCCTACCTTGTGACTGGATTGTCGTTTTGTAACTTCTGAGATTCTGGAAAGACACACATTGCTGACATACTCCCGATAAACAATGAAGGCACCGGTAGGGACACACAGACCTCTTGCCTTTATCCCTCAGATAACACATTGTGACAACTCTAAGATGTTTGCATTGTATGGGTGCTGTACTTAACTAGAGACAGTTAAAGGACACAGGAGATCGGCAATGGGCTGGTTTCATTCTTTTGGGGAAGGTACCTAACAGCATTCACTTAGGGGGACAAGTACCCCCATAGCTTAGCTTACCTAAAAGATAAGAGGACATTAGAGGGCTGCCACCATGAACTTTCTAATAACACAAACCTTTCTTCAGCAGGGTTTAGCCATCCTCTGCTCTCAGTCACATACCCTCGAGTTAATTTTGTCTGTTTTACTGGGACTATGGGAAGTTGTCACCAGGCAGGAACTCCAAAAGAGGAATTGGCATGAGCCTTTGAGCCCAGAAGTCTGCTAGCTGACTTGCTAAAGGTTCCTGGCTTTTCTGACATGGCCCCAAAGCTGGCCAGCCAACCTAGATAAACTCCAAGTTTATCTAGGTTCAGTCTTCAACAACTGAAGATGACAGTCGGGTTTTCTAACCTCTCTCCTCCGCTCAGCCCTTTTTCTTCCCTCCTTCCCTGGCAGTTTTGTGATTTGCAGTTTATACATAATATATAAAAGAGACTGGAACATCTGAAGCCTTCGGTATCCCAGGATTCCTGGAACCAATCCCCCGTGACCCTGGTGGGAGGCGGCCACCACATGTACCTCACTTGACTACTGATAGGATTAGAATTCTCAGTGGAAATCACAGGGGTCACAAGAATGTACTGAGTCCCGCCCACCGTTAGGAAGAAATCAGTGTCAGGGCTGCAGCCTGAACACACCCAACACTCAGAAGGTGGCGGAAAACTCAGCTCACCGTCAATCCTTCGGGCCTCTGCCTCTGCTGTGTCCTCTGTCTGGTCTCCTCCTCATGACTAGAGGACCCCAGCCTCTCTTAGGCCTGCCTCCTTTCGTGATTCATCCTGGGCACACAAAATCACTCGTGGCTCCAGCCTTGGCTTCTGGAGTGGCTCTGGGGGCCACCAGTTCCCCAGCTCTGGACACACTTGCATCTTGGCATGGGACAGGGGTGATTGTACCCTTTCCACGGGCCCCCACTACTTGCTGGCCATTTATTGTTGTAAATCTACTGCTGACTTCTGGGTGACGCCAAAGGGCTTCGCTTCCTGGGAAAATTAACTGGGCAGGGAAGCAGGAGAAGAGAAAGAAGCGTCGAGTCCCGGGCTTTAAGGCCAGATGCCACCCCACCCCCACTGCTGCGCCCAGCCCGGCCTGGAACCAGCAAACACTGGCTCATTATGCACTGAAGCGCCTGCGCAGCCCTGGGGCCCAGCGCAGTCCACAGGGCAGTCTCTGCAGGAAGCAGGGGGAGGAACTGAATAGGTCCCAGAGGCCTCCTCGGGGCTCACAGGAGTGGGTGTGGCTACAGCATCATGGTGGAGCCCTGTGTGGCTTGGGAAAATGGGCATCTTCTAACCTACCTGGGAAGCCAACATCCTTTCTAACTATTTCAAGAAGAGATGGGAAACTTGATTGTCTGTTTGTTCTTGGGGTAACAATGGATGGGAGACAGGGCAGGCCATGGAAGGAAGAGGGCATCCTGGCCCATTGCCACCCCATGGTGGCACCCACCTCTTAGACTGTTTCTGCCTTAGCTAACCTCTGTCTGTGCAAGCAGTACGGCCCCGTGGAGGCTGCCCAGCTGGCTCCAGAGACCTCCCAGCATGGCTGGAGCTCCGGAGGAGGGTCCTCCGTTACCAAGGAAACCACTGTCCCCACCCCCCAAGGCTCCAAGGCTGTGCTGGGCAGAGACTAGGCCTGGGAGACCAGAAAGGTTTCCAGTTGGACCATGTCTGACTTGGTCTTGTTGCTGTTGTTGGTGGTAATAAAACTCACATTTACCAGAAAGAGGCCAAACAGAGGGTGGAAAGAAAAGCATTTCAGTGGTTCTAGCCAAGTCCTGGGGTTTCCGCGGCCCCATGCTGGCAGGGAGAAACTAGGAATCTGCTGTCCCGGCTCAGGGACATGCATGGGAGGCATTTGCAGACATGCTGCTGTCCCTCTTTGGACAGGTAAATACACCCCACGCTGTGATCCTTCATGGACAGGGAGGTAGGCAGGGAACTAAGAAGACGCCCGAGTTCCTAACTCCCATCCTGTATTGGAGCATTGCTGTAGCTTCTGCACTGCTTTGAGAAATTCCTTTCCCAGGCATTCAGCTCCTGGGCTGCAGGGCTGCAGATCCAGGTTTTCATCAGAGTACAGAAGAAATGAACAGCCCCGTGCTGGTGAGGGGCAGCCAGCTCTACCAATAGCCACTGATGGCCACCATCTTTCCCTGCCCTTGACACTAGGCATGAACTGGATCTCCTTGGGTTGCAGGACTTCCGGAATGCTGCAGAGAGAGGAAGGATGGATCTGTCCAGGACACAATGCTGAGCAGGGCTTCTCACATTGTGGCCTCTGACCAAACTCTTCCTTCTCAGCCTAAAGCTAGGGCTGTTGGCATATTTATTTTATCGATTTTATTTGGGTTCTTGTATCTACCACCCTTCTCTACCCCAAAGCCTTCTAACAGCCCAACACCAGGTAGGAGAGACAGAAGGTTAGTGGGGAGAGAGGGCATTGAGATCTTTTTAGACTACTTCCTGCTGATTAGTGGCATTGACTTCCTTGGGGTGAGTCCAATCTTCATCTCATCAGATATCTCCAACTTCTTCTAATCTCTTTTAACTTGACAAACCAGCAAAAGCAGCTGCAGGAGCAGGAACCAGCAGGAGGAGCAGCCACACCTCCCCTCTTGGAGCTCTGGTCTTTTTATACCCTCTCTAGAGGCCCCAGAATTACACTGTCTTCAGTTGGCACAGTCACACCCCTGCCAGAACACACACAAAGCAAAATAACCTGCTGCTTTGGGCAGTCTGAAGCAGCCCCCTATCCCACACCTGGGATTAAAACAAAAACATGTTTACAGAACATGACTGGCTTTTGTTTTGTTTTGTTTTACATATATTTTTATTTATTATATAGTATTCTGCCTGCATGCCAGAGGAGGGCACCAGATCTCATTATAGATGGTTGTGAGCCACCATGTGGTTGCTGGGAATTGAACTCAGGACCTCTAGAAAGAGCAGGCAGTGCTCTTAACCTCTGAGCCATCCCTCCAGCCCCATAACTGGGTTTTTACAGACACCAGAATTCTCACTACATAGGGTTAATGGACCCTGCTTCTTGGATGATGCTCTGCCACCCATCTGCTTGTTACCTTCTCTCAAAACCGAAAAACTGCAGCCCTTGTTGTTTGGGGTCCTACTGACCACCACGTGCTAACCACCGTTTGAGAATTTCTCTACAGGCCAGAAAACAGGGTACTGGTTTTACCATTTCTGTTCAACTCAATTGGATGTTTTCTGACCAGTGTTTATAGATCCTTCTCTGATTTTATGGAGAAAAAAGTGAAGGCTTTCCAGAGGAGGATACTAGCTTGAGCTTGTTTAATCTGATCCTTGCTCCCATTCCCTCTTTCAAACCTTACAGACTGCTCTAGACCCTCTTGCTTACAGAGAGAGGCCACTGCTGAGACCATACCTTTGTGTAGACTGAAGCCAGCCACACTCACCACACTTGGACCCTTGGCTTTAGTTTCAGGCTGTGTAGCCCTTACCTCTGGGGCTGTATTAGATACGTGAATGGGTCCACTTGTGTAGCACCACCAAGTATAGGGATATTCTAGTGAAACAAGGTGAGAAGGGAGCCTTGGCAGGTTCGTCCCTGTCCTCCTGAAGGATTGGACTGAGAAACATTTCAGCAGCCTGTCAGAGGGTGGTCCAGTGAGACTGAGCAACCAGGGGTATCTGTCACCAAGCCATGTAGTGCAAGTTTTGCTTTCTTTAAAAACTCAGTTATGTTATATGAATATGTTTTATGTTTTAATCCCAGGTGTGGGATAAGAGGCTGCTTCACAGCAGGTGATTATGATTTGTCTCGTGCACTAGCAAGGATATGATCTTTGCCAGCTGAAAGTGGTTTAATTCTGGGAACTCTGGAGAGGGTTTCAGTGGGAGAGTCTTGTGAGAACCTGTAGTAGCTGCTGCTCCCCCTGCTGCTGACCCCACGGCTGCTGGTTCATCCTGCTGCTGCGTTTGCTGTTGCTGGATTGCTGGATTTCTGGTTTGCTGAACTGCTGGAGATTCTTTGACAATGAAAACTGGACTTGCCTCAAGGGACTCTATCCCTAATCAGCAGGAAGTAGCCGATAGAGGTCTATGCCCCCTTTCCCCTCTAACCTTCTTTCTCTCCTCCCTAGTGTTGGGAGGTTGGAATGGATTAGGGTGGAATAAGGGTTGAAAAAGTAGTAGATATAAGAACCCAATAACAGAATAATAGAAACTACACCAACAAGTGGTGCTCCATGTTGGGTGTCAGATGTACCAGTAGCTTTTATTCGCCCAGTTCTGATTGTTGTCTAGGAGACTCACTGCCTCCATCTGCTAACCTAGGCCTAGTCCTGGAAGTTTCCAGCCTCTGTGCAGTCTTATCTAGGCTTATAATGTTTTAAGCCTCTGAGTCTGACTGCTGAATAAGCTCACCCTTTCTAGTTCTTTCTGAACAGTTTAATTCAGCTGTTTGGGCTCAAACTCCTCTCCAAGGTGACTGATTCAAACTGGCTTCTCTCAACTTCTGACTGAGTTACTCTGCTTGGCCTCAACTCTAGCAATCTGTTCTAATCTGGCTCCTTCTCATTCTTGGGCTCATTCTGTCTTCACCTGTGTCTAGTTTGTTCTTTCTACAACCTGTCTCTGTAAAACTATCCTGGTAAAACTACCATACACACACATACCAATTCCCTTTTCTCTCTCTCTTTCCTGTGCTGTTCTCATGTGAGTTGGGCATCTCCTATCTCTGACTCATTCTGTCAAATCTTTCTTTGATTTATCACTCTGCCCCTCAATTAGACGTCACTTTCAAATATGGGTGCTTCCTTCTACAAACTAACTTTACTGTTTGGAATTAAAGGGATGTACTAAAGGTGTGTCTGTGTTCCAGCCAGAGGGATCGTGGCCAGATTACACACATCTAGGTCTTTGGCTGTGATCCAGCTCCCTAACACACTCTAACACACTCAGAGTGCCACTGCCTCTTCTCAGGCTGGGCTTCCTAATTCCTTCTGAGTGGCCTGGGTCTCCCCTTCTGACAAAGGAAGCAGTAGCCTTGTCTTCACATTTTTCTTTCCAAGGATCTCAAATCGATCCAGCTGGTATTCCTCTCCCCCTTCCACAGGATCTTGTTGTGTCACATTCAGCATTCCTTGGTCCACTCTGAGATGAGCACATGACTCAGCCTGCTCACTCAGGCTTGGTCCCTGGTTACAGAAAATGGCTCAGGAAAGCCATGCAAATAATCTTAGAGCTGCTGGGAATTGACCCTTGGACACTGGAGGCCTGTGTATCTCCTTTCCATCTGGACAGGTTCGTCTACATCTAATCAAAGGCCAGCTTGACCCCTGCTTCCCAGTACCTTTCTTCATCAGCTAAATCCAGAGAGATCTTAGCTTCTTTCCTCCATATGACAGTAGATGTTGATGGTCGAGTTGTCAGGATCTTGGGCAGTGGTTCGCAACCTTCCTAAGGCTGCAATCCCTTTTGTAACCCCCCAACCACAACATCATTTGCATTGCTACTTCGTAACTGTAATTTTGCTACTATTATGAACTGTAATGTAAACATCAGTGTTTTCCCATGGTCTCAGGTGACCCCTGTGAAAGGATCGTTTGACCCCCAAAGGGGTTGTGACCCACAGGTTGGGAAGCATTGATCACCTAGGAGGCAAACTTTGGGCCTGTTCAAAAGAGAGTTTCTAGGTTGATTAATTAAGGTGGCATCCCTTAATTGCCTGAGTGTGGGCAGAACCATTTCGTGGACTGGGGTCCTGGACTGGATGAAAAGAGGACAACAAGCTGAGCTCTAGCATTCATCTCTCTCTGCTTCCTGACAGCTGCCGCCATGCCTCCCCCGCTACGGTGAACTAACTCCGCCGTCAGTCTGTGAGGTAAAATAAACCCTTCCTTACTCAAGTTGCATTTGCCAGGTTTTTTTGCAAGTGTTTTACCACAGCAATGAGAGAAGACTCCCAAGCACAGCACCCCAAGGCCCTTGCTACCGCCCGGCACAGCGCCACTCTCTCCTGCAGCTGTCTTGACTGTGTCGCCAGTGACACATGCTCTGCCTGGCAACCCAGCGTGGATTAACTGACCAAATAAGGCAGACAAGTGTCCCTACACGGAGAGGCCAGAGTCCACCCCGAGGCGACCACACCTTTCTGCTTATGACTCTGCAGGCCCCTGCATTCTGTACTGTCTGCTGAGGAAGTTCTCTGCTCCAGCAGACCGGGACGGGTGTTATGGTTTGAATGTGACGTATCCTCTGCAGCCTCATGTGTTTTTGAACGTTTGGTTCCCACCTGGTGGCACCATGATGAAAGCTTTTTAAAACCTCAGCTGGTTGGTGAGGCTACAGGGGTAGGCTTTGAGGATTACAGGCCATTCTGGCTTCCAAGAATCTCTTTCCTCCTCCTCCTCCTCCTCCTCCTCCTCCTCCTCCTCCTCCTCCTCCTCCTCCTTCTCCTTTTCTTCATTTTTTTTTTTTTTGGTCTGTTTGTTTGAGACATGGTTTTATTACGTAGGCCCAGCTAATCTGGAACTTAATGTAGACCAGACTAGCCTTGAACTCACAGAGGTCTGCCTGCCTCTGCCTCCGGAGGAAGTGCAGGGATTAAGAGCATGTGCTACCACACTCCGTTTAACTCTCTACTTCTTGATCCATAGAAATACAAAGAAGCTGGGTGCTTCGTGCCTCCTCCCGCCCTCTCCTTAGCCGCAGACAGGAGCTGATTCCAATATTCTGCCTTCTCCACCATGATGGACTATGTCCTCTCTGACCACAAGCCACAACAAATCCTTCCTTCCTTAGTTTCTTCTGTCTCAGTGCCCAGGAAGTTGGCCATGCTGTTCGGTGAGCAGGGTTTTGAGGTAGGTTCTACCATGGAGGAACCCCCTTTCAGAGTGAAAGCACAGACTGAATAAATTCAACCTAGGTTTGCCTGCATAGCCACACAACATGGATTGTTGAGCTCCTACTATGCATCAAGTGTTCCGTGAAGTTTTGGACCTCCAGAGATGTACAGATGCAGATGTACAGATGTGCAGATGCCCCAGGTAGTTCCATAGGTGGCCTGGTGAGGTATTACATGACCCCATCTTCCCTGATGTGTGACAGTTGACTGCCCCAGCAATTAAATTGGTGACTAGACCAGCAGAGACATTGACAGCCAGCTGGAACAGTATAACAGGAGACAGAGTCTGAATGGCTGGAAAGGTCTAGAGCACCCTGATATTTTCTGGAACCTTCCAGCACTTCCAAACCCTGGGCCACGTTCTACATCTTAGGAGGCCTGGCTATGGCCCTAGACAGCTTTACCTTGGAGCTGGCTGCTCTGTTTTTCTCTCTTCCCACATATAGTTGGCCTCCTGTATTTACAGTTTTCATATCTGAGGAGCGGATCAACAGAGGACTGAAAGTTTCTGGGGGACATGTACTTATAAAAAACACATGTATAATTTTTTTTCTTGTCATTGTTTTCTAAATAATAGGGCACGAGCTGTTTATTTAGCATTTATATTGTATTGTGCATATTAAGTAACATAGAGATGATTTAAAGCATATGGGGGTGTGGCAAGATGGCTCAGTAGGTAATGGTGCTTGCCATGCAAGGCTGCTGGATTGAGTTGGATCCTCAGGACCAGTGTAAGGGTAGAAAAATCTTCCAACCTCACCCATGCCCCATGGCCCCAGCTCTCTCCTCGCTCCTCCATAGCCCTTCTCACTGTAGAAATGCCATTTCATCTTTAATCAGCAGTAGGATCCTTTGTTGCCTGCAAAAGGATCCAGTTGGAGCTAAGTCGCATAAACAGGGGCTCCTCATGGGGACCTGGAGCAGCTTGCAGTTGCAAAGCAGTTGCTAGGCAACCAGTACTGCTGCCTCCGCCTCTGGGTAATTCCAACAGCTTAGGTCTCCCTCAGCCTCTTGGCAGAAAGCCTCTGATGGCACAGTGTGGGGTGAGGGTCCCTAGCCTTGGGCTTTTATGTCCTGTAGAGACAGGGAAGAGGAACATTATCCCTGACACTCTCTCTGGAAGATGCCACACGGTTATTGTTTGAATATAAAAGTTCCCTACAGAATCCTGGGAACACTTGGCTCTCCTGGTAAAGCTATTTGGGGAGGTTCTGGAAACGTTAGGAGGTGGGCCCTAGTCAGAGGAAACAGGTCACTAAAGGCAAGCCTTTGAAGACTACACCAGGTTTCCAATCCCTAGCTGTCTCTACCTCCCATCTGCCAAGGGAGAGACAGCCTCCTCCACACCTGTCCCACGGCCATGATGTCCTGCATAGAGTCAAGCAACCGTGAACTGAACCCGCTAAAACTGTGAGCCAAAGGAAATCCTTCCTACCTTGGGTTTCTGTCAGGTATCCACTCACGGTGGTAAAGTTCTGACTATACTCCTTGTGCCAATCACTTCTATCTCACATGAGAAGACTATGGATTTGCCCCACCTGCTCAAACCTGAGTTTTTCTGGGTACCAGGACACACACCAGCTATGCCCAGCACTAAGTATGAGGTATCTCTCACTTGACCATTAAGAAGGTGAATGCTGGCCTGGAGAGATGGCTGAGCAGCTAAGAGCACTTGCTACTCTTGCAGCAGGTTCAGGTTTGGTCCCCAGCGGCCACATGGTGGATAGCAACCATTTGTTAGGTCCAGGGGACCTAACGCCCTCCCCTGGCCTCCGCGGGCATTGCACACTCACAGCACACAGACCCACATGCAGGCAAAACACTCATACACAAAAATAAAATATGTGGTTTTTTTTGTTTTGTTTTGTTTTGTTTTTTAAGAAGATGAGCACACACAATACTTTTTCCAAATGAGAAGAGTCAACTGGACTACACAAACTACTAGGGAAGGGCAAGCAATTACTGAAATATCTTGTGGAGAAGTTAATATAATGTTTTAAAGAAACATTTTCATTCCAAAGACAGAAACTGATGAATAAAGTTGGATTTTTGACCGTCTCCCAATATCACTTTTGGGCTGTTTTGTTTTGAGACAGAACACCAGGCTGGCTTGGAACTTGCAGCGACTCTCCTGCCTCACCCTCCAGAGAGCTGAGATTACAGGTAAACATCACCGGGCCTGGTTCACATTCACAGAACATTTTTATTGTTTTTCTTTTTTAAGACGGAGTCTCAGGTAGACCAAACTGCCCTGAACTCGCTATGTAGCCAAGAATGGCCTGGAACTTCTCACCCTCCTGCCTCTGCTTCACAAGTGCTGGCATGAAAGATGTGTGCCACCAAACCATGCTTGTTGAACACTGTTGGGGTGAAAGGGGTGTTTGTGTATATGGGGAGTGCATGTGTGTGAAAGTGTGTCCACATACACAATGCACGTCTGAAGATCAGAGGACAACTGTAGGTGTTGGCTCTAAGGCACCTTCCACTTTTTGTCTGAGACAGGACCTCACTGGCCCAGAATTTTGTCATATGTGTGTGTGTGTGTGTGATTATGTCACATATATGTGATCTCAATTTGTCACTAGCAACTTGGCATCTGTCTCTCCATTATTCTGAGGCACTTTATGAGTCAGCAGTGGCTCCCATGGCCTCCTGCCCACCTCAGGGAGAGAGATGCAGTCCCTTTTGAGTCCCTATATAGCCACAGCACTATCAGCCAGAGAGCTGTCTCTGATGTTGTGAGAGGGTTTCAGAGATGTTATTTTAACCTGAAGAGAAAACATTGACATCTGGGCTTTTGTGGCACAAGCCTTTAATCCCAGCACTCATGTGGATCTCTGAGTTCAAGGCCACCCTGGTCTACACAATGAGTTTCAGGACAGCCAGGGCTACACAACAAAACCCTGTCTTGAAAACCACACACATACACACACACACACACACACACACAGAGAGAGAGAGAGAGAGAGAGAGAGAGAGAGAGAGAGAGACATACACATATTATGTGACATCTTGGTAACTGATGAATGTGGGCCCATCTGTCATCACTCCTGCCGTGAAGGCTGCCCACACACAGAGATGAGAGGCTTGGTGCCATTGCCAGGATCCAGGAGCTGGGCCTTCCACGCCTTCTGGTTTGAAGCAAGGCCCAGCCTGTTGCTTGGTAGCCATCCTGTGCCACGCATGCGCAGCAGAGAGGAGTCTGTGAGACCTTAAGAGAGAGGTGATGAGAGAGCGCCATTCTAACTTGGGACACAAGTCTGTTCTGTGCAGGGAATCGTGGCGTTGGCTTGATCTAGCTGCCTTGAGGGGCATGCGTCATGGGGTTTTAAAGGTTTGAGCTTATGGCTCCTGGGGTGCTTTGTGTACCTTTCAGTTCCTGAGAACCCCAGGCACTCCCTGAGGTAAGTGAAGCACCCAGGCTACCTGTGTGTCTCTGTGTTCCTTGGAAGTAAGCGAAGCATGCAGAATTTGGCTGAACATTTGACATCAGCCGCTAACCTCGTATACCCTGACGGGCTTGCAAACCACCATTCTATCGCCTTATGGTGAGTGTATGAAAAGTCTGATTGCTTGACATGAACTTGTCCCGGCCTGGCTGAGGTCCCGCCAACCCTGCCTGATTCACCCGTTCCCACCAACCGCATCAGCAGATCCTGCTTTGGGAAGCGAGTGCTGGCGCTTGCAGCCCTGCAGCAAGGAGGAGTTTAATGAGGTGAACAGATGAGGAAAGCATCCCAGCCAGGTGCTGGATAGCTTGTGTTCACCTCTGTGGGGGTGCAGAGTCGCTATCTCGGGTAGCACAGGGCCTTTGTAGAGGGGAGCAGCAAGAAGATCTTGAGTAGAGACAGTAGACCAGAGACCCAGTAGGGATTCTGCACTCACTCAGCAATTGACACAAACCTCCCCGCCCCCATCTCTCTCTCACCTCAGGGCTCTAAATAGGCCTTCCTTCACCTTCTCCTCAGGTTCAAATAATTTGCAAGAGAAGATCCCATGGGCTCAGAAAAACGTAACTTTACAGATTTCACATAAAAGATACTACAAAAGGTACCAACGAACATCAGATGAAGATTCCCAAGATAAAGTTGGGAGGAAGGGGTTCCGGGCTGCCACGCCCTTTCTGGGCATCTTGTCCTCAGGGAACCTGCATGTTCTAGGCTATATGGAAGGCCCAAGCCCTGCCCTTTGGGGCGGGGATGGAGGCGATGTAGGCTTCCTTAGAAACGCACGATTGATTTAATCTTTGGCCACTGGTTATTAACTCAACCCTCAGTCCTTACTTCCAGAAGTTGGAGGGATAGATCTGAGTGTGCCAGCTCTCCACTTCTGCTCTGGCTTCTTCATGATCGCCCCCACTCAGAAGCCACCTGGGGCTGCCCACCATCAGTCCCTCCATTAGTATGCATAGACTGCTCACTGCAGTGCTGATTCGGAGGAGTTTAGGAATTATTACATGCCAAGAATTAGGCCGAAGAGCACTGACGTGTCTCACAGTACTGCTTTGGGGAACCTGAAGATGTGCAAATGTCTGTGAGTCTCAGTTTCCCCCAGAGCCAAGGTCCGGCTGCATGCCAGTTCCCAGCCCCAGCTTCGCCAGCTTCACGGAGTCATTCCTTTGTCAGGTCTCTACACAGAAGGACTTGAGATAATGCTCAGACTTCATCATCCCCCACAAACCCTGAGGGGACAACTGGCCGATTATGCTCCTCACCCAAAGTCACAGAAATCTGGCTTCCCTTCTTTGCATCTGATCCCATGTGGCAGAGGAGCAATTCCCTCTATCACCTGAACATTCTCCCAAACAAACTGATGAAGACTGGAGAACACACACATCTGTGAACCTGCAAACGTGGAAAAACCAGAAAGTCACAAGTGCGTGGCCACCCACCAGCTCAGTGAGGTACAAAAAAGCCACACCACATTCCTGTTGGGGAGGTGAGAGTGTAGACAATTTTGAGATGACTCATACATGGCTTTTAGGGGGAACCTAATGAGCTTTGAGCATATACAACAGCCCGGGACAAACTCTCATGAGAAGGAGAGTAGGCAGCAGTGTGTGCAACAAGAGAGGCTGTCGGCTCCAGACCAGAGCCCCACAGACCTTTCACTCACACCACAGACCTCAGGAGGCCCGTGGATACGCACCACAGCTCAGCTCCCTGAAGAAGCACAGGTGAGCCTGTGACCCACCCCCCACAGCTGCTCCTCCTTCATCTTTCTAAGTGCCAGACCGCTGCTATGTCCTTCTTCTTACACTTCTTTTTTAAGCTTAGAAAACACTAGCCTATTGGAGTCTCTGGCTGGAGTGGGCGCCTCTGATATCTAAGAGAGCTGTAAGTCCTCCTGTCTGTCCTTCTTGTCCCATTCAAGAGTGGACATGTGGCAATCGCTCAGGATTTCGACTGAAGATGCTAAAGCTGCCCCATGTCACCCTGACACCATGGTTCCATTTTCTCCTCCAAGATCACGACCACAAGGACGGATACTAAGCATATACCTTGGACATCTTCAGGCTTCTCCCCGCCTTGAAGGAAGCCAGGCTTTGGAGCCTGTGGAGAGCTGCTTGTTTTCACTCTGGCCTTCACCTGGAGACAGAGATAGGCAGGATGTTTTGCCAAATTTATTTCCTTTTGTTTGTGTGAGGATCACACAGACAAGTGGTTGAGGTAAACAAGTTTGACTTCTCGATGAACCACTTAGAGGTGCTTTGCTCTGACTATAAAAAGGAATTGTAGAATAAACCAGTGTGACAGTGATCCCGTGTGCAGTGTTTTTGTTTTGTTTTTTGTTTTTTTACTTGTCTTTCAATCCTCACTTCCCACTCAAGAACTGTTTGACTGCCAGAGGGCTCTGACACGAACAGGGGCTTCGAGATACGGGGAAGCAGTGAAGGACACCGTGAGTATTGGCGAGTTCAAATCATAAAGTAAAGAGAAAGGGGTGCAGGGAGTAAAATTCGAGAGTAAAAATGGGACAAGGCAGTAGCCTCATGTTTTTTTTTTTTTTTATGGAATTTAATTAGAGATAGTCTGTATATGTGGCATGGAACTGAGAAAGTGAAACTTTCAGGGTTAGAGAGAAAGAAGAAAGAAAAATGGGAGGCTTTAGGAAAAAAAAAGAGATTAAACCATTGTCTCCTCCTGAAGAGTTAGTTATATGTCCCTCCTAATGATAATAATTTCTTGTTAGAAGACTTTGAGGATGACTTAGATCCTGATGAGGTTGCAGAGGCGGAGGAAGAAGCAGCTTATTCTGACAGCTACCCTCCGATTCAGGCTATGAGTGTTGAAAAACTTAAGCCTTGGCAAAAATAAATTTAAAAGTTGGAATGGGGCTTGGAGGAAATAAACAGAAAAATTGGAGAATTAACTACTAGGAAAAATGAGGCTCAATCCCCGACTCCAATTCCCTCATTGAGCGCAGGCTTGGACCCTCCTCCTGGGACAGCTATAGTTGCTATATCTCAAAAGACAAGGGGACCTTTTCATTTGTCCATTGCATGAGCAACTGTATCCCCTTTACAAGCTTCTTTACAACAAGCTAGGCAGAAAGGAAAAGATATAACTGAGTTTTATAAGGGCTTTCCAATTATAGAGCAACCTGATGGACAGGGTAATATGGTAAGAGTCCATGCTCCTATACCTTTTAAAACAATTAAAAGAATTGAAAATTACATGTGCTCAATATGGTCCTACAGAATCTTTTACTCAAGTTCTGTAGAGTCCTTGTCTACTGAGGCCCTCTGCCCAGGGGACTGGAAGCAATTAGCAAGAACATATTTATCAGGAGAAGATTATTTATTATGGAAGTCAGAATTTGTGGAGCTGTGTCAAGTTATAGCTGAACTCAGTTGAGCTCAAGGAGTTCCTATAACTTATGACATGCTTGCTGGGGAAGGAATCTACAGGGAAACAGGACAGCAACTGGATTTTGATGTGGCCATTTATGCTCAAGTAAATGCTGCTGCCCAAAAGGCCTAGAATAAACTTCTGCAAACAGGTAGGCAAAGGGAGGATTTGTCTAAAATCTTTCAGGGACCTGATGAATTATTTCAAGATTTTTGTAGCAAGATTAATGCAAGCAGCAAGCAGACTTGTAGGTGATACAGATTCTGGATTATTGTTAGTAAAACAATTGGCCTATGAAAATGCTAACAGTGCCTGCCAAGTGGCTTTGAGACCCTCTAGGAAAAAAGAAAATACTTCTGACTATATTAAGTTATGCTCTGACATCGGGTCATCTGCTGCCCTATGAAGGAAGACTATTAAAGAGGTATTATTTCAGCAACAGAAAGGCCCAAAGAATGGAGTATCTGCAAGTTGTTATGGTTGTGGGAAAATGGGACATCAAAGGAAAAAAATTGTCCTAATGCTGGTAAAAAAAAGAAGGGTGACAAAAAGAACCTGGTTTATGCCCAAGGTGTAAAAGAGGAAAGCACTGAGCTAATGAATGTAAGTCTAAAAGAGATGCTGCAGGAAATCCTTTAATGCAGGGAAACAGGAAAAGGGGCCAGCCCCAGGCCCCCCAACAATGTTATGGGGCGCTACAGACCTTCATCCCTCAGCAAGGAAATCCATTCAGGATCTCCGTAGAGCAACCATAGGTAGCACAGGACTGGACCTCAGTTCCTATACCGTATAAACTTCTGAAATGGGAACAAAGGCTGGACCTACAGGAGTTTATGGTCCATTACCTAGGAGGACTATAGGATTATTACTAGGAAAAAATAGTACAACTATGTAGGCAATTTTAGTAGTTCCTAGGGTAATTGATGCTGATTATGAAGGGGAAATAAAAATTATGACACACTCTCCAAATGAAATTTCTGTAATAAAACAAGGTCAAAGATTAGCCCAATTAAAATTGCCTCCCCAAGTTCAGACAAAAATGCAAGAAGGATAGGAGAGGAGATTCAGGTTTTGGATCCTCTGATACTTATTAGACACAAGCTAGCTGTCCCAATCCACCTGAACTAGTGTTACAAATTAATGGAAGAAAATGTACAGGGTTATTGGATACAGGAGCTGATGCCTCTGTCTTAACTGCTGATCAGTGGCCTATGCATTGGCCTAAACAATCCTCTATTACACAATTACAAGGGATGGGACAAAGCCAATGTCCTGGACAATGTAGTGATGAGTTAACTTGGAAGGATGGGGAAGGACATGTGGGAACCTTTAAACCATATATTGTTCTTGGCCTTCCTGTGAATCTGTGGGGCAGAGATGTGATGAGTAACATGGGAGGGTATCTTTACAGTCCTAGCAATGCAGTTACCAATCAGATGTTTAATCAAGGACATTGACCAAATTCAGGATTAGGAAAATTTGGACAAGGCATAGCTCAGCCATTATGCTATATCTAGAGATACTTTTAAGATTATACTAGATTTGAAAGATTGTTTTTATACTATTCCTCTTACTCCTCAAGACTGTAAAAGATTTGCTTTTTGTGTGCCATCAGTAAAATTTAAAGAACCTATGAAGAGGTATCATTGGCTTGTATTACCTCAAGGTAAGGCAAATAGTCCAACCTTATGTCAAAAATTTGTGGCTCAAGCTGTTTTTAAAACTAGACAAGCATATTCTTCTGTGTATATTATTCATTGTATGGATGATATTTTATTGGCTCATAAGAACGAAGGGATTTTATTAAGTGCTTTTGCACACTTACAACAAGCTTTGAAGGATCAAGGTTTAGTAGTTGCACCAGAAAAGGTGCAGAGAGAGCCACCTTATTTGTATTTGGGACATAAATTATAGCCTCAAACTATTATGCCTCAGAAAATTCAGTTAAGAAAAGACAACGTAAAAACTTTAAATGTTTTTCAAAAGTTGTTAGGTGATATTAATTGGTTTAGACCCCATTTGAAGTTAACTACAGGAGAGATGAAACCAATTTTTGATATTAAAATATCAAAAAAAGAGAGGCTGATCCTTTGTCAAAAAGGGAACTTACCAAAGAAGCTTGTGATGCTTTGCAAAAGATAGAATTAGCTATTGAAAAGCAGCATGTTCAATATATAGATTATTCAAAAGAATGTATATATTTTGGCAACTGTTCATACTTCAACTGCTGTTTTGTGGCAAGAAGGACCATTATTATGGTTGCACTTGCCTGTGTCTCCTGTGCGAGTTCTAACACCATGTTATAAAACAATGGCTAGTTTAGTTCAAATAGCTCGCATAGAATCTCTCAATTATCTTGGTAAAGAGCCCTCCTTAATTGGTAGTCAAACACCAGGAAAATCTCTCTGGAGAATATTCAACCTAAGACAGGGCATGAATGATGGAATTCATGTACCAAATGATGAGTAAAACTATATCTTTCAAGAGAGACAACCTAAAACAGGCACAATCTTCTGCTCCGTAGCTCCGTAGCTCTTAAAAGTTATGGTTAATTTTAAAAATATAAAAAAGGGAAAGCTGCTTGTTTTCACTCTGGCCTTCACCTAGAGACAGGGATAGGCAGGATGTTTTGCCAAGTTCATTTCCTTTTGTTTGTGTGAGGATCACACGTACAAGTGGTTGAGGTAAACAAGTTTGACTTCTCCATAAACCCCTTCATTGTATCGAGGTGCTTTGCTCTGACTATAAAAAGGAACTGTGGAATAAACCGGTGTGACAGTTTCTACTGGTGGCCCCCTCGAAGTGACCCCAAGTGCAGTGTGTTGGGTTTTTTGTTTGTTTGTTTTGTTTTGTTTTTTAATTTTCTTTCAATCTTCACTCCCCACTCAAGAACTGTTTGACTCTGCCGGCAGGCTCTGGGAGGAGCCCCAGGCCCAGATAGAGAAAGTGCCATAGAATCTGTTAGGAGAAGGCTTGGCAGTGGTCCATGGAAGGCGGCGAGACTCCAGGGCATGTTTTTGGTGTGGGCACTCTGGGAGAAGACACTGGAGCTGGTGGGAGGGGCAGCTTGCAACTCCGAGGGACCTGTGGGGGAAAGCCTTGTATCCTTGTGACATGGAAGCCTGCATTCATAGGTCTGGTCATTGGACACTGGACCTGTGACCCCTTATTTCACAAATAAAGACCCTCTATTTATTTCATTTTATTTGTTTCATGTGTCTGGGCGCTTTGCATCATGCTCATGCAGTTCCTGAGAAGGCCAGAAGAGGGCATAGGATCACCTGGGACTAGACTTTCAGACTTCTGTGAGCCCCATGTGGTTACTGGGAATCAAACCCAGGTCTTCTGGAGGAGCAGCAAGTGCTCTTAACTGCTGAGCCATCTCTCCAGCCACGCCCACTCATTTTAAAAAGATTTATTTTCCTTTTATTTGTGTGTGTTGTGAGCCATCCTATTCGGGATCTGGGAGCTGAACTCAGGTCCTCTGCAAGAGCAGCAAGCATTTTTTATCTACTGAGCCCATCTCTGTAGGCCCCAAGGAGCCTCTCTTGTTAGAACTCATGCAGGATTCCTGGTGCAAGAGGGAACCCCAGTGACAACAGAGCGGGCATGTTTTTGTAAAATGTCATGAGCTCGGAGCTGGGTGTATTCAAGTTGAGGGGCTGGAGGAAACATGTATGTTGTATTCAATTTCACAGAGTAAAAGCCGTGTGGATTAAATGTTTCCACTTACATTCAGGCTTGGAAACCTCAACCCTGAGCTTTTGGGGGAGGGGCAATTAAGCTAAAACACTAACAGTGGAGCCTGAGCCAGACAGACTAGCATTCTTACTAGAAGATACCAGAAACCTGTTTTCTCTCTGCTTTGTGCAGACACAGTAAAAAGCAAACATTTTGCAGCCAGGAAGAGAGTTCTCACCAGAGAGCAGACACAGAGCCTGGCCACACCTCGAGCACCCAGCCTTCGGGACAGTGAGGAGCGTTTTTCCGCCACTTAAGCTGTAATCCACGCACTCACCAGTCCCCAGCTGTACCTCTGATAGCTGAGTGTTCTGCAGAGTGACATCCCAGGGAGGAAATACCCACAGCTCTAAGCCCTGTTAACCACAAACTTCATCTGTGCTTGTCCAAATGGCTTAGACATCTCAGCCTCTGGACTTAAATCGTCTTTAACACTCAAGGGATGCTGGCCTGAGGCCACCCTCTATGAATATCACAAGTGCATTTGCCTGCTTGGCTCTGAAATGTTTCTGACCCTCTGGTCCAGCAGGTGCAGGCAGGTCTACTAAGCGCCTCTGTTTTGGCCCCTGACCCTGCCTCACTCTATAGCAACTGATTGTATCTGATTGCCTTCAGTGAAAGCAAAGCCCCAGCTGTCCCTCGAGGGGAAAAAAGAAGTCAGCGGGGAGGTGTAGAAGAATATGGCAGGGGCCTCCAGGGTCCTTCCCAGAGCCTAAGCCTATCAGCCCAGCTGTGTGTGTATGGGGGCATTTCCCCATCTAACAGCTGCTACCGGAGTCCCACCCCCAAAGTATGCCTGCCCCAAAGCTTGTCTAGAGCCTTCCTTAGCCATCCCAGGACCCCCAGCTTCTAGGCCCTCTCTGCTAGGGAAGGAAGGGGAGGAACCCAGTCTTCTCCCTGGACCTGCCCCCAGCTTGGGTCACTTGCCCCAGTCCTAACTGTGAGCCAAGCCCAGCTTGTGTGCGAGGCACTGCCTCTGAGAATCAGCCATTGGGATCCTTGGGTTAAATCAGGGCCGGCTTATCCGTGCACAGTGGCCCTAGCCATCCCCACTACCAACTTTCCAAGACGCAACTTGAAGGAGAAGCATAGGAGTGTGTTTGAACCAGCCAAACAAATCCTTAGAAGAGAGGGGCTCTCTAGGGAGCCACTCCCCCCAGGCAGGCCACCCTGAAGAGCCTTTCTTTGCAAATGGCTGTGCCGTACAACATTCCTATCTCTCTCCCCTCTCCTCCCATCTCTCCTCCCCCCTCGACTCTGTGCAGACAAGTTTTGGTTGTAGTTTCTCAGGTGACTGCTTCAGAGCAAAGGCACTGCCTGGGGCCTCAAGGTGAGCTCGGGGCTGCTCCTTTGAAGTGACACTTTCTGGTCTTTCCTCTGCAGACATCAAAGACCAGAGGGCCTCACTTCTGCTGTAGCTCACAGTGAAGGTCCCTCCCCCAGCGCTGCTCGCAGGGGGAAGAGGGGACCTGCCTGAGCTGTGCTCACCTCTACTGTGTTCTTTGTTCCTTCGGTGCCTGGGGTAGCTCTGCCCTGGGCTTGACAAGAGATGTACAGCCGAGACAGAGACAGGTACTAGGGTAGGAGTTTCAGAGGTGTTCAGCTCAGAATCAACACTAATCTTTTAGTGCCCTGTCCTCAGAATGGGATTCTCACAGTGGCCTCAGCCAGCTGCTCCGTTGTCCCCCAGAAATGTTGTCACAGTGCAGCTGGCCCTCTGAGGACCATGAGGAGCTTGCAGAGACCATCTGCACACGGGTCCTTGGGTAGGGAAGTGTCTACCCCTGCTTCGTTGACACCTGTTTTCATCCCTGACTAGAAAGCTCATCCGGCCCTTTCCTCGTTGACAGGGTAAGCCAGTCCCTTCTAATCCTCGTGAGTCTCTGCAGCTGCTACGGGGCCTGCAGTCATTTCCAGCATCTTTGAAATTACTGGTGATTCACGGTAACTTTCTAGAGCGTAGAATTTTCTGCGTGGGTGTTCTCAGAAACCAAGAGCATCTCCACCGTAATACTGTAATGACTCCAACCTGAAAGGGTCCACAGGGAGGGGACTCACGAGGTACAGAGCAGACAGAGAGAGCAGACGAATAGGCATTCTCCAACCAACTCCTCTGGGAGCCAAGAGGATAGGACCCAGCTGTGGGGTAGCGGGGTTTAACAGAAAAATGACTGTTCAGGAAGGAAGCTGTCCCTGATCAGCCTCCCACATCCAGGTCCTGACTCGGAACTTGTGGGTACTTAGGAAAAAGGGGTGACTTAGGCCTAAGCCTATTGGACCATGCCTGTCAGGGGCTCTGGTAGATGAGGAGGAGTTCCCTGTGAGGAAAGGTAGATTTACACCATAACTAGCCAGAGAAGGACGTGTGGTCAACAGGCCTCTTGGGGCTGGGCCCCCTCATATATACAGAACCAGGGTCACGGTGGGACAAGATGGAGGAACAGGCTGGAAGGGACTGGGGCCAGGTCTGTGAGACCCAGCGGCTACTGCAGACAACTGGGCACCCAAGTGGCTTGACACTAGGCTATGGCTCCCCACCAATTGGGAGGGTCAGCGGTGCACCTGCGGTAGGCGCTCTGTAACATCATACTTGGTCCCCACTACTCTTGGTGACCACAATGGCTGAATCCCTTAGGAGGGGCCTTTAGACATCCGTTCTTCTCTGGAGCCAGAAACTGGAGGCGGAGGCAAGGTCACAGTGCATTGTAGGAATTTATTTGGTAAATCACGTTAATCAAATTGGTTTTCCCATTAAACTTGCTAGATGTCATGGCTGTGCATGCGGCCGATGTGTCGGGTTGTTTTTTTCTAGGCTGGGCGGTGGTCTCCTTTACAGCTAAACAATAGCTTCTGGCCCCACCGGCTTTAGTAACAGGAACCGGAGCCTTTTCCGCAATTGGGTTTCCTCTACTCGCTGGCTGCAATCTGCTCTACCCCAGCTCTAACGAGGACCCTCCCCATTTCCTGTGCCGCTGAGCCAACTGCCAGCTGAGGACCCATGGGACTGGGGATTTGGATACACACCAGGTAAGTCTCCATGGGAAAAGACAAGAATTTCCTTCCTGTCACTATTTTGGAATGAATCAGTGCATTCTCAAGCCCTATCCATGCCGCTCCCCCATCTCCAGGTTGCCAATGGGAGCCAGCTGTCCCATCCCTGCCACCCCCTACCTTTCCTCAGTTTATGGCTCTAGATATTCTGCCTTCTTTGGTAATGGTCCTCTTGGGACCTCAAGTTTTGCAACACACAGCAGGTTTTAGCTTTGGTCGTTGATGGGGATGGTGGCTACTCAGCCTGCTAAGCCCTTGCTCTGGGGACTCCTGCCTGGCAAACACGCTTGCACTTGGAGGGGACCACCTGACTCTACTGGGCGGGCTGACAGCTCCTCACTCGGAGAGAACATGGAGGAGGTGGTCCCAAGACCCACTCACTCATGGACTAGCCTAAAGCAGCCCCAAATGTCCTTCTGTGACTGTCTCAGTGTCACAAGGGGTATCTCTGTCCAAGACGGCTGTGGGACAAAACCGCATCCAAGGCTGGGAGCCTCATCTTTAAGTCTACATGGCTCTGAATCTCCACCAGTGGGTTCCTGGAGGCCCAGCCCTGAGGTGGGACCCTGGTCCTTGGTACTCTCACTTCTCTACAGCCACTGCCAACGTCCTTAACTCATTCTTCCCTAAATATTCCTTCAGTGGCCCACAGTTGGCTCCAAGTGCTACCTCAACACTTCCACGGCCACCATGGCCTGGAAGTGCCGTCCCTTCAATGGCTTCCAATGGAGGAGTGATGGACTCTTAGGAAGAAGCCACCTGCCTCTGCCCTCCCTATTCACCTTTCCTATTCCCCTTCATGCCTCTCAGCCCTCCCTGCCCATCTGCCTTCCTCTTCCTCCTCTGTCCTCTTCTCTATTTCCCTCCTCCCCTTCCTCCCCTTCCTTCCTCCTTTCTCCTACACCTCGGCTCATCTCCATCTTCTACTCTGTGGGCACGTCCCAGATTATAGCTGCCTCTCCATCTTCTCCTCCCCCTCCCCCAGCCTCTTATCCTGTAGGATCTAGTTAGTTGGAGCTGTGACTGCTTTTCTTCCTAAAATCCCATGTCTAATTCGAGTGAAGTCTCACCGGTTTCTTCCCAGCCTACTCCTTCCATTTTGCAAAAAACGACCATGCAATTTATCCTTCTAATCACTTCAATCTCTGGAATGGCTGAGTCATCTCAGTCCAGCCTTTCAGCTGTCACTGTGGGCTCCTTCTCCAGAGCAAAACGAGCTGATGAAGGATCCAACCGTGATTCAGCTGTCTGTAGTTTCCTTCCAGGAACTGGGGTGCATCTCACCACCTCCCTCAAATCCAGGCCTTTATGCTGCCTGGAGAAGATACACTCCCCCCCCCAATTCCTGATCAGCTCCCTAAACACTGTCACCAGTGTCAGATGCCCAACCAGGACCCAATGAGGACTTCTTCATTCTGCTATGGCCTGAACCAAGTTAAAAACAATTTTCTCTAATCCCCTTCATACTGGTCTAATGAACTGCTTCCCAGGCTGTCCAAGATGGAAGGCCAGTCACCTTTTTTGTTGTTGCTTTCTTTTGTTTTTTGATTCTTCTGCTTCACACAGTTTGGACTTAGAAATGAATGCATCACCTGGTTCTTTAGCAAACCCAATGTCAGCCATCCAGGTGCTGTGGAAAGGTCTTAGGGGTGTAGAGAACAAAGATGGAACTCATCGAGTGTCAAAAAAGGGGAGTACAGGACATTCCTTATGAGAGTTTGGGACTGGAATTTCCTTCTCTTGAGAGGGGTACCTTCCCCTAACCCCTGGTGATCATGGTGTCCTGGCGGACCAGCTGGGCCTTGATGCCCACACGGAATTCTTTGATGACGAAGTAGTAGCAGAAAACGTCAAGGCAACAGTTGACGTTGGAGAAACACAGAGATAGTTGCAGGAACAAACTGATGCCCTGCTTGACCCTGCACTCCAAGATGAAGCCGTTCCTCACCAGGAACTGCAGAAAGAAGCCTAGGTGCACTGGGAGAAAGGAGACCACGAAGATGACAAAATTGGTAGCGATGGTCCAGATGCAGGCTCTCTGTTGGACCCCCTCCTGGGTGTAGTCCCGACGGCCCAGGCCCAGCAGAATCTGGATGCTCCTATAGGAGCAGAAGCCCATGATGCCCAAGGGAAGGAGGAAGCCGAAGATCTCCAAGGGGAAGAAGACCCTGGCGCTCCAGGTGCCATCGGACATGTTGTGGAAGCACTTGTATCGCTCCACTTCCCTGTGGAAGGTGTAGATAGGGATGCTTCCCACCCACACCAGGATCCAGATGATGCAGCAGATCCCGAAGATTTTCCTGGGGGACCGGAGGTGGCTGACCAGGAGCGGGTACTGGATGGCCAGGAACCTGTCCAGGCTGATAAAGCAGATGGTGAAGACACTCCCGTACATGCTGATGAAGTAGAGGCACTCCACCAGGGTGCAGAAGGCGGGGAGGGGGGACTCCACTTGCGGTAGAACCATCTTGAATGGGAGCGAGAGCACCAGCAGTAAGTCGAAGACGGCCAAGTTGATCATGTAGATGGAAGTGGCCATGTATTCTGGCTGCCTCTTCTTCAGGAAGGCCCTGAAGCCTCGGATGGCCAATGCGTTGAGAACCAGGCCAAGGAGGAAGGTGGGAATGTGGACTGCCAGCTGCAAGGTACTTGTCAGCTTATCCACATCATCGAAGGAGCAGTTGCCACGCCCTAGCTGGCTCATGTTCTTGCCTGCAACACCAACAGCAGATGAGAGAGTTCTCCCTTGAACTGATGAACAACTAAAACAAGTTGGCAGAGATTGATGAGCACTTATCAACCTGTGCTTAATGTACTGCAAATGATAAACACAGAACAAGGGGCTGGAGAGACAGCTTGGGGGTGAAGCATTTGCCATGCAAGTATGAGGACTGGAGTTTAGATCCCATCACCACATATAAATGCTGGATGGGTGTAGTGGCCCACTCACAGTATTGTTGCATGGAAGAGAGGGAGACCAAGATCCTTGAAACGAGCTGGTTGACTGGAGTAGCTAAGTTGGTGAGCTCTGAGTTTGAGAGAGAGATCCTGCCTCAGTGTATAAAGTGATGGGTGCTCAAGAGAGACACCCACTATCGACCTCTGACCAGCACACACACACACTGGCATTTTTGTTTTATCTATTTTACGGGTTCTTATACCTCTACCTCCCTTCCATCCCTTATTCCACCCTAATCCCCTCTAGCTCCCCAATAGTAGGTAGGAGAGAGAGAAGGTTAGAGGGCAAAGGGCATAGACCACTGCACACTACTTCTTAATGATTAGGGATGGAGAGTTCCTTGAGGCAAGTCCAGTCTTGGTCATTAGAGTCTCTAGCAGTTCAGCAAACCTGCAAACCAGCACTCCAGCAATGGCAAACACAATAACAAAGGCAGTGGCGGTGGCGGCGGTGGCGGCGGCGGCGGTGGCAGCAGCAGCAGCAGCAGGAGGAAGGGGACAAACCAGCAACGGTGGGACGACAACTGCCCCACACCCTCTGGGGGCTCTCCCGTTTGTACCCCTCAGGAGTTCCCAGAATCAAACTGTCTGCAGCCAGCACAAATCACGCCCCTGCCAGAGCACGAGGCAAGTTAGTCAGTTGCTGTGGACAGTCTGAAGCAGCCCCATATTCCACAGCTGGGATTAAAACAAAAACATAGTCACATAACTGTTGGTAGGATATTCTTGTGGAATGTACCCTTTTTATTCAAACGCTGATTTCTACACCCTACCATCTGGTTTCAATCCGGACATTGCATGTGATGTTTATTCTAAGCCTCACCTGTCTCAAGTTTGTGTAAACATGCCACCATTTGTTTTCTGTATTGTCAATTAAACAACCAGCACCAATGCTGAGCAATGGAGAGAATAGGGTGGGACATCCTGGCCCAGAGGAGAGGAGAAGGAAGCGAGTGGGAGAAGAGGAGTGTGGAGATCAGCAGGACAGGACTTGGAATCATGAGGAGGGTCTTGGAACCAGGAGGAAAGATGAACCGGACCTAAAATATGACTAAAAGTAAGTATAATGGGTGAAATCTGAATGGTAGGAAACTATATGGGCTTGGAGGTTTAGGATGGAGTAATCACTGCCCAGAATTGTGCTCCAGGTTAATTAAATAAATCCTAGTCTCTGTGTGGTGATTTGGAATACAGCTGGTTTAGGAATAACCGCTGATTAACTAAAAGATAAATCAACAATAAATATTAATAATCCACAACACAACACATAACTTTTTTTAAAAGAAAATTCTCACTACATACACACAAACACATATACATGTGTAAACATGCCTATACACGTGTGCATAATAAACACTCATGTGTACCCCTAGGCACCAAATAAATTTTTTTCAACGTAAAGAAGTCCACTGTAGCAGCACATTCTGATAGGATATGCTGAAGAGGCAGAAGAGTGTTGGTCCTGGATCTGCCAGGACTACACGTTTCTAAGCTAGCTGTAGTGGCGCACAGCTTTAATCCCAGCGCCCAGGAGGCAGAGGCAGGCAGATCTCTATGAGTTTGGAGCTGGCCATTTCCCAAAAAAGTAAATAAATAAATAAATAGATTTTGAAAATAAAAACTGGGGCTAGAGAGGCGGCTCCATGGTGAAGGCCACTGGCTGCTCTTGCAGAGGAGCTGGGTTTGAGTCCCAGAACACACATGGGAGCTCATGACCATCTCTAACTCCAGTTACAGAGGAGCCGATGCCCTCTCCTAACCTCTGCAGGCACCCAGCATGTGTATGGTGCATATACCAACAAGGAGGAAACTGCTCACACCACATAAACATAAAATCCAAATGAATACAATGGATAACCAAACACTTACTTTTAATCCTGCTGCCCCATATCCAGTTACTGTGTCTCACAGTTACCTCCTGATTTATAATGGGTTTGTATCCACTAAACCTACGTTAAAAATATTGTCAGTCAAAAAAGAAATAAAAGCAGATATCTAATCAAACACCGTGGCTTAGCCCAGCCTGTGATTGAGTAAAATCACCCTCACACAAAGCCTGTTTTATATTGAAATGTTGAAGATCTGATATGATTTATTGACCATTACACTCGCTGAGTAGGATGGCTGTATGGCTGTGTTCTCACCCAGTCAGAAACCAAAACCATCAGGACCGTCTGCCCATCATTACATTCATTCTCTTATTCTATTCACAGAGAGAGAGAGAGAGAGAGAGAGAGAGAGAGAGAGAGAGAGCTACAAAAATGGGACCTTCTATGCACGGGCATCTCTTTCTCTCTCTCTGTTTTTCAACCAAAGCTCTTAGCTCTTATTGAAAGGAGTAACGACACAAACTTTGAATCAAGCTGGTTTAAGCAAAGAGGATTTCACACAATTGGAAACTGCCAGGCCTGCTGGTGTGCATCTGTGGTGTGAACCTGTAATCCAGAAACTGGCAGAGGATGGTGCTGGCACAAGAGGAACACAAGTTGAAGAACAGCTTTGGCAACTTAGTGAGGTCCTGACTCAAATTTTAGAAAAAGTAGAAAGAGGCCTGGGGGTCCAGCCCAGGGATGGAGCACCTACCTGCCTAGCACACATACAGCAGCTCCGGTTCCATCGTTAATAACACAGACAGGACAGCGGAGGAGAAGGGAGGGGAGGAAGGAAAGGGAAAATGTTGGGATACAGATGGATCAGGGTTTCAGATGCTCTTTACAGGCTCCAGCTCTTGAAGCATGGTACCCCCTGTTCTCCTTCACCCACTTTGTTGATGGTTGGACAGTTGGCTCTTGTCTACTGTCTGCAGTGGACAGGAGTCATTTAAGTAAGCAAATTCCTTAATTTAATTCCTGACTTCAGGGATGATCCCCATCAGCACATCATATTCCACCTGGACACAGGAACTGATTTGTCCACTGGTTCAAGGAAAGGTGTGTGGCCTATTCAGAGGCAATTACGAGCAACCAGTTTCATATGTGGGCTCTTTCTGTGGGGCAGCTACACCCTCTGTTACCCTGAAGAGAAATCCAGGCAGAAAATGACTCTTCATGGAAGAAGGGACCTTCCCAGAGGGAATGAAGTGAGAGCCTGAGGTCTGCTGAGGACAAAGACCTTTAGACAAACAGGAGGCAAGGACAAAAGAGCCCAGGCTAGGGGGTGTGCTTTCCCAGGATCAGGGCCTTGGACAGGCTCTGAGGTAAGATTGTCATTGTGGGATTCAGTATCAAGGAAGGTGTCCCTGGAGCAGACCACAGACAATCAACCCAGGCCTCCAGACCTAGACACCTAGCAAAATATTGGAAACAGGACCCAATGCCTGCCTCCCCCTCACTCATCCACCTCTGCCCACATCTCTCTTCTCTCTCTCAAACGAGGACAAGCTGCTGACGCATCAGGCTGTAGACATTGGGCGGCAGCGTTCACCGGCACACCACAGGGCCCTTGCATCCAAAGGTGGTTTCCACACAGCCTCTTCTCTAACCGCCTCAGCAGCAGGCACCTGGAGAACAAGTGCAGCCTCGCGGCCTGCTCCAGCTCTATTTCTGTCCCTCCTTCACCCTCCCCGAGGTCCAGGCTATCAGGAAAGAGATCCGAAGATGCAGAGAAGGGTTGCCCATGTAGCCCATCACCAGAGAGAACTCTGCGCCAGGAATTGGGATGTTGCTTTTGTGTATGTTATTGTGCCAGAATTATTATTATTATTATTATTTTTTTTTTAGCTAAAAAAGCAATTTGGGCATTCAATAAAATATTCAAAGAGTACAAAAGCACATGCCTCCGCTGTGCCCCGGGGCCTCGGTTGTACTTTCCAGAGGTAGCCATGCACAACAGCTGCTCGCAGAATTTCTCCAGAAGTGTCTAGTTATGATCATATTTTCATAAACATACACATAAGTATGGTATCTTGAATTTAAAAAACTACACCTACAGTTCATCCCTTGATTTTCCAGTGAACTATGTTTCTTTGAAATTGTTCTACAAAAGTACTGCGTGACTCAGTTCTCCCTCTCTCTGATAGCCTCCCTGAATTCACTGTGTGGATGGAACATCACTCATTCGACCAGAGGCCTATTAACAGTTAGGCTTCCTAGAGTCTTCCTGCGTGACAAAGAATTCCACACCATTCATTTCTTGGCTATGTCATTACTGCCAAGAGAATTCCCACTCCTTGGCTGTTTCTTGCTACTTCCCAGGAAGCCTATAAGAAAAAAAAAAAAAATTTGGATATTTTGGGGTGGAGAGTAGTGGAGGTGTATGAGTGTGTGCTTGAGAGCGTGTGCGTGTGTGTGTGTGTGAGAGAGCGTGCGCGCGCAGAGGCCAGATGGTGTCAGGGGTCTTTGTCACTCTCCACCTGATTTTTCCTCCTTTGATTTTTTGAGATAGAATCTCTCGCTGAACCTAGAGCTCACTGCCCAGGGGGGCCACAGGCATACTCCACGGTGCTTAGCTTTTATGTCAGTGCCAGGGACTTGAACTCAGATCCTCACACACAGCAAGCACTTTACTCACTGACAACCCCCCCATCCCCCCCCCATTCCACCCCAGCCCCAAGTTTGGGTATTTTAAAGACCCTAAGTAAAATACCATTCCCAATCTTGTTTTAACTCCCATTTTAAAAGAAAAAAACTATACATATAGACGTGTAGAGATATTTTTGACAGGCCCTTTGTCAAGTGTTATCCATTAAACACTCAAGGTACACCACTTGATGGCTTCCTAAGAGTCTGTGCTTTCCTATGTGTGAGCTTTTCTAGGCTCATGTCACAGAGTCCTAGGAAGGCACCTCTCCCATGATGAGTGCTTTAGACCTATCCTGGCTAGGTTTATGTCAGCTTGACACAAGCTAAAGTCATCTAGGAGGAAAGACCCTCAGCTGGGGGAAAAAGATGCCTCCATCAGATGCAGCTGTAGGACATTTTCTTAATTAGTGATCAATGGTCGAGGGCCCAGCTCACTGTGAGTGCTGTCACCCCTGGGCTGGTGGTCCTGGGTTCTATAAGAAAGCAGGCTGAGCAAGCTATGACGAGCAAGCCAGTCAGCAGCACCCCTCCATGGCCTCTGCATCAGCTCCTGCCTCCAGCAGCTTGCTCTTCCCATATTGCTGTTTGTCACTGAAGGAAGTGAGGACAGGAACTCAGGCAAAGCAGGAACCTGGAGGCATCAGCTCCTGCCTCCATCCAAGTTCCTACCCTGCGTGAGTCCTGTCCTCACTACTTCTGACAATGAACAGCACTGTTCTATGTAAGTGTGAGTGAGATAAACCCTTTCCTCCCCAAGTTGCTTTTGGTATTGGTGTTTTGGCATAGCAACAGTAACCTCAACTAGGACCCCTGTGGTGTGGTAAGTGCCTCCTAGGGCTGTGCCATGGAACCTCTGGCAAGGGTCTCAAACTCAGGTCTCCCGGGTAACTGTTAAGGCAGGTGGAGGAGCCCTGCTTCGGGAGGCTTAAAAGAAATGCAAGATGGCAGGCTGCTTCCTCCTGACAAAAAATGGTGCAAAGTGCCACAGGCCGATCTCAGAAATAGCTAGGGGGAGTCAGAAGCTGCCAGGCCAACTTCAGCCTGATGATGAAAGCAGGAGTGAAGGAATAATGTCACAATAGCAAAGACAAGAAGCTTAGAGCAGTCACCAAGATCACTGACAGCAGAAAACCGAGAACCACAGAGATAAGAAGAAAGAAGGAAAGTCTGGGTGCAGGTAAGTGCCTGGCTCAGTCATGCTCAGGAAAACTCCTTGGATGAATCCACCGGATTAGGAATAAAGACACACATGAGGCTTGGGGAGATGGCCCATTGGTGAAGTGCCTGCCAAATAAGCACAAGGACCTGAATTCAGATACACACACCACACACACACACAAACACACACACACACAGAGCGCAGCACAGTGCTGTATGTCCAGAACCCTAGCTTTGGTGCAGGGCGGAGACAGCTGGATCCCAGAAGCTGACTGGCCAGCCAGCCTGCATCCATGCTTCAGTTTCAGTGAGAGACCTTGTCTCAAAATGTAAAGATAGAAAGATTGAGAGAAAGCATCTGACACTGACCTCGGGCACGCACGCACACGCACACACACACACACACACACACACACTCACACTCACACACTCACACACACACACACACACTCACACTCACACACACACACACACACTCACACACTCACACTCACACACACTCTCACTCACACACACACACACACACACACTCACACACACTCACACACACACACTCACACACACACTCACACACACACACACACTCACACACACACACACACACACACACACTCACACTCACACTCACACACACACACTCACACACTCACACACACACACACACACACACACTCATACTCACTCACACACACACACACACACACACACACACACACACACACACACACACAAAGCTGAATACGGTGGGGCATGCCTGTAATCCTGCAGAGGCAGGAGGACCATCTGAGCTCAGAAGTTCAGGACTGGATTGCAGAGCGCGGAGAGACCACCTGAAAAGGAAAAGAAGATCGGAAGGTTTGAATAAAATGGCCCCCAGGGCCTATAGGGAGCGGCACTATTAGGAGGTGCGGCCTTGTTGGAGTAGGTGTGGCTTTGTCTGGAGGAAGTGTGTTGATGGGAATGGGCTTTGAGATTTCAGAATCTCAAGGCAGGCCTAGGGTGTCATTCTCTCCCTGTGTTGCCCGCAACATGTAGGAGTCTCAGCTACCTCTCCAGCACCATGTCTGCCTGTGTGCTGCCATGCTTTCTGCCTTAATGATAACGGACCAGACTTCTGAACTGTAAGCCAGCCCCGATTAAAGTTTTCCTTTATAAGAGCTGTGTAGTCACGGTGTCTCTTCACAGCAGTAAGACCCTGTGAAGGGAGGAAGGGAGGAAGGGAGGAATGGAGTGAGGAAGCGAGGGAGAGAAGAGAGAAACAACAGATGGCAAAAGGAGAAAATCGGTCTGTTCAAAAGTGATGATCCAGGCTGCTGGGATGAGTCTAAGGCTAAATTGATTGATTGATTGATTGATTGATTGATTGTGTGTGTGTGTGTTAGAGAGAGGATTCAGCTGCTGGTATCCAGAAGTCCCATTTAAATTACTGAAAAACTTCAAATGGGGTCTTCTCAGAATGTGATCTTTGAAGCCAGAGACGTGCTCTCTCTACAGACAGGCATAAAGCAAGCAGAAATCGAGAAAGGTACTTCTGGCTAATGGCAGAAATATAAATAGGGTCTGAAACATTGATCCTCTCACTTCCCTCTGAGGGTTGAGGGGAATCATCTTTTAAGACTCCTCAGGGGAGAGCTGAAGTGATGGCTCAGTGGTTAAGAGCACTTGCTGCTCTCACAAAGGACTGGAGTTCAGTTCCCAGCACAGGGATGCACAATGCTCTGTAACTCCCTGGGGATCTGATACCTTCTTCTGGCCCGTGGTACACATACACAAGAAGGCATAGATGCACTCTGAGAAAGAGATGAAATAGCCATGCTTAGAAAAGACAAGCCCCTGATGATAAAGACCAGCCCATACTCAGCCTAAGGCCTGGAGATATAGCACCTTCTATTCCAGCCAACCCAGGCCTGCAGCTATCTGCAGATCTCACTGTAGGTGGCTGGTCCCTCCAAGTCGGAAGCAGGTGCTAAGACAGTGCTAGACATCCAAGAAGCTGATTGGGGAATGAGGCAGGAAGTGGGTGCTCACTCAAGTCCTCATGTGGCTACCCTTGAGAGGAGAGGAAGGAAGGAAACAGTAAGTAGAAAGAGCTTCCCATCCACAGTCAGATCTGAGAGTATCACAGTCGTAGTCCCGGTGATTCCTCATGCCCAGCTGTCTGTGGGAGGAATCCTGTGGTGGTTTAAATGTGGTGGCACAGAGCATTAATCCCAGCTCTGGGGAGGCAGAGGCAGGAAGATCTCTGTGGGTTCCAGGCAAGCCTGGTCTACAAAGCAAGTCCAGGACAGCCAAGGCTACACAGAAAGGGGGTGGGTGGAGAGGGAGTGAGAGGGAGGGGGGAGAGAGAGAGAGAGAGAGAGAGAATGGCTTTCATAGGCTAAAAGGGTGTGGCATTATTAGGAGGCATGGCCTTGTTGGAGGAAGTGTGGGGCTTTGGGAGTCTCTCTCTTCCTCTTGCCTGCCGATCTGGATGTAGATCTCTCAGCTACCTCTCTAGCACCACGTCTGCCTGCGTGCTGCCATGCTTCCCAGTATGATGATAATGAACTAAACCTCTGAACTGCAAGCAAGTCCCAATTAAATGTTTTTCTTTATAAGAATTGCTATGGTCATGGTGTCTCATCCCAGCAACAGAAACCCTAGCTAAGACAAATCCCTATGAAAAGAACAGAAATCTGGGTGGTGGTGGCACACGCTTTTAGTCCCAGCACTGGGGAGGCAGAGGCAGGAGGATCTCTCTGAGTTTGAGATCAGCGTGGTCTACAGAGTGAGCACCAGGACAGCCAGGGCTGTTACACAGAGGATCCCTGATTAGAAAAACGAAACAAAACAAAACAAAACAAAGAAAAGAGCAGAACAGAAATAGGCCAGTGCTGTCACATCTGCTGGCAGGCCTGGGAGGATATCACAGTGGACCTCGAGGAGCTGTCATACATCTTGTCACTAGGGCGCTGGGTGGCAGGTTTTCTGGAAGGGCTATCTGAGCAGAGAGCAGCACCAGCAGAGTGGTCCTGATGCTGCCCAAACACGAGACCCTGGCTAGCATCCCAAAGGCAGCAGTGGGACTGTCCCAGCTTCTACCCTGGCAGTGGCGTCTGCTGTGGGCTGCCTGTCTCCAAGCTGGGACTGCTGGGCTCCCTTTCTTCCAGAAAAACCTGAAAGGGGGATAAGCTCCACCTCCTACCAGGAAGAAGGAAAGAGTTAAAAGGGGAAAGGTCATGGACCAAACAAACAGAGCCTGTGTTGGAGCTGAGGGGCTGGAGGTGGCTCCTTTGCTTCATGCAACCATGTGAGGCCTAAGAGGTGATGCTGACTTAAACAGAGAGAAACGAACCACGGAAAAGCTGGAGAAGCATCCGTGCAGGACCTACGGACAGACAGTTATGTCCAGGTGTTCTGCCAACACCTTCATTTTATCTTGTTATTTATTTATGTGTCTATTTATTTACCGTGTGGCTCCTCTCCAGTCTCACAGACACACATTAATAAACCAACTGTGCTCCTTGCACACCTCTCTGAAAACACTTAACACCAGCAGAGAGCCGAGGAAGAACATTGGGATGGAAGAATCCCAGAACCAGTCAGGAGTGAAGAGCACAGAGGTCCTCTCTCAACTGGTGCCCCTCTCCCAGATATCACCTCCAAGCCTTAGACTTAGCTAACGCGAGTATTGAGAGTGGATGCATCAGGTGGGACAACTTGGAACTGAGCGTGGGCGGCAGAAACGATAGAAGGAGCCTCTGGAATGACTGTGGTGACAAGCAGGCATTGCAGGGCAGAGGGGCAGGGCAGTAGCGATGATCTTACAAAAGGCCGGAGTATTTCTCGGAGGCAGAGCACCAGCAGGCAAGAGGCTCTGGGTGGTATCCCCAGCAATGGGGTGAGGGGGGAGAGAGAGAGAGAGAGAGAGCGCAGAAACTAGTGTCTGTTGGTTTCACTTCTACCCATGGTTAAAGTTTCAGGCATTTCTACTCGGGATCTGGGAACAGGAACCCAAGATAAGGGCTGACGTGTAATCATGCAAGTTAACAAGAAAGGAAGCATGTAAGCGCTGTGACAGGACCTAGGACAAAGCAAGTGTCTGGTAATATTCACAAAGGGGCCGAACGTCATTGTTTTAATCTATTTCACCTCCAGTTAAATTTGTGATTAGCACATAATAACTGCATATTTGTAAGGTATGGGATGATGTTTCCACCCAAGCTCGCTGCTTTGGTCACGCCAGAGCCAACAGCCTTTCCTCTCTTGTTTAGTTCATCTCTGCTGCCTTCAAGCTCCTATCTTGCAGATTTTCATCAAACATAGGGTCGGCCATTGTGGAGCATGGCCACCCTTAGAATTACGGAATGCTAGAACTTAAAATGTGCTCTTTTTTTAAAATTGTTGCAGAAATTTAAGTGTGAGATCTTAATTTTTATGATTGCGTTCTTCCTTTTTGTGTGTGTGTGTGTGTATACATGTACTACAGTGTATAGACTGTGTGGGGTTAGAGGGCAATGCATGCAGCTGAGTTCTCTTCTTCTGACGTGTGGGTCACCCGGGATTAAACTCGGGGTGCCAGGTTTGCCTGCAAGAGCCTTTTCTCACTGAGCCATCTCACTAGGCCAAAGGTAGAATTTTTTTTAAAGAAACCACTGATTATTAAAAATCGGTATCTGTGAAAGCGGAAGGGGGACTGGTTGAGAAGAGGAAGGGGAAAGCAGGATGTGTGAGGTAATGGGAATGAATATGGCCAAAATACATGAATATGTATGCTAAAATGTCATAGTGAAACTCAGTAGCGTGGATGATTGGCATTTACTAAATTCTGCGGCTAAAACAGAACATTTATCTTTGAAATCACCAAAGAAGATAAAGAGACAAAACCATCAGACTATGTAACACAGACTGAATATAACCGGAAGAGAAACTAAGCGTGGAGATGATCGTCAATATGAAACATCCCAACATTCTCAGTTCAGTTAAAAACCATCATTCATGCCGGGTGCAGTGAAGCACCCTTTAACCCCAGCATTTGGGAGGCAGAGGCGGGTGTTGAGTTCAAGGCCGGCCTGAGCTACATAGTGAGTTCTAAGCCAGTCAGGGCTTCATAGTGAAATCCTGTAAAACAAACAACAGCAACAACAAAACCCAGAAATATCACTGGACTCGGCTCTAATCAAGGATGTAGAAGTGACACAGTGTTCAGAGTCACAGTCTTGTGACAACAGAGAAAAAGAGAAGCAGAAGCAAGCTCTGACAGCAAATGGCAGAACTGGCACAGAGCCTCAGGAACAAGGTCATGGCCCTGAGAAGTTTGTTTTCTGGGGGAGCAGTGGGCATGAGAGGGGAGCGGGGCGTCTGAGGGAACATCGTGGTAACGCTGGCATGGTGAAGCCTACTACTTCGAAAAACAAATACATGCTACAAAATATATGTAATCAAAAGAGGGGGTGAAAGGGCTATTTTCTACTAATAAAGGGGAAATACAGGCTGGGGTACAGCTCAGTGGTAAAGCACAGGCCCTAGGCGCCCCAGCAACACAAACACAGGAATAAAGAAGGACAGGACGATAAAACCGTGAAGCAGCGCTGCAGTCTCGTGCAGTGACAGCATGACATGGAGCATATAAAGACAGAACTTAGAGATGTGCTAACCGAGGCCAAAGGTGTTGGGAACCTGAACAGGTTCAAGCGGGCCAAGCAGAAGAAACACACATTAGAATTAAACACACACAGAATTAAAGAATTTAATTGATATTCTCTAGTCGTTCTTGAGTCTGTTTTTTTTTTAAAGATTTATTTATTTATCATTTATACATCATTCTGCCTGCATGCGTGCCTGTGCCTGTCACACATGCAGACAGAATGATGTATAAATGATAAATGGTTGTGAGCCACCATGTGGTCGCTGGGAATTGAACTCAGGACCTTTAGCAAGAACAGCCAGTGTTCTTAACCTCTGAGCCAGCTCTCCAGCCCCTTGAATCTGGTTTTAAGACAATCAGTAACCTATTTTTTTTATCCTTGTATCTCTAAGAAACGTTAGCCAAAAATGGATTATCTATCTAGCAAGAATAAAACACCCATCAAAAATACAAGGTAGGCCTGGCATGGTGGTGTATGCTTTTAATCCCAGCATTTGGGAGGTAGAAGCAGGGGGATCTCTTTTGAGGTTGAGGCCAGCTGGTTTACAAAGAGTTCCAGACAAGCCAAGCTTCATAGTGAGACCCTGTCTCAAAACACAAAACAAACAAATAAACAAAAAAAAGCCAGAAATTGTATTGCCTATATTCAAAAAGTATATACAAATAGTATAGAAGAAAAATAATTGGCTGTTTAAAACTAAAGTGAAAGCAGGAAACAAAATGCTTACAATGCAAGAAGTTTTTGATTTGTTGCTTTAAAAAAATTAATTTACAGGATGCAGCCCAAACATATTGCTCTGGCTACTATAATTTATGTTTTGTTTTGTTTCATTTTGTTTTAAGAGAAAAAAGGGAGAGAAAAGTAAAGAAGCGAATTAGGTAATTCACTTGAGCATTTAGAATGAAGGTGTGGGAAGAGTCCCAGGAAAACTGGGGAAATAAAGATTAAAAACAGAAATAGCAGAATCCAGAAGAGCAATGGGTGGGTCAGGGGCGGACACTACACTGGACCATACATGCCTTGTTCTAAAGCAGTCCTCACCTATGATCAAGAAAGAAAACAGAAACATTCATCTAGAAGTAGGAGACTTTAAGCTTGGAGAAGAAAAGATAATTGCTGCAAGAAACATCACTGTGTATGCCACACAAAACCTTCACACTGCTGAAGACTCACAATGCCAAGCACCAGTTACCACTACTGGGCAAGAAGAAGAAGCCTCCACTAGTGAATAATAATGAAAGAAACAGTGTGCCATCAAAGATCGCTCATGAATCAAGCAGGCACTTGTTTCCGTGCTTTAAGCAGCTGGTGATTCCCATATGCTATGAACTTTGTCAGAACACAAGATAATATTAATGACTGTCTGCCATCAATGCTCGCCCAAGTACCAGGCGCGGTATGTATAGCACAAAAGAGAAAAATCACAGCGCTCAGATGATGGCTGCAGGCATCCTAACTGAGAGGCTACCAGGAAGACTTCGGTACACTAGGATCATAAACACCCTGGCTAATTCAGAGCTGAGGCAGAAATATAAACTAGTTTCAACTGAGACGTGCTAACATAGTGGATCACATCATTAAAGTGAAAATGAAAAGCCGTCTGCTTATATAAATAGTTTCTCGTGACAGTTATTTAAATGAAGGGATAGAAAGCACTTCTTAGAATGATAAGGAGTAATTTGCTGACTCCATGGCAACTTTGTGTTTAATGGTAAAATAATAAAAGCGTTCTTATTGAAACCAGACACCAGCATTCAGATAGCCCAGATAATGTACTAAGACATTTGGCAGAAATAAGATTAAATAAGGCACCCCCACCCCACTTCCCTAAAAAAAAAAAAAAAAATCAATAGTAAAGGCACAATCGCTGGTTTGAAACTATTAGATTACGTTAGTAAGAATTAACTTAGGTCTTTATCTGACAACAAACAGCTAAAGATACTCAGACTCATTAAGGAATTGCATTTGACAATAATCAAACCAGAGGATAAAGCTAGATGAAAATTTAACAGACAACCTGTTTATAAAAGTCACTAGAAGGGAGCTCTTGGTCAATTTAGTATAATTGAAAAGTAAAAGACAATGCCTGAGGTACAATTCCTAAAACTTAAAGAAAAGAAAGGGTGGAAGGGTCTGGAGAGTTGGTTCAATGTTAAGAGCACTTGTTACTCTTCCAAAAGACCCAGGTTCGATTCCCAACACTCACATGGCAGCCCCCACTCATGTGTAACTCCAGCCCTAAGGGATCTGAAGTCCTCTTCTGAACACGTGAGCATGCCTGGCACATACTGTGCAAACACACATGGAGACAGACACTCGTGCACATAAAACAAATAAATTTTCAAAAATTTTAAGAAAAAGAAAACAGCACAGCTTTGCAGAATAGAAATTTTCTTTTTAAAATTAAGATAAAATAATATACTGGATAAAACAAAGTGCAACAAATATTCTAGGTAAACAATGTCCTTTCTCTATGAGGAGATGCTTGATGAACAGACAAAGGACACAGAGGAGGCTTTTCTGAGAGATAAATGTTGCCACATTGGAGAAGCCAGCAAGGACTCACCAATACACAAACGTGTATGCAAGCCAGTATGTGGCACACAAGTTACAATATTTGCTTAATCATAAGTCACAAAATTCTATTCATTTTCTATTTAGTAACTCTTAGACTTTACACAAACTATGTAAAAGAAGGAAGTATGTAGAGAAATATATTCTTTTGGCATTTGTTCCTAATAATAAAAAAATACACACATGAAAATGGTAAGCAATGGTTGAGCTCACTACAGTAAATCCACTCAATGGAAAATTTTTGATGCTATGTTTATGCTGACAAGGTTACATAAAAACCCACAGACTATAAAATGATGCATTCAGAATGATTGCAACTGTGATTTTTAAAAACCCACAGAGAGAGAGAGAGAAAAAAAAAAAACTAGAAAAATTTCCATATGCCAGACAGTGTTGTACTCTAAAACAGTCGGATGACAGGTCACTTTTCAAATCACTGCCTTTTTATGTATTACTTCTCATGTATATTATTAATACAATAATACAAGAAAACGTGGGAACAATGTCGAGTCTGTACAAATTTTACCAAGTGCCAGGAACGGAAGGAAAATGATAAAAATAGCTTTTGAAACAAAGTGTGGTCTGGATGGGGTCACATAAAATGAAAAGAGACTCGTTGAACTTCCCAGCCCCTCAGCTGAGGGCGCATTATCTTCCCAGGTCACAGAGAACCTTTGGTTTGTTTGGTTGGTTTGGTCTTGTTGGCGGCAGGGGTCTCACTATGTTGCTCTGGCGAGCCTAGAGCTCACTATGTAAACCAGGGTGGAGTCAAACTCACAAAATGTCAAATTTATCCACTATTTTAAACTTTTCTCTTTAGTAGCCACGGTAGAAGGGTGGATATCTGTAACAGAGATCTGTAATCCCCACACTCGGGAAGCTGAGCCAGGAGGACCTCAATTGAGACCAACCTGGGCTATTTGAGACTCAATCTCAAAAGAAACAAAGAAAGAAAGAAAGTTGGTGAGAATGATGATATCTAATATATGGTTCTCTCAAAGCTTGGTGAGCTATTAAAGGACATAAATGCAGACACCTGAGTTTTAATTTTTTTTCTGATTTGATATTTAGGCTAAATGATCTTATCTACTTCAAAAAGACAAAAGGAAAAGAAATTTTATGATAGAAACTGAAATTGAAAAAAAAAAACAGTCTCAATATAGAAGGGGTCAACCCTGCTGACGTTAATACAAACACAATAAAGAATTTCAATATTGATATCCTCTGTGAAAAGAAGCATTCACTTCAAAATCTAAATATTATTTTATGGATAAGAAACAGAGAAAATGAAAAGGCCCAGCATACTAAAGTGATGGTTTCACCTTGTTTCATCTGGCTTGTAGTATGCTAAAAAAAGAAAGAAATGGAAAAAAAAATTTTTTTTTCTAGTCAAAAGAACTGCCGGGTAGCAGAGACCCTACGACGGCAATACCTATGACAAATAATGAAATTTGAAACACTCAATTTATGTTCTGATGAGCACAGCGAAGAACTACATGCTGGGAATGTGCCAGAAATGCAAAGCGAAGTAAGAGAAATGGAAAACTAATTGTATTTAGCGACCGTGGGGACTGACTCTAAAAAAATCTCATTAATCAAATAGAGAAGGCAGAGAGAGTTCTGGCCAGCCCGGCTCGCAGGAGCGCTAGCAGCACAGAGAGCAAACTCTGAAACAAGGGGGTCTCTGTGGACAGAGGGTCTTAGTCGCCATCCATCCCAGTCCTGAGTTAGGGCAGCACGGCGAGCAAAGCTGCTCACACACTCCCCCTTGCCTGACTCGGAAATGCCTTCTCTACACGTTCTCCTTCACTTCAAAGATTCTCCAGCACAGTCTCTTAAACAACCTGAGTCAGAGATAAAAAATCGGAAGCTTGGTGCTGAGCTACTGGAAAGGAGCAAACAGAGACGTGCACAAACAAAGATGGAGTCGCAGCAAATGAGAATTCCTAGGTATTCTTTCCTGGGCACAGGAAAGTAAGAAACGAGGGAAGCTAAGACTACCCTGACACAATTTAAAAGAGAAACAGAGGTAGCCTTTCTTGGCTCCCGTCACCCTGGGCCCCAAGGCTGGCTGGCTGCAGCGGCTGCAGGTGAAGGGCGGCAGAACCAGGGAGAAGCAGATAGGATGAGCTGAGCTCCCGCCCCACCCGTAGAGGGGAGACACCATGCTCTGGAACTCAGGACAAGTTCCACAGAGTGGCTTCGTGGGAGCCAGAGGAAGAGCGGCCACTGGGGTGCCAGCCTGTTCTGAGGGCAAAGAGGCCTCACTGTGAGCAAGCGAGCTCCCAGTCATTGGATGAACACAAGCAGAAGCAGGAGGCCTGCTTATCCAGAATACTGCAGAGAGAATGCTCATATACTAGGGTCTCGCTGCAGGATGTTTTTGCTTGTTTGTAGCCCTGAAAGGGAGTCTTCCCTCAGCATACTGTTGTTTTCTAAAAGCCTAATAAAGAGAAAGAGTACCCACCCCCTGGAAAGCACTGGCCCCATGCTTTAGTTCACTTCTGGCTCTATTAGGGGACAAAGCTTTAGCTTTTGTTTTGTTTTTTGTTTCTCTGTGTAGCCGGGGCTGTGCTTTGTAGATCAGGCTGGCCTTGAACTCACAGAGATCTACTTGCTTCTGTCTCCCCAAGTGCTGGGATTACAGGCTTGCGCCACCACACTCAGCTGCTTTAGCTGTTCTCTCCTGTCCATAAAACGCTGCTTAGGCCTGGGCATTTGGAGTCAGCCTTGACGCACTGGCTCTCACCACCAGCATCACCACACAGCAATAGGAACTCTGACGACTGTAGCCCCTGTGCCCGGGGCTTCCCCCACCTGCCACGTTGAGGCAGGCAGAAACTGCATCTTCACAGCTGAGAGGGAGAATCCAAGCTGTGAGGCTCAACACCATCAGGCTCTCCTCTCCCTGAAGCGGCCTGCGTTTCCCAGACCTCCCAGGTGGCAAGCGCAGCACACGCAAGAACGTTCCCAGGCCAAAAGGACGTCCCTCAGCAAGCTCATCTGTGCCCACCCCCTGCTGTAGACCCCTAGGGGCTAGACTGAGATGGTACCCCAGGCCACGGGAGAGCAAAGCTGCTGTAGCTTCAGGAGTTCAGCTGGAGGGGGTCCAAGCGCCCCCCCTCCAGTTTCCTTGCTCGAAGCCCTGGTATCCGTGGGATTACCCCGTTAGAATGTAAATACAACCCAAGAGCAGTAGAAATAAGACTGTGCCTGAGAGGGGCCTCTGCAAACCAGAGTGTGAGGACACAAGCGGGACTGGAGAGGCTCAGCCAGCAAAACACTCACTTTACAAGCAAGAGGGCTCAACTTTGATCCTCGGCACCCACACGAAAACTAGGTGTGCCCCTACAATCCCATGTCTGGAAAGACAGAGACAGGGGCTTGCTGACTAGTCAGTCTGGTCATGAATGGGAGACCCTGACTCAAAAAATAAAGTGGAAAGCAATTAAGAAAGACACTCAACCTTGACTTCTGGCCTACACCCCCCCCCCACGCATGAATATGTACATACATACATACACACATGTATGTACACAAGTGTATACACACAGACAAGCACAAGACAAAGTGTGTGGATCTCCTTGATTCCGGGAGGTATCATGAGTGGATGGGCGAGTGGAGGGGCAGCTCAAGAGACCAGCGATCCGATTGGCTATGTGCTAAGTATTCCACAGAGGGGGTGGGATCCATCTTGGATGTTGTGGAAATTGTGTCCCCTTTGCAAATGAGGAAAGCTAGGCTCAGTCAGTCTACCCAAGGTTGGCTGGGCATAGTGGCTCCGGCCTGTAATCTCAGCGCTCCCGGAGGCTGAAGCAGGAAAACTGCCAAGAGTCCAAGGCCAGCCTAGGCAACACAAGAGTTGTAGGTCAGTCCGGGGTACAGAGTAAGTGCTAAAAGGAGAGGAAAAGTTTAGCGGGCAGAAAGGGACCAACTGGGACTTACATCAGACAGCCACATTCCTGGCATCCCATAGGATTTGCTCTCTGTGGTCAAGGGGGGACTAGCAGGAATCACCTCTGGGCACCAGGGCGGATGACCCTGCTGCCCAGAGATGGCACCATCACGAGAGCCCTGTCTTGTTTGCCTTTGTATCACCAACTCACACAAGAACTGGTCCTTGAGAGGGTCCTGCTAATGAAAGAACGGAAGGTGGGCAGACTGACGGGTTGCAGTGACTAGTGAGCCCCGAGGGGAGCAAACGAGATGAGAAGAAACCTCTGAGAGGCTCTGGGTGGTCCTTTGCACACCACTGCCCCCACCTCACCCCCACTGTGAGCGGCATAAAGCCCATTCCAGAACAGACCAGCCAGACATTTCCTGACCTGTCCTCACTGTCAAGGAAGAATCCAGAAGTTTCGGGGCTTTAAGTGCTGGTATTTTCTTCACCAGGCTCTCTAGGAGACGCTTGGCTGCAGTTCAAGGACAATCCCTGCTAGAGGATAACAGTCCGAGCTGACCGCTTGCTCCCCAGGGTCCCGTCGTTTAGTGCCCTCAAGAGCCAAATAAAAAGACTAATACCACTCTCTCCCCGCCCCCGCCAGAGGTAAACTGAGGCAAGCAAATGACACAGCTGGTAAGCAGCAGGGGGCTGGCTCCCACACACACCCGTGGCTCATCAGGAGCCTCTTGCCCAGGGTTGTGGAACAACTCCTGAGCACATGTAATCTCCAGTGCTTGGTGATTTCCCAGCAAGATTTCGGGGGAGTGGACTGCGGGCCAGGGGAGGCTGGTGGCACGCAAGCCAAATGCGCTGGGGAAGGCTCCTGTGCTGCTCACGAGGAGCTCCCCCACCCCGACCTGCAACCTTGACTCAGATCAGGAGGAAGTTGAGGGTTCGTAGAAAAATGTCACCCATTACCAGGGACAAACCAGGTCTGCCTGTTGCAGGCTGCAGCCATCAAGGAGTGCACTCAGGGGCAGCTTACTGGCCTGCTACCTAGGGAAGCCCACTGATCTAAGACAGGTATGGATAGAGCCCAGACCTTCAGGAAAGCAAGATCAGGCCAGAGGCACTGGGCCTCAGTTTCCCTAAATGTCCCAGAGACTGTTACCTGTAGGTGGTCCAGTGCAGCTGATTAAGCATTGAGGTGTCATTTCTCCTCTAGGACCCAACTACCTGCAAGCTCTGGGCAGAGCCACTTCCCCTCTTTGGGCCTGAACTTCCTTGGGGGTGTGTGTGTGTATGTGTACAGGGGTGGGGCCAGAGGCTCCCAGGCAGCTCCAAAGTTAACCTGTTTGGCTTAGGGGCTCTTCCTCAGGGGCATAAAAAGGGGGTCAGCACCACCCAACCCTCGGAGCAGAACTAAAATGTTGGGCGAGGACAGTGAGTTTCTGCAGAGCGGATGTCCACTCTCTTCTGTACCTTTAGCTGTACACTCACCCAGCTTCCAAAAAATAAAAGAGCCAAGAATGAGAGGGTAGAAGATGGAGGATGAGAGTGTAGGCTGTCATTCCCTCAAGAGCATCACCCAAGAACAGAGGCCAGTTGAGAGGTGTTACCAGGACATCTGGTGCTTTTGGTTTAGGACAGGGAACTATTGGCCAGAGAAGAGGGTGGTTAATGGAAGGCTTCTTACTTAGAGCAAGTCCCCATGATCCATCAGGGCTTAAGTCAGACCCACACAGGTCTGCAAGGATATTTCCCTGGATCCCTTCTTCAAAGGAAAGCTGAGCCAGCCCCTGCAGGGTACTCAGCAGGGAGCCCTCACACATTACAGATAATTAGGAAAGTCAGGCAGACTTGCAGCCTGGCAATGCAGCTCCTGTGCCAGGAGGAGCCAGGGGGCCCCTCCGAGTGTCAGGGCAAGGCTATTTTTATAGATGGTGCATGCTGTGACTTTCAGGTGTCTACAGGAATAGAAACTCCCTAAGGTGGGCCTGGGTGATTCATGCTAGTACACGGGTGCTCCCTGAATAAATATTGGCTTCTGTGGGAAGCAAGGGTCTTCCAGAGCTCAGGCGTTCAGTGAAGACATTGACGGATCTGTGACAGCCATCCCCCCACGCCCACTGGCTCTGATCACCACCCCCACCCCCGCACGCCCCAGGCTGTGAGGTGGGTACCACCAAGTACGGTCTCTGTACCGGGACATAGAGACTAAACTGCCCTAGGAGCCAAGAAAGGACCCTGAGCAGACCTTCCCTAAGTGAGGCCACACCCTAGCCAGAGTCTGACTACAGGGTAAGGCAGAGAGCATCTAGACCAGGGCATTAGAACAGGGCAGCTGGAAGCGTGATAGGCAGGAGGCACGCGAATGCCTCATACTCACCGTGTTGCCCAGAGCGTGGGTCTGGAAACCCAGCAAAGGGCTGACACAGGCCTGCCACTGCTCAGTGCGGGGCTCACCCACCTCCTGCTTTTACTACTTTCTTTTTCTTTGTGTGTGTGTGTGTGTGTGTGTGTGTATTCACCATACAGCTGGGATTAATGGTGTGTACCATCCTGCTTCGTATATTCTTTTACAAAAAGAATATGCCTTGCTCTTGCTTGCTCTTCAAATGCTTAAATGCCTCTTCATGAGTCAAATACATGGGTGAAGACGTTTGCTAAATTTTGTAAACTGTCACTGTCCCGCCTCCCGTAAGTGTTCTTTAAAGCCTGGGAAGATGGAATGTCTCAGTAGCAGGCAGAGGCCTGCCCTTGGTTCAGAGCCCTCTCCCAACTCCCCACATCCCTTTGAAACCTAAGAAGTCATACATTAAAAACAAAACAAAACAAACAGAAAAACCAAACCCTTCTCAGGGGTTTCTTAAGCCTGATATCACCACCTTGATCTGTCCTACCCGCTTTTCCTCAAGAGCAAGCTAGAAGCTTCGGCAGCTCGGGGTGGGGTGGGGTCCCTGCCTCCTTCTAGAGGGATGACCCTGAAGCACATACCTCCAACTTCATTGAGTGAACCAGGCATCAAGAGAGCTCCAGGAGCAGCTCCTTCTTGGGCAGAGAGCAGGCCCTTCTGACTGCTCGCCAAAGAGCTGCTCCACGTACCACATCCTCCTCCTGAGGGCTGCTCCATTTACCCCTTCAGCCATCAAAGGCTCAGCACCGTCTCTGAGGGACAGACAGACTTGCCTATGTAGGAGCTTAAGTTGGGCCAGGCAGGGAGGCAGGGAGAGGAGAGAGGCCAGAGCCACAGAGAACAGCTTTAGTGGCCTTCTCATGCACAGGGGTTGCTTGACATTAAGAAAGGTCAGGGGTGGAGGTGTCTCTAAGGCCAAGGGACTGTCTCTATGTAGCTGAGGTCCAAGGATTGCAGGCAATAAGAGCAGAGGCTTGAAGCCAGTCATCCCGGAATAGGAGCTGCTCAAAGGTCTCCTTGAACAAACACACTGAACAGGAACATCATATTGAAAGTTGACCAACAAAAAGAAAAAAAAAAAAAGATTGGATGTTCCTCCAGCTCATCTCTAAACACAGATCAACTTGGTGGATGGGGCAGATCAAGGGCTGGACACAGGTACTGCCCTCCACAGGCAGAAGGAAGGTTAGAGTAAGGGAAACAGCCATGCTGAGAAAGAATTGGGACAGGAAGTGGGGAATGGGGTGTCTGGAAAGGAGGTCACAGGGTCACCAGCCTGATTCCTAAGGAAGCCCAATAAAGCCCAGAGAGTGGCCACACCCCTTTGAAGAGCCTCTGTAACTTCTTCCAGCCAACTTCCTCATCTTCCAGCTGGGGTCACAAGTTCAGTCAATCAACAAGTCAATCAACAAATTAGCAAGCACTTGCTAATTTACCCTTGCCTTAGCTTAACCTAGCCTGTCCAAGACAGACAGCAGTACCTTTCTCAAAACAAGTGAAGAGCAGATGGAGAAAGAGGGCCAAGAGACCCCAGCAACTCAGCCAAAGAGTCTGTCCCTAATGGATATAATTGTCTCCCTTTGTCTGCTATTGTCTCCCTTAAAGAGTCTGAGGAAAGGAAAAGGAGGGATGCTTATATCATCCTGATTATAGCAGCAGGATACCAGCCTGCAGAGGAAGCCTTAACAGGAAGGGGCAGACAGGATAAACTGAGGAAGGAGAAGCGAGGAGAGGAAGATGGGTTGAGGAGCCTTCACGTTCACACGGTAGCTGCTTGTCTCACCTCTGCTCCAAATCCCAGGTTTGTTCACACTTCTGTACCCAAGCCCAGACGACTCCCATGAGTGTCAGAGAGTCCCAGTTTTGCAGTCTCTGCCAAGTCTCCAAGAGAAGTCCCTTTTCCTGCCCTCCAGGTGGACTGAGCTAGCCACTAGCAGGGGCTCAAGATGTCCAGCCTCCTTGAGAGTGGTCACATGGACAGCTTACAGAGAGAAAGGTGTAACACACTTCACGTTGAGACAAGGACAGCAGCCACTTAGAATGCCCCTCCCTCCTCTCCCTTCCTGTAAAGTTGACCGCCTAGTTCAAAGAAGGAAGTTCTAGGTGCTCAGACATCTGTGTGTAACCTGCCTGCTCTTGCCGTCATGATGGTGGCCAGTTCTCTCACAGGCTCCTGGCTCCAACCTTCGATGTCCTGCCTATTGCTGCTCCCGGCTATTATGGCATCTGGAGGCTCCTGAACATGCAGATGCAGACAAAGATATTCTTCAACCCTGATGGCTGTCCTGGTGCTGAAAGGCTACAGGATCCAGAGGAGGCCCTTCACAGGTTCTGGAAAACAGACTCCATCCAAGGCTTCCCCTACTGCTGAAGGGCAGGAGCGAATCCTGCGGTTTTTGTTAACAAGGTCCCCATGGTGGGAGGGAAGCCCACCAGGACCTTTGGCACTTCCACCCTACCCACTGCGTAAAGCCTCCAAACATCATATAGATACTGAATGAATGCTCCTGCTTTAACACCACTGGCCTCATCCTCAGCTTCTGCTGGAGCTGAGAGAGGTCTGTCTTGTGGAAGACTCCTGGGCTGAGCCAGTGAGTTGGCCTCTATCTAAATCCAGCACATTTTCTCATCTCTGATGCCACCTCAAATCCCCTTGACATTGCTCAAAATCACAGCCACCAACTCATTTTTTTAAAGGAAATTTCTTTCTTTTTTCTTTCTTTTCTTTTTTCTTCCCCCCCCCTCTCTCTCCCTCCCTTCCTTTTGTTATTTCTTTTTCTTTCTTTTTTTTTTTCTTTTTTTTTTTAAGAATCTCCCCTGGCTGTCCTAGAACTGGCAATTTAGATCAGACTGACCTTGAACTCACAGAGATCCACCTGCCTCTGCCTCCTGAGTGCTGGGACCGAAGGTGTGGGCCACTAAGCCTAGCTAGCCAAGTCCTTCTTGTTTATTTCTTATGGACACAGAGAGGTGAGCAGGTAGTGAGACCCTTCAAAACGTATATTTCCTTTTTGTGTTTCTGTTGCCTAAAGAAGTCTGTGTCCTCTCCCCACATGCCCACTGGGGCCATAGTTCTTCATGCTTCGGCTGCTAACTTTCTATCTTGGTTACTGTGAACATGCCCTTCTCTCCTCATCCCTTCCCACCCCTCCTCTACATATGTACTTTTTTTTTTTTTTAATCTTTGGTTTTGTTGCATGGAAATCATTAATTCTGTTGTAGTGACTTGTACTTTTGTTCCCGCAAAGATCCGTTGCCTTGGACCCTTTAACAATGAAAACATCTTCAACCTCAGGTACTTTTCTTTTTAATGTCCATTGGTGTTTTGACTGCATGTATGTCTGTGTGAGAGTGTCAGATCACCTGGAACTGGAGTTACAGACAGTTGTGAGCTGCCATGTGGGTGCTGGGAATTGAAACAGGATCCTACGGAAGAGTAGCCACTGCTCTTACCTGCTGAACCACCACTCCAGCCCCTGTCTTAGTTAGCTTTACTGTCATCAAATATCAAGTAAGACATCTTTGGTGAAAACAGACTGACTCAGGCTCACAGTTTCAGAAGGTTCAGTCTATAATCCTTGGAGCAGAGAAAGCGGTGTCACCAGAGGCTGGGGAGGATGAGGAGCAGGAATAGGGAGAGGTTGGTCGATGAGTAAAAATTACACCATACTGTTTATTTGCTCTGTTTTGTTTTTTGAGACAGGGTCTGTGGTGGTTTAAATAAGAATGAACCCCATAGACTCATAGATTTGAATGCTTGATCACCAGGAGTGGCACTAGTAGGAGGTGTAGCCTTGTTGGAGGAAGTATGTCACTCGGGGTGGGCTTTGGAGTTTCAGATGCTCAAGCCAGGCCTGGTGTCACTTTCTATTCCTGCTGCCCGCTGGTCCAGATGTAGAACTCTCAGTTATCTCTTCCACACCACGTCTGCCTGCATTCTGCCAGGCTTTTTACTGCATAACAAACTAAACCTAAACAAAACAAACTAAGCCAGCCCCAATTAAATGTTTTCCTCTGTAAGACTTGCCGTGGTCATGGTGTCTCTTCACAGCAATAGAACATTGACTAAGACAGGGTCTCACTATGCAGCCTTGGATGGTCTGAAACTCACTGTGTAGGCCAGGTTGGCCTTGAATCTCAGAGATCCAGCTTCCGCTGACTCTGTCTCCCAAGTGCTGTGATTAAAGGCGTATGCTTCTTTGCCCCAATCCATCACCATTTTGGTTTTATGTTTGGTCCCCTCATCCCCACCCCTGGCACTGGGCATGGAACCCTTGGCATCTTCCATATAGAGCCCATTCCCACCACTAAACTGCATTCTCAGTGCTACTGTGAAAAGAGATCTTTTCAATGTTCTATCACAAAGAGCCAGTGTTTGAGATGATGGATGAGTCTTAACCGTTATGAACTTGTAGTGAAGGTTCACACAGAACCCACAAATCTTCACAGTTATGCTGTGCCAAACTGCAAACGAAGAAGATGATCAGCTGCCCAAACCTTGTCTACATGTTGTTCAAGATCTGATTCTAATCCACTTGCCTTGGTCCTTGTAATCCCGGCCCTCCACACCCTGACCTCACAGTGAAGCCGACCCTCACCTTTACAGGGTAGTTCCCCACCCTATCCAGAACACAGCAGAGTCCCTCTCTGTCTCAAAGAGCCTCCATGACTGTAAGATCTCCATCCTCCTCCAGTTCATTCCCAGCCTGGGTGAGTGCCTCAGCCCTCTTCTACCTCTCGTGCAGACCAGCAAGCCCCTGGAAAATACTCCAGGACAAATGTAGCCCCTCAAAATGAGAGCCTCAGCTCCAGGGCCCCTTTCCTGGGGTCGTCCAGCCCCATCCCACTCTAGCATCTCTCATCTTTTTTTTTTTTTTTTTTTTTTTTTTTTTTTTTTTTGAGGTAGGGCTTCTCTGTGTAGCCTTGGCTGTCTTGGACTTGCTTTGTAGACCAGGCTGGTCTTGAACTCACAGAGATCTACCTGCCTCTGCCTCCCCAAGTGCTGGGATTACGAGCGTGTGCTACCATGCCCAGCGCATCTCCTCATCTTAAGGACCATCCACAGACACCTTCACCTCTAGCCCCACCAGGCAAGCCTCTGTTCCCAGGTGAGCAGCTTTGGCCTGGAGCTGGACCCTGGCCAGCTTAAAGAAACCCTTCTACACACCTCCCTGGGGCACCTGCTTCATCAGGAAGCAAATGCTGTCCACAGCGTGAACCTGAGAACAGAGGAAACGTGAGAGGTGTCACAAGAGTACAAAAGGCTTCCTGTGAAGTATGCTGTCTGTGCTCTAGGATTTGGGGTGACCGGAAGTCTTGACTCCTGGGTTATATAATTCTTACATTTCAGAGATGTCTGCAAAGGAACACCCAATTGTGTTACATAACTCACATACCATTATATGAAGAGACAGCTATTATGGAAGAGAAAGTTTTCAGTGTTCGTTAAAATAATTGGATCTATACTTCTAAATGAAAAGAGCATGGGCATGAATATTTATAAGACAAAAGCTCAGAAGCCTCTTGATGGAACACCCCCAGAGCGCTGAACTAGAAAAGGGGTGAGGTATGATAGTCTCCACCACCCCACCCCCACCCCACTCCCACCCCATGTGGTTGAATTCGACCTGTGAGGTTGAATGTCCTGTTCTTATCCTGCAAAGCGGGCCTGCTCCCTTTGCGCTAGGCCTGCCTCTTCCCACCCCTGAGCCCTTCACTTCCCAGCCTCCTGCAACAATCCCACACCCAAGCACTAGACCAAGCACTCCCAGCTGCTTCCACTAGACCCCTCTAGGTCCTCAGTTTCCACACTTGTACAGTAGGCACATTACAGGAAAGTCTCTCTCTCTCTCTCCCTGCTCCCCACCACTATCTCCTTATGGAATCCTAAAGGAACTGAACCAAGCCAGATCCAGATTCCAGAGCCTCTGACCACCCTATCACTGCTTCTGCACCCCTTCTTCCTCAAGTCCCACCTCATTCAGCTAGGTTCCTATCTCCCACCAGCCAGTCGTCTCCCTTGTTGAAGCCCACAGATTCTTCAGTGCCATCTCTTCTGCCTCCTCTTTGCTCTGTACCCTTTTCTTGCCTCCCCCCTTCCCTCTGGCCCTTCTCTGACTCAGTTCCCTGAGCTAAACTGTTCCACTTTCTCCTGAACACTTGCCTGCTCCTGTTTCCTCTCCAGGGCTTCCTGACAACAACCCTGGGAGCCCATGACAGTTCGTACTTGGGCCTCTGGACGCTGTAGGAGTGTTGAACAGTCTCTGACTAGTTGACAGTGCTGGTCATCACAGGGACCATTAAGGACAGGCCCCTTCCTTTAGCCTGAGGAGTCCTCATCTCGACCCTAAGATTCTCAGCCCCTACCCAAGATTGTGGCTCCCAGCTGACTGAGCCTAGATGGTCTTGGCTCCAAGGAAGCATAAGGATCCCACTTCTCGTCACTTGACAGACAGCATACTAAGACACCTTTGTGCCAAACACGTATAGGTCTCTGGAACCTGGGGCAGAGGATCCTTTTCCTCAGAGATGGCTGGTAGGTATCCCAGCTTCAGCACCACCATGACCACATGACCACCCAAGAAAGAGTGCCTGGTGCCATGCTCAAGGAGAATGTGTGTGAGTTCCAGCTGGGCTTGTTGCCAGGACACAGACTTGCCTAGAACACATCAGAGAAGGAGCCTCGTGTTGTTGCTCAGAACAACACAAGGTTCTGCAGGAAACCAGAGTGCGGAGTCCTGAGTCTGGTGGTCACCCACCCCAGCACAGCCCCTCTCTGACAGGCCCAGAGAGGCTGCTGGGCCTGCTCAGGATCCACAGTGGAAGGACACATACTACCAACTGGATTCTAGGGGGTCTCCACTGGGTCACCTGTTCTGATCATCAAGATAATTTGCCTAGTTTGTTCCATCCTACATCCAGAATAGCTGTGCTATACATTGTAGTCATCTCTTAACCTTCACAGTCCCACAGCCAGAATCACACATATGTTTCAGATGTGCACACCCAGGAACACACAATCATACACATGTAACCGTATACACAGACATAGCCAGGGATATATCCTACACCCAGAAACATACTTCTAGAATCATACACGCACACATGCTCAAACATACCCTAGACTAGAAACATTCAAACACACACACACACACACCTAAAAAACAGACACATGCTCATGTACATACATGTACAAAGAAATACATACAAAAGCATACTCATATGTGGATATTCTCCTGCTCCCACAGGCACATCCAAGGATGTAGGTGTGCAGGACCTGCACAAGCCACAGCAGACATCAGGGAGACAGAAAGTCAGAACTCCACCTGCACCCTCAGGAAATCCACTCACTGAATCCATTCACCCACTCGTGAACCCCATGCAACTTATTAGCACCTCTCCTGTTGCTGAGCTCCTCTTGGGTTCTCTTGACACCCCAGTCCTGGTCTCCCAAGCCCTTCTCACCAAGGCACTTCATAGCAGAAAAGGAGCAAGTTGTTGAAGAGACACCCATAGGGGTTGGAGTCAGTGCTGGCATCTTGACCTGAACCAGTGGCAAGGACCAGTGAGTGGCCTTGCTGCCATGTGGCATAATAACACTCACAGAAGCCAATGGTATGGTGTGACCCCAGGCCTGGAGACCACTTCAGGATGCAGCTGGGCAAGCCGAAGGTGTTTTTCCCGAGGGCGCTTGGAAAGTCCTTAGCCTCTAAGCCTTCCAAAGAGCCACAGACCCAGTAAAAGAAGCCAAGAGGTGAATGCTATGGAGAGTAGTCTACGAGAAACAAAAACCCCCATTTGCGTTCATTTGGATGGGTCTTGTGTGTGGCAATTTTATTAGAATTCTATCCAAAGATAACACTATATAAGAATGTTTTAAATATATACATAAGTAGAATTTTTATTATGATTGCAACTGTGCAAGTAAATAAGCATTGGATAGATTGTAAGTATTTATAGATAAATGGAAAATCCACAGGAGGAAATGCTCATGGTGAGAACAAATTAGTAATATTGGACAATTCCTCCCCCCCATATTTCTATAGAGCATGTAAATAGCATGATGCAATAGAAATTACCAAGATGCAGAGGATAAAGTCACCAGGTCTCTTTCTGGATATCTTCACAGAAGAAGGATGGAATTTGGTAGAAGCTAAAGGAGCCAGGCTGACTGAATTTGACACTGAGGACATTTTCTCACTAACCTGCATTTTACCAAAGCCAACTTTCAACTTTAGTTTTTGGTTCTGATAAATGGTCCGAGGTGTGTTGACCTCAGTGGTGTTTTGAATGCTTATCACACACAAGGCCCCAGGTTCTATTTCTAGCACTAAAAAACTGAAAATATCTAAGCCATACACTTATCGAGGCCCTACTCTGTGCCCAGCGTGGAAGTGTGGGTTCCAGGAGTGATTAGGAGAATTGGAGCCAAGGAACCGGCTTAGGCATGGCAGCACCAGGAACGCTGTGATAGTCTGTTTCTGATGTAAGGACTAGATGAGCTGTGTAGGAAATCAGGACAAGAGGAGTGGGCTGAGGAGAGAGCGGCTCCTGTTAGGACTAGGGGTTTAAAGTTGCTGAAGAAGATGCTCCATCCATACAGCGAGGCCGTGGGATGCTGGAAGGCTGGGAAGTTACTACTGTGAGGAGAGGAGAAGCCCTTGAAATGCGTGTGGAAAGTGACCAGGAAGCAAACGGGGGTGGAGGAAATGTCTTCATGGATAAAGGTGCTTGCTGCTAAACCTGACAATCTGAGCTAGATCCTCCCACGTGGTGAAAGGATAAAACTGACTTCCACGGGTTAGCCTCTCACCTCTGAACATGCACAGTAAATAAATTAATGCCTTTGCTTTGTTTGTTTTGAGACAGGGTTTCTCTGTGTAGCCCTGGATGTCCTGGAACTCACCCTGTAAACCAGGCTGGCCTCTGCCTCCCAGGCACTAGGAATAAAGATATGTGCCACCACCACCCCACAACCTTAAAATTTTAAGTAGCAAAAGTCTGGGTGCTGAGACTATGGCTCAGACTGTTTGGCTAACAAGCACTAGACCTTGAGTTTCACCACTAGTGAAGAGGGGGTTGGGGGGGGCTAGAAAATGAACTCTAGGAAAGAGCAGTATTAAAGAGATTGGCAGAGAGGTTAGAACCACAAAGATGGAAAGATGTGGGTCAGACACAGGAGACCTACAAATCACAGGGGCCTCAGATGAGGGGTTGGCACCTGGGAGGGGAAGGGAAGAGCATTGTGGTGATGGCAGTACTGTGCACACAGGTTCAAGACCCGGGAGCGGTTCAAAGGTCAAGGAGAACAGCAAGTATGTGGATGTCAGCTCACAAAACTTGGGGAGCGCTTGAGGGCAGGCTGTACCCCAGGTGTGATTGTTAAGTTCCCATTCGGAACCGAGTTGCTGGAATTTCATTTGGTCATTGCTCGTGCCCCCCCACCCCAGGGCTGCTAAGAAGCTAGAGTAGACGCTCAGTGGGAAGGGAGCCATGCTTAGAATGCTGCCACGGCTTCTGTGGAAACAACACTGAACTGACTCTTTCTCTTCAGGCTGAACCAGATTTTCCAAGCCAAGTACTGTTTGTCCAGCCTTCCTTGATCCTTCACAGTCTCCTGAGAAGAATATTAATATATTTGAGAACACAGCTAGTTTCCTTAAATAAAACAATACTGTATTCAAGTTGGGCTTTTTGAGTAGAAATATGAAAGTATGTTTCATAGTGAATTAGGACGACAGTGTTTTGTTTGTTGTGGGGTTAACATTTGAGCCACTGAACAAAGTTCTATTTCAGGTATTCAGAGCAATATCATGTGACAAAGGCCTTATCTCCTAAAAAGAACAGCGATAGGAATTTCTTGAATTCTGTCAACTATGAAAATGGGTTTCACCACAACCACCGAAGAAAATAGGGGGAATTTGACTCAGTAGGATGATAGAAGTACTTCCTTTAAAATTTGGTTAGACTCACTCTTGTAGTAATGGTTTGGGGCTGTGTAAAACATCCCCTTCCCAAAAGCTGGACAGGCAAGGACCTCTTTTTGCTGCAATGGAACAACTTTTTTTTTTCTCTTTTTCCTTTCCTTCTTTCCTTCTTTCCTTCTTTCTTTCTTTCTTTCTTTCTTTCTTTCTTTCTTTCTTTCTTTCCTCCTCCTCCTCTTCCTCTTCATCTTCTCCTTCTTTCTGAGACAGGGTTTCTCTGTGTAGCCCTGGCTGTCCTGGAACTCACTATGTAGATCAGGCTGGCCTCAAACTCAGAGATCCACCTGCCTCTGCCTTCCAAGTGCCCGGATTAAAGGTGTGCCTAGGTTCAATTTTTCTGTAAAAGACTATGTGGTGGGGCTGGGGAGATGGCTCAGCAGCTAAGAATACTTGGTGCTCTGGCAGAGGACCTGGGTTCAGTTCCCAGCTCCCACATGTGGCTCACAACCACATATCAGCTCCATAGAATCCAGTACCCACTTCTGACCTCTGAGGGCCCTGCACACATTTGGAGCACATACATACACTCAGGCACACACACGTACACAGAAACTGTATGTGTAATATATGTATTAGGCCAGGCAATGGTGACACACACCTTTAATCCCAGCACTTGAGAGGCAGAGGCAGAAGGATCTCTGTGAGCTCGAAGCCAGCCTGGTCTACAGAGTGAGTTCCAGGACAGCCAAGGCTACACAGTGAAAACCTATCTCAAAAACAAACAAACAAGCAAAACAAAACAAAAACATTATATATTAGGATTATGTGAGGTCAGTGATGAGGCTCCAGTGGTAGAATGCTTGCCTACAATATGTGAAGTCAGGGGTTCAATCCTCAGCACCCCATAAACTGGGCACAGAGGTCCACTCTCATAATTCCAGCACCCAGGAGGCAGAACCGGGAGGTCAGAGGTCCAAGGACATCCTCGGCTACAGAGTGGGTTTGAGGCCAGCCTGAGACACATGAGACTCCATCTTCAAATAAAAACAACAGTCAAAACAACCTGATGTCTTTTGTCCCTCCTAAAATATGTGAGATGACCACAATAACAGTGTCTGGGCTCTTACCTATTCTCATATTGCTCTGGGAGCTGTTGTTATTTCCCCATGGCTATTCACTTAGAGGAGAGGCAGGGTGCCGAGGACACTGTATTCAGTGAGTTCCAGCTGCCCATTTGGATGGTCTAGAAAACAGACTTCCCTCCAGAACTCCTAGGAGGCTCGTGGAGTCCAGGGCCTCCCGCACAGCCACAGCTGTACACCGGGTACCCGTGGGCTATTTAACATTGTCTGGTAGTCCCTCCTGTTATATTTGGACTTTGGAAGGGTGCTCCTTGGGAGTGAAAGAAAACAAAGCTCCCTCAGTGGCGTGATTTGTTCACAAGAGCCTGATTTCACGAGAACCTAATCATTCTGGGGTCTTGATAGAGAACTCCAAGAGAGGTGGGGCCTCCTCCAGAGTTCTTTAAACATCGTTTCTGGGTTGGGGAGATGGTTCAGGCGGTGAAGTGCTTGCCACACAGGCATGAGTGACTGAGTTCGAACCCCTAGCACCCACATAAAAACCAGGCACAGTAGTATGTGTATGTGTGTAATCCCAGCATCAAGGGTGGAGAATGAGACAGGAGGATTTCTAGAGCTCACTGAATATCCAAGCTAGCCAAATAAATGCTCCCCCAGCATCCGTATGTACACATTGACAAAAAATCTCTGTCTGTCTGTCTGTCTGTCTGTCTGTCTCTCTCTCTCTCTCACATACATACACACACACACACACACACACACACACACAAATTCAGAGCTCATGGTTGCTATTTCCTAACAGACTGTACTCACTTCGGGACTCAGCAAGCTCAAGGCCATCAGCCAATGGGATCAAAGTTCTTTAGCTGTAGATGCTAAAGAGTTCTGAGTTCTGAGGAAGACCCAGGACAGCTGGCTCTGTCTTCTGGGCACTGACTTTTAGCCTCAGACAGCTGGTTTTCAAGACTGGGGTGTATATGTGTACAAAGGCTAAAAGGAAGCAAATATGGACTCTGACACAGCATTCTGGAGTCAAGTAGTGACCCCATCCAGCCTACACACACAAACTGACAGCAACCTGTGCCTCAGAGCAAGTTCTGAAGAATCAGCCAGGGCTCCCAGGGTTCACCTTCCTTGGGTGTGTGGCCCTGCTGGCAGACAGAAGAGCAGAAATATTGTCCTCTGGCCAGGTTCCTTCCTCTGCTTCTGACCTAGGGAGCACTGGGGGCTTCAGGCCTTGGTTGTGGAAGAGATTTCTGGAAAAAGGAATGAGGACCGTGTAGAAAGCCTAAGGCCTGAGGGTTGGAACTTTCTCCTGCAATTTCCTTAGGGGAGCCTGCAGCCACCCCAAGGAAGCAGAAACCCTGTCCAGAGTTGGCTGGATGCTATAACCAGCCACAGCTGTCATCTGAGTGAAGTCCCAGTGAGCAAGAACCCTCTTGCCAGGCTGAGCACAGCTCTGTCTGTCTATTCCCCAGGTCCCGACACCCACCCTGGACTCCCCTGTGTCCCCAGGTGTCCCCAGGCCTCTCTGCCATGACGAGCTGTGTGCCCATCACTTCCCACACATGTTTCAGCCCTCTCTCTCCGGGAGCACCAGGGCCCTTACACCTCCTGGCTTTCCCCTGAGGGAAAATGTCTCACTAAGAGGAACTGGACTGTGACCAGGGAAAGCTCAGGGACAGATGTGGTTGCAGTCTCTCGTCCATTCTGAGTCATGCAGCTGTCCCCTCCCTGTCCTGCAGGTCTCAGGTTGAATAGCACTCCCCAGTAGGCCTCCCTGGTCCCAGCCCAAGTCAGGCGGCTCCTGCCATCACTCCGTGGCTTGGCTTCATCTTCATACAAAATGTCGAGGGCTTGTTTGGTATTTGTGTCTCTACAAGGTGGAGGCACACTGCAAAGGCTCTCATCTTTTTGCCTAATAGGTACGGAAGTGAGCTTAAAGCACATTGAGGTAGCCATAAAAAGATGACCTTTGGTCTCCAATAGGTGTGGGGTGAGGGGAGAGTCTGGCTTTTATTTCCTGAATCCCAATAGTCAAGAATCCTAAGGCTGAGAGAGTCTGGCATCAATAGGGGTGGTAAGCCCCCAGCCTCCACCCCAACACCCCATAGCAGGGCATTCCCCGTGAAGCCTATGACTTGCCAAAGAAGGCCCCAGGAGGCTGGTTCTGGGGAACAGGGAACACACAGACACAGGGCCTATGGTCTCTTCTAGATAAAAGGGGCTGCTGAAGAAAAGAGGACCCTAATGGCTTTTCTGGGGACCTAAGAATGGCCCCGATAAGAAGTTGCTCCACTTTTTTCAGCCTGTGGATGAAACTCAAAAAGATTACCTGCCTAGTGACCAGGACAGACCCCCAGATGCTAGAAGATTCACTGCAGGGAGGGAGCTACCTTGAGTTCCTGGCAGTAACTACATGGCAGTAACTACCCATCATGTGCCAGCCCCAGTGTGCAACAGACACATCACTCCTACAGCACACAGAAACCCAAGGATCCAGTGGTGGGAGATACCCAGATTCCCAGAGAGGGAGACGGCAGGAGCAGGTGGGTAAGCAGTTGAACCAGAAAAGTGCCAAAGGGAAGTGAAGGGTAAAGGAAGACTGCAGAGTGGAGGGCTAGAAAGGAATTGCAGAGCTCCAGGCACAGCCCCTGGTCCTGGTTCTGTTCTTTTTTCTTTTAAGTTTTATTTTATTTTATTAATTATACTTTATTCATTTTGTATCCCCCCATAAGCTCCTCCCTCCTCCCCTCCTGATCCCACCCTCCCTCCCCTTTCTGCATGCATGCCACCCCCCAAGTCCACTGATAGGGGAGGTTCTCCTCTCCTTTTTGATCTTAGTCTATCAGTTCACATCAAAAGTGGCTGCATTGTCCTCTACTGTGGCCTGGTAAGGCTGCTCCCCCCTCAGGGGGAGGTGATCAAAGAGCAGGCCAATCAGATTATGTCAGAGGCAGTCCCTCTTCACATTACTATGTAACCCACTTGGACACTGAACTGCCATGGGCTACATCTGTGCAGGGGTTCTAGGTTATCTCCATGAATAGTCCTTGGTTGGAGTATGAGTCTCTGGGACCTGGTTCTATTCTTAAGGCTTTATGAGGAGGAGGTTATGCATTGAAGAGGGGAAAGAGGAAAGTAGTGAGGAGAGGGGAGGGTAAATTCTGGGGAAGGAAAAGGAGGATAGAATGAGAGAAGGAGAGAGGGAGAGGGGGAAACAAGAAGGAAGAGATGAGGAGAAGAGCCAGTAAGAACCAGAAATTCTGTCTGCAGCTCAGCTGTACCTATTATAGAGATGTGAATTATGGCTCACTGCTGAATTATGGCATGATCAGTGCTTGGTCTAGAAGCAGAACTGGCCCCTGTACAACCTGGGTCAGACTTTGTCAGACCCGGCCTTGGCCTAAGACACATTCTGGATGGATCACATTTTAGACTCCCCTGAGAGCTTGGTTGACTATTGCCTTCCGGAGTGGGGTGGGGGATGCATCCTCACCTCACCCACAGCCTAGCCACTGGTTGAGTGTTTGGGAGATGACTGGGCTCAGGGATTTTCTGGCACGACCCTTTGTCTGTGTCTGGGCATCCCAGGGTGGGGTAGAGCCACAGCAAGAAGGAGCCAGGGCAGCCCTGGTCTACAGCCTGGACTGAGAGTCTCCTGCGAGGGTCTGTCCCAGAAAGGATAAGCAGCTATGGAGATTTCCCGATGCCTCTCCTGATCTTGTTGGCCTGAGACCAGTGATGTCAGTGCTCTCTCAGTGAACACACCTTTTATTGTCATTGGTCACAGTAGCACCGAGGTCTATCTGGGTCCTAGGAAGGAGCTAGAAAAGATGGTGGGATGTGAGGATGGACAAGTCTCACCTGCTCACGGGGGACCTGATGCAGTTATTTTGGACTTCAGGGCCCCAGAAACCACAAATCAGCTCTGTCCTTCACATGGAATCTGTGAGCTATATACACACCTGCTTGTAGGTACTAAGAAAACCCCCAAAATGGAGAGAGCTTGTGTGGGAACCCAGAGGGACTTTGATTCCAGTTGCCTCCAAGACTTAGTACAGGGGACACCCTCAGAGAGATGACTGTGGTTCATCAGAGGATTGCCAGAGTGAAAGCAGGAAGTGTATGCAGGGCTGAGACTCGCTGTCCTGTCATGAACAACTGGCTTCCGCTGGAAATTAAGAGAAGCTGGATGTTTCTGAAGGCTTTGTCACAGATGCAGAGAAAACTTCATCAGAGTTCTCTGGGCCCAAGCCACTGCCCCAAAGATCCCAGAGAGAGTCCCACACCTGCACTCATGATAACCAAGAGTCCTTGTTGATGTATGCAGGACAGACGCTGCCCTGGGCCCTGCAGATGTGACAAAGAATCAGGTCCAGGTGTCAATGCATGGTGAAGGACCCCAGTGTCCACAGCCTCCCTGTGATGGGAACAAGAGGCCTGGCTGTGGCTCCCTCCTTCCTTCAAGGACGGCTTTGTGACTGGCTTAGGGGCTCAGGTTTTGTTGATGTCCCTGTAAGGTAACAGGTGGACAGGACATGGAGTGTGCTCATGAGGGCAGAGGCTGGGTGACTGAGCTCAAGTGTGAATGTGGGGGTGCCAAGTTCACAGGACAGAGGAGGGGTGAGTCTGCTGCTGTGGTCTGAGGAAAAGACAGTGAAGGAGATTTAGGCAGGTGCCGAGGGAGAGAGGATTTAGAGGCAAGTGCCAGAAGGGATCTTGGTTATTTCCTGTACATTAAGAATAGACCCTTGGTCAGGCAGAGGTGGTGCATGTCTTTAATCCCATCACTTGGGAGGAGGGCAGATTGTTCTCTGAGTTTGAGGCCAGCCTGGTCTACAGAGTGAGTTCCAGGACAAGCAAGGCTACACAAAGAAACCCTGTCTCGGGAACAAAAAGAAAAAAGAAGGAAAGAAAGAAAGAAAGAAAGAAAGAAAGAAAGAAAGGAAGGAAGGAAGGAAGGAAGGAAGGAAGGAAGGAAGGAAGGAAGGAAAGAAAGGATTCTCTAGACAGCAGATGGCACAGCCTGTAGCCTCAGTACTTGTAGGCTGAAGCAGGAAGCCCTTATATCAAGTGGAAACAAACAAACAAACAAACAAACAAACACCAAGAAGAAACCCAGAGATGAATGACTCCATTTCCTTGAAAAACCAATGCAGTGAAAAGAAAAAGAATGGGGGAGGTGGGGAGAGGGCAGAGGCATGGGGCCGTGGTGTTCAGAATATACAAAGGTTCATGTAAGAATAGAAAGTTCTAGAGATCTTTTGAGCTGAATGGTGAAAGTCGTTAACAGTAAAGTTATGGATCTGGCAGTTGCTCAGAGCATTTATCAAATGTTGTCAACAGGAAAATGTTAATTGGCAGTGTTAATTGGCTTGATTGGATCATCTCACAGTGAGTGTATACATGGATCAAAACACCACTGTGGTGCACTGTAAGTAGACACATTTGGCTCAGGATGGAGAAGACGACGGGCCTGAATGTCAGGCTGACAGGCCTGGAGAGATGACGGACTGGTGCGGATTAATGAAATACAGCTGCCAAAGTTGACGGTCAAGAAAGCTGAGCCAAGTGTATGGGGTAAGTTCCCAACAAGGCAGCCAAGTTCCCATTGCAGCCCCCACCTAGACCAACCCAAGTCAGGGGCGGGCGGGGGGAGGCAGCAAGAAAGATTGGTCTACCAAGCGCTAGGGACCTTGGGGGCTATGGGACAGAGCCAGCACAGTAGATACTGTGATTCTTTGGGAAAGTCCTTCCAAGCAAGAGAAAAACCCTGTTAGAGAGTAGTAACCTGTTAGTGAACCCCAACGTAAAGAATGTTCACAGTTTGTGTTGAACCTGGGCCCACCCAACCCTGTCCTAGTGTTTCCCATTTGAACTGGATGTTGCTCAACTTTCCCCCTCCGTTCTTTCAGTCCTATTGCCAGAGACTCCGTTACCTGCCTTTGCCACCTCTTCAACTGCTGCCAAGACCTCAGTTTTCCAGCCACTTCCTCTTGGCCTGCCCCATGGTTGCTTTGCGATATGCATCTATTTTATTGAGGTATGTCTATACTGTTTGAGGAATGTTAATAGGAAATGGGGGTGTATGGGGGGTAATGACTGATATCTGTGACAGCAGATGACCTTGGCAGAGGCCAGACAAAGGCAGAAGGACATCCTTAGATGTGCTGAAACAGCAAACCTCCGGGCTCTTGAACTGAAGCCAGCCAACTGGGAGCTCCCAAGCGAAGGGCAAGAATGTAATTAAAGAGCACACTGGCAATCTAGAAGATCGTATCCAAGTTGCAAATGTAATAAGGGATTTGGTTGTATTTTTAGCTGGAGGGGAAATAAGACCCGTTTCGTATGCCCTGCCCCTTGCCCAATAAAGCTGAGTCCCCCGTTCAAAGCACTGCTGTGTTCAGCTTTAACTTGTCATCCCCAAGCCCTTTCTAATGAAGTGTGAACAAGCTACAAGCTAAGCTTGCAGAAACACTCTCCTAGCTCTGGGCTGTCCTAGGGGAGACACTGCACTCCACCCAGGAGGCACAGGCAGCATGCTGTCTCCAGCCCAGGCTTGTCCGTGCTCTTCCCTGTGCTCGGCACTCCTCTCAGCAGCATAGCTGTGAGCCCTGACCACAGTGTCTTCAGGGGCTCTGTGGCTGCCCCTCACTAGCTTCTGCTCCCCGCCAGCATCTTCTGCCCTCTCCCTGTTAGCCTTGATACCCGCAGCTCACCAAATGTTGGACCTGTCACCAGTGAAGACAAGGCACCACAAAATTATCTGGACATCAACCCACCCACTCCTGACTAAGCCTTTTTACATGACTCCACCACCACAAACCAGCACCCATGCCTCTAGGTAACTCTCCACCCACGCCTCTGTCTGGGTAACTCTCCACAACACCACTGCCCAAGAGAAGCAAGACAGATTAGAGAGCCTTAATACTGCTTTTCATTACTGCAAAGCAATTTTTTTAAAAGTTGATTATTCAGATGCAGTGGGTACAAGTCTGTAAGTCAAGCCCTTGGGAAACAGAGGCAGGAGGATCGATAGTTACAAGGCCATCCTGAGGCCACATTTCACTGTTTCAGAACACCAAGGGGAGAAAGGGGGGCATTGGCAATAATCCCCAAAGACAAAAAAGCAATCTTTTGGACGCCGCATATCAACTAGAGCCCTCTTTCCCTGTCTGCCTTTGGGTTAGTCTTTTAAGGATACAAAGAGACGTCGGTAGGCACATGAAGAACCATCTGCCCGTTTTCAGTTAAGGCTATATACATATTCATTCTGCCAGTTTACAGGTGTTTACTAACCATTATCCAGTAATAAATCGTTTTGCTTCCCTCTGAGATTATTGTTTTAAAATGAATTCCTCGCAGTGTCAACGGACACTAAGTTACTTAAGTCCTTACACAGCACAAGAGCACCTTCTCTGAAGGAAGGGAAGAGCCTCCCGGATCCCTCTGCCTCCATCACTGTCTCAGAGTGTGACCTAAGTACCCATGAGGGATTCCTGAGGCACTTCTAGGAGATGCACAGCGTTAAAACCATGTTCACGATAGTACTAAGATAAACATTAACTTTTTCCACGCTTCCTCTTATGAGTGGGATTTTCCAAAGGCATGTGACATTATGACATCACAACAGATAAAATGCACGCTAATTTTTTTTTTTTTTTTTTTTTTGCTTTGGAATTTCCTTTTTTTTTTTTTTTTTTTACTGAAAACTATTGTTTGGAGGCTGGAGGAATAGCTGAGTGATTAAGAGCACTAGCTGCTTTTGCAAGGGAACCAGGTTCGGTTCCCAGCGCCCACATGATAGCTTGCAAAGGTCTACACCTCCGGTCTAGAGGATCTGAATCTCTTTTCTGATTTCCACGTGCACCAGACACAGAGGTGGTGCGCATACATACATGCAAGCAAGACATTCATACACGTAAAGTAAAATTTATAAATCTTTTCCAATTAAAAACTATCATTTCTAGAAGTATTCAAAGCATTCTGGTATTACTTCTAAACTAGAATGATCAGCGTAAGGAAAGGGATTGGTATTCTGGATCATTTCCCATGGATTAAGGAATCCAGGGGTCACTCAGTTTGAGAGCCGCTGGCTTGGGGGTGCCATGTCAGAACGTGTGAAGGAGGGTCACCGGGATGCCAAGCAACTCTGCACTCTGCTATCTCGTCCTTGCTTGTATTTTTTTCTCCCATCCCGCTCCCCCTCTTCCCAGTTCTTGTTTTTCTTTCCTTTTTCTTTTTATCCTCTCCCCTTGGTCTTTCATCTCTCATAACAAAAGCCACACAGATAACAAAACATTCCCTTCTTCCTTTGAACTGAATTGTTTTTCTCACAACTAAACAGAAATTGGATGACATTTGCAATCCTTTTCATGATTACTAACCCCATTCAAAATAAGTAATATGTATACTTTTTAAACACATCTCACACGTAATCATAGAAGTGAAAATGAAACGAGATTTCTTTTCCATAGCAAGTTGGCAGAGATTTATCAAGTGGGCGGCTGCCAACCTTAAGCTGTGTGTGGTTTCCAGAAGGCAGTTTGACAGCTTGTACCGAGGGCCTTCAAAACAGCCCGAGCCTTGACACAGTGGAGCATGCTTGCTCAGTGCCAGTTAGAACCTAAGAGCTGACTGACATCCTGAGAACTGAGAATAAGGTAACTCCCCTCCCTTTCACCAGATCCAGAGAGGACTATGTTGAGGACAGGCAGGGTTCCTGGACCTCAGGCAAAGGGCCTCTCATTGAGACTGGTAGATGAAGGCCAATAGAGAAAGCCTGTGATGGGACCAGCTCTGATGCCCAGAGCTGCATACTTGGTGTCCATTGCATGGTAACAACCTCCCACCTTCTCCAAGCCTTCAGTAATGACATATGGATCATTAAAGGCACAGCCTGGAAAGGAGATGAGATGGCTCAGTCTGTAAAGTCCTTGTGCAAATGAGGATCCCCAGGATCCTAGCTTAAAAAAAAAAAAAAAGTTTGCCAGAGCAGGATCTGTCTTCCCAGTACTAGGGACATAGAGACAGGAGGATTCCTGGAGTTTGCTGGCCAGAACACTGAATTAGTGAGCTCTAGCGTTAGTGAGAGTTTAGTCTCAAAAAAAAAAAAAGTCTCAAAGATTGAAAAAGACAACCAACAATTTCTGGCTTACACACACACACACACACACACACACACACAACCTGGTCTAGACATGTGACTTAGAAGCCAGCTGAGGTCCTAACACATTAAGCTTTTAATGGTCAACAGAGAACCATCGCATGGCCTGGTGATGAACACAGCCACCCCAAGCTGTCTGCAAGTCCCCAGAACAGGGGCTACCAACCCCTCCATGGCCCTCTTTGAGTGTAGCTCTCTTTGCTTTCCCCATGGCCATTCCATCTCTCCATCCCTTTCTTGGTGTCCCACCAAGTATACAGTCCATGTCACGGGCATTTCTGATGTTGGGAGCTGCAGAGAGACAGAGAGTTTACATGACAGAGCATGTGTTTTAGGTTAACAGGTGAATATCTCCACGGCCAAAATGCCCTGTGGCCTCCATGACCCTGGGAGCATCCTCCGGTTTGTGCCCAGCCTCTCTTGGGGCTGCCTTCTCTCCCTGCCCTTTTACCTCCCTCCAAGCAGTGGATGGCTCTGAGTAGATGGCTCTGAGCTGTGTCCCCAGCCCTAGCTTGTCTAATCTTTGGATTGAAAAATGCAGTGATTTGTTAAAGCCAGCAAGAAAGCCAGCCAGCTTTCCACCTACCATCAAAAAAAGAGAACCCAGGGCCGCAGCTGACTGTAATGAAAGGCATTAAGAGCAGGACTGCCAGGAGGCAGGGGTAGCTTAAGCAATGCGCAGCAGGAGCTTGGTTAAAGATCTTGAGCTTGAGCCTGCACAAAACCAGAAAGAGAGACTGGTTGTCCCCCAGGGCTTCTGAAACTTCCTTCCCCAGGGGAATCCCAACAAGAGTCATCAGAGCTGGAGGCCCAGAGGCCTGATACACCGGCCTGGAAAAACAAGTCATGTTAGCTGGGCTCATTTTGAGAGCCTCAGCTTCCAAAGCTGCTAACCCACTGGCTACCGATCAACAGGGCTTTGTCTCACACAAGCCAAGGTGCCCAAGAAGCCAAACCATAAGCAGAAGGCTGTTGGGCAAGTCCTGTGACTCAAGCATTTCAGACTCTGCTCTGCAACCCTCTGCCCCAGAAATTCTCCCGAACAGTGCTTTAGGCAGTCAAAATGTCCCTGCTTTTGGCTTCATGCAACCTGCAAGCATATTTGGACCAGGTCCCCGTCTTATCCCTAGCAGGGTGTAGCCTACACGGAGAGAGCACTGTCCAGGACAGTCCTTTACAATCCTCTGCAATGGCGTACTGGCTGGTTTTATGTCAACCTGACACAAGTTAGGCTCATCAGAGAAGGGAATTGCAGTTGAGAAAAATGCCTCCATAAGATCCAGCTGTAGGCAAACCTGAAAGTATTTTCTTAATTAGTTATTGATGGTGGAGATCTATGGGGGTTGCCAGCCTGGGCTGGTGGTCCTGGATCCTATAAGAAAGCAGGTTGAACCAGCCATGGGGAGCGAGCCAGTAAGCAGTTCTCCCCCTCTGAATCAGCTCCAGGCTTCTTTCTGAAAAACAGACTTTTTCAGAAGGCTACAAACACCAACTTCATCAGAGAGAAAGAAATCACTTCTGTCATAAACGGGCATCTGGTAACTGGCGCCCAGGACCAATCATAATAATAATAAAGAGAACTGAGAACAACAGACAGAGTAAAATCTGAAGGACAAAAGCCAAAACCAGCTAAATGCTGAAAGTGAGCCTACACCTGCAGGAAGTGCCTTCCCTTCCATTTTTAGAACACAGAGATAACAGCAAGAGCCTTTGTGGAGCGGTTGTGAGGATTCAGTGAGTCAATATTTAAAGTCATGCGGAGCACTATCTCTGCTCCGACAGACCCACCCCCGAGTGGGGGATGCCTCCTGGTAGCCGCTCAGATTTCAAAAGGGCAAGGCAGGAGGCAGAGCGTTTGCCTTTGCCCCTTGGCCTTCCCTCTTGCCAACATACCTTCTCTGGGATTACAACCAGAGTTTCTAAGCTTCTGTCCTGGACCAAAGACCAGAAATTCTCCTGGAACACTCCAGGTTTTTGATGTCAAGTTGGGACTGCTGGGGTACCCAGCCTCAAGGACACAGCAGTTCCGGGGATGCCAGACTCTCGGGAGTGGGACAGCTGTTACTATGTAAATATCAGCAGACTTAATAAGATATATATATGTTCATTCCATCAGTTCTGTTCCTCTAGGGAACCCCGACGGGTACACCTTGACAGGTTTTTTGTTTGTTTGTTTGGTTTGTTTTGTTAAAGGCTTTAGTGCTCTTCAGGTTTCCAAAACACTTTGTGTTGAAACTTCAGATTTGGAAAATATTGTATATATAACACACCACTTTAAAAAAACACACACAAGAGTTGTTATTCAATTCCTGCATTCTTTTCCCTGACTCTGAAATGCCCAAGAAAGCCTTCCTATACCATCCTTCAAGCAATACCCACCAAACAACTGGAATTGGCAGGTGAGAAGAAACAGGGGTCTTTTGAGGTTTGTTTGTTTGTTTTTGTCTTGTTTTGGTTGGTTTGTTTTTTGTTTTGTTGTTGTTGTTGTTGTTTTAGAGTCTTGTTAAGTATTCCAAGCTGTCCTGGAACTCACAGTATAGCTAGCCTGGCCTTGAACTTGTGATCCCTCATGTGCCTCCATGTTGCAGCTGCCATTAGAGACAGATCCCTCCTTAGATTTCTCTTGCGTTTATGTGACAGTCATTTCTCCTGTCATTAAAAGCTGGAACCTACCTCATTTCTCCTTTCTGTGGAATGATCATCTCTTTGTACTTTGAGTGGCGTTCCTAGCATACCCCTGGGATTATGGAAACTAATACAAACAACACTACAGGTTTAGTGATTCTGTGTTATTTCCTCCCAGAAGGCCCAGCAGATAGGTCTTGACTTCCTGCTTTCTGTGGTTCCTTAATGTGACAACCGCTCAGTAGCCTCATTATGAGTAGGTGAGACAGTTAATCAGATGTTCTTACAAAAGATAAAAAAAAAAAGAAAGAAAAAGCTTTAACACAAACTCCTTGTTCAGTATATATGTGCAATTCCCACAACCAAAACACAGGCTCTTTCTTGATACATGTTCTCTTCAATCTGTTCGAGCTAATTCTCACGTGTAAAATTAGTGGCAGTGTCAATATTCAGGACTCTATTAAATGCCATTTGGGATGCCCTTTCAACTACCAAGCTAAGCCACGTACAGTTCAAGTATAGAGACATCTACCTACCCAGCACGGTAAATGAGACGTCTGTAAAGAAGATTCCTTTAGGAAGCATGGCCAGAAAAGACTACGGTGACATCTTTAAACCAGAGGTTCTCCAATTCTCCAAAAGGTGAGGAGGAGCCCAAGGGCAAGGTCAAGGACACCTCTTTTGCTAGCATTCATCTGAAAGTAAGGTTTCACTCTTGATTTTTTTATTCCTTTAAAATTATTTCTGTGTGTGTGTATGTGTGTGTGTGTGTCCGTGCACACACACACTAAAGAGAGGGAGGGAGGAAGGGAGGAAGAGACGAACGGAGGAAGGGAAAGAGAGGTTGTACACATGCCATGGACTGCGTGTAGAGGTCAGTTCTCTCTGGCCACAACATGGCCTCTGGGTATCCCATTCAACAAGTACACTTAGCCCCTGAACCATCTCCCCAAACATTTTTATTTTTTGTCTTGTTTTTTGAGATTGGGTCTCTGGACTGTGTAGCTCTAACTGTCCTGGAACTTGCTGTGGAAGCCACGCTGGCCTCAAACCCACAGAGGTCAGATTGCCTCTGAGATTAAAGGCATGTGCCACCACGCCCAGCTCTGCCCCCCTCCCATTTAAAAAATATTCTTTAAATGTTAAATGTTCAGAAAAGATGAAAAACAAATAAGCATTCATTTACTTTTTTACCAATTGTATGTATTGCAGACAATATAATAATTACATACATAATAACCACACCACCATCACGCAGCATGGCCCATGGACACAACATTGGTGACTTTTCATTTTCAGACAGGGGTCTGACTGTGTAGCTCAAGCTGGCCTTGAACTTATTATGTAGCCCAAACTGGCCTTCAACTCTTCCGGGCTTTGTCTCCGAGCCTAGAGTTATGGGCATGCGCCACCACGCCCAGCCCGTGATAACGTAGTTCTGTTATTCCTTTTTCATTTTAGTCAAAGTCGTGGCTTTCAACTCTTACATTTGAAACCCCAAAGATTCTTTTTTCCCCTAGAAATACAACTTCGCACATCGCGCAATGGTGGTGTGTGTTCGGGGGGAGGAGGTGTCGTTCCACTCCCAAAGCAGAAGGTGCCGTATTCGTGGTCTCCACTTCTCTCCCTCCACACACCTCTCTCTCCTTCCAGCTGCCCTGTCTGTTGAATATGTTGTTCTAAGCGCTGGGTTAAAGAGCTCCGTGAACATCAGCCCGTTCAAATAATCCCAGCTACCCTGAGGTAAATACGGTCAGGGTCGATCTAAGGGTGAGGAAACTGAACGAGGAAAGGCAGCTTGCCCAAGGTCACTCAGATCCTCTTGACCCGAGAGGTCATACTCCTGACCAGCCAGACTCCTGAACGGCTGAATTAGCCTTTTCATAAACACGGACTGTGACCTCAGCAATCTTGATGGGTAACTCACAAACTCTTCATCCTTCCCCGGAAAACGTGTAGCAAAACAGTGACTTGAGGCAGGAATCAGCTTCCTGTCTCTGTCCTTTCCCTACTTATTCCACGATGAAGAGACACTGTTTCAAAGAGGAAAGGAGGATTGGGAAAATTCCTGGATGTCACATTCAGGAGGTGGCTCTTCCTGGGATTTACCTATCCCTCCGAGAGCCAAGATCACAGGGTAACCAAGCTCATGTGCTAGCAAGCTCAGCTGAGCAATACACAAAACCCTTGGGACAGCCAGCTGGGCAAAAGATCCTGTTCACAGGTGGTTCGTTTTCCCACAGCTCTCCCCTTGAACTGGGTCTGTATAGACTCTCAGCAAACATCAAGGTCACAGTCTGAGCCCCGAATATCACATTGTTTACCAAGTCAAAACAAGACAGGGAAACACACAAGAAGCAACTGTGGAGGGGAAGATAAAAAATATGCTCAGTGGAAGATAGAACTGCTAGGAAGTTCAGAGGCAAAGCAGGTTGCTGGGGATTCAAGAAACTTCCGTGGAAGACTGAGGCAGAAGAGTCATGAGTTTGAGGCCAGCCTTGGCTAAATATTAAGACCCTTATTACAAAATAATAATAATGATGATGATGATGATGATGTAGAAGAAATTCTAAGAGGAAAGTAAAAAATTACAGACCAGAAAATCACTACTCTACAGACTGTATAAAAATCTTGCCCTATGAAATTTTCTAGTATTTCTTATTTTTCTACTCCATGTCTGTGTCTGCATAACTTGCATCAGACAAAGGCAAAAAAAAAAAAAAAAAAAGTGTCTTTGGAAACCCAAACTATATAGCAAGGAGACAATCTCATTACAAAACCATGTAGAATTCTGACTGAAAGCCACCACAAAAACATAAAAACATAAAAGCCAAGAAGCCATTGGCTGAAGGAAAGAATTAAAGCAAACTGAAAACCCAAGCATGTCCCTAGAGTCCCTCGGAGGACTGAAGGCATAGGGAAGATTTGCCGACGGGAGGCGGGAATAGAGACACTTAGAACTTACCAAGAGGCCACCTCAGAGCCAGCAAGACTGGTGTAGCTCTCACCTGGAAAGTGCTCAGTCCCTGAAGGCAGAGTGTGTCTGAGAGCGAAGACCTGCAGGGATCCGAGCCTAGGGCCCTCCACTTCCTTGGCATTCACTCCTGATGCCAGGTCAGGCTCTGAAGATGAGACAAAAATCCACAGGCTTCAGACAAGGGGAGGGGAAAAGTAACCCTTTCACAATAGGCCCTGGGAAAAGTAACCATTTTCAAAGTCCGGTACATTCTGTGCTCCTTACCAACAACCTGCCATGAAGGGACAATACTTGACTAGGGCCTTATCTTCCCAAAGGGTCAGGGCAAAACCACAGTCCCAACCTCTTTGGCTGCCCAGTCTCACATCAGAGCAGAAAAAAAAAAAAAAAAAAAAAAAAGGGCCAAGAACTGCTTCTGAGGGTCACTTCCCAAGGGCTCAGGACCCCTGAGAGTCATCAGAAGGTTCCAGAACACTGCCTTGTCATGTTGGTTCCTCTGGGCCACCATTTCAATGACCAAAAACTGGTAGTTTCAACAATAGAGATGTTTCCTCCCAGCAGTGGAGGCGGAGGCTCTAAAACCAGGACACTGCAAGCGCCACATTCCCTGAGATACCCAGCGGGGATTCTTTGCCTTTTTCTGGGTTTTGAGGAATCCTGACCAGATATCTTCGGTATTCCTTAGCTTTTACCAAAGAGGAGACAAACTTTTACATCTGATAGTTAATGGTCATTGTTAACCTGACAGAATCTAGCTTTACCTAGGAGACAAGGCTCCAGGGTAATTGAGGTGGGGACCTAAAAGTCTTCGGCATCTTTCGAAGGTTTGTGTCCTAGACTGCATACAGAGGAGAGAGCTGAGGGCCAGCGCTAGTCACACTCTTCTTCCTGACCAGAGACCCCCATCTGACCCAGTGCTTCATCCTTCTGCTGCCTTCATCTTTGTGCCAAACTGTGAGCCAAAATAAACTCCTCCTCTTGCTTTTGTCAGGATAGTTTATCATAGCAACAGAAAGGTAATTGCCAACAGCTGAGAGTTCTCAGAGCACTATTTAAACAAACACAGGTAGATCAACAACAACCTAGGCCAGGCACAATGGCACACACCTGTATTCCCAGCAGAGGCAGGCAGATCTCTGTGAGTTCAAGGCCAGCCTGGTCTACAAAGCCAATGATACACAAAGAAACCCTGTCTCAAAAATAAATAAATACATAAATAAATACATAAATAAATACATAAATAAAATAATGAAACTCAAAACAAACAAATGAAAAACAACCAACAAAACAAAAAAACCAAGGGCCCTTAAAAGGAAATTGTCTGGGTCCTGTGCTGATAACAAATACCACAGACTGAGTAATTTTTAGAGCATAAAATTAATTTATTTCTTATAGTTCTGGATGAAAGGAAGTCTAATATTAAAGTGCTGATTGGTTTGTAGTCTGATGAGAGTCCATTCTGCATCCAAGATGGTACCCTGAATGTGAGGTCCTTACATAACAGAAGTAACAAAAGAAGCCCCCCTCAGATCTCTTCTACGTTAGCATTAATCTCACAAGGATGCAGCCCTTGGGGCCCAAGCTTGACCCACTAGGCCCCACATTGTAACACTGCTATGAACATTCAGATCCCAACGTGTGAATCTGGGGGACACATTCAAACCGCAACAGAACTGAAGACCCAAAGAAGCAACTGGACGTGGGCCAAGAATAAATAGTAAATTATCCAAATATGATTAGGCTGAATGAAAATGAGCGTACGACCGCCCCAAGGTGTGGCTGAGGAGAGGGTTTTATTGTAGATAGGAGGGAGAGTTCAGCCAGAGGCATCAGGAAGAGTCCAGACTGATCAGGGTCATGAGAGGAGAGAAAGAGAGGTGAGTGAGAGAGGAAGAGGGGAGAGAGAGAAGAGAGGGGGCAAGCTGAAGGAAAGGAGCTGCAGAGCAAGAAGCCAAGAGACGCAAGAGATCAAGAGCGCCTATGACCAAAATGTCTGGGTTATATAGGAAAAAGAGAAGCTGGAAAGGGAAGCAATGCCCAGCCACTGGGCTGGAGAGGTTTAGGGGTGGCGGTGGGGTGAGAAGTACTGGGAGGAGCCATGGCATCTGCTATGAGACACCCCTTCTCTCACAGTTAGGAGCCCAACAAAAACACCAAGCTAGCAACCAAAACATTTGCAGAGAACCTAGCACTGACCTGTTAGTTCAAGCCCCTTTGCCTATGTTAGGTCTCAAAGAAGCCCAGGACAAATGGCTAACTGGGGTACCTATTAAGTACCTATTAACTTGTCAGCTGCCTAGCTAGAGAGCTGGGTCTCACCCAGGCCCCAGAAGTTCCATTCTTTTGACCAGAAGGAAGAAATTTTCCCTGAATGGGCCTTTAATGCTGCTGTGGCAATCTCGTCTTAACTAATTATACATGGAAAAGACCCTGTTCCCAAACAAGTCCCAATTCTGAGATTCCAGGTAAGATACATTCTGGAGGTGCTCCAGTAAGATAAAAGGAGAGCCAGGCATGGGTGACACACACCTTTAATCCCAGCACTCAGGAGGCAGAGGCAGGGGGATTGCAGTGAGTTGAAGGCCAGCCTGGTCTACAAAGTGAGTCCCGGACAGCCAGTACTACATAGGAAAACCCTACTTCAACCCCCCTACCCCCCAAAAGGATAAAAGAAGATTTTCTGCCTCTGGGCGGAGACTCATTACTATCACCTCCTCAGTGAAGAGCTCATCCAGCTGTGTCCATCGGTCATCTAACCAAGGGACTACCCTTCAGGAAGAAGGAGGTTCAACTTAAGCCATGCTAAAGAGGTAGAAACCTCTGGTGAGGTCATGTGTTTTTCCTTCCCAGAATTCCCATGCCCTGGCATAATCCCTCTAGCTGCCGTGAAGAACTTTTGGATCTGTCCATCTTTCTGAGTCCTGAACCAGAAAGACAACTGTCTCTTTTCTTCTCTTCTTTCAGATGCTGGCCAGAGCCTCACTCTGCTTTTTCTGGTGCTCTGGGCTTTTTGATTCTTTCTCTAATGCTCCTGGCTACATAGCGACTCATCTACCATCTGGCTGATCTCCACACTGGCTTAACTCAGGTGGCAGAGCTTTTTCTCTTGCATGCCTCTTGCTTTCTGTTTGTGATTGTTTGAATAAGAATGGCTCATATGTTTGAATGCTTAGTCATAAGGGAGTGGCACTACTTGGGAGGAATTAGAAGGCGTGGCCTTGTTGGAATGGTGTGGCCTTTTTGGAGGAAGTGTGTCACTGGGGGGTGGGCTTTGAGGGTGGGCTTTCAAAAACCCAAGCCTGGCCCAGTGTTCCTGTCTTCCCGCTGCCTACAGAACAGGATGTAGAACTCTCAGCTACTCTTCAGCATCATGTCTGCTTCATGCCATCATGCTCCCTGCCATGATGACAACGGACTAAACCTCAGAAACTGTAAACCAGCCACAATTAAATGCTTTCCTTTATAAGACTTGCCATGGCCATAGTGTCTCTTTCCAGCAATAGAACATGCTGACAAAGACGTTTAAACCTAAATCTCGCACCAGGACCTCAAATGTGGATTAGTGGGGCCACAAGACCTCTTTGTTCCTTTATTCTAATGTAGCCACCTTGGTGTAAATCTTTCTCTGCTTTTCGTTTTTGTTCCTTTTTTGTTTGCTTGTTTTTTGTTTTTTGAGACAGAGTTTCTCTGTGTAAACTTGGCTGTCCTGGACTTGCTTGGTAGACCAGGCTGGCCTCAAGCTCACAGAGATGTGCCTGCCTCCACCTCCCTGAGTGCCGGGATTACAGGCCTGCACCACCTCACTCTGCTTACTTTTCGTTTTCACTCTGCCTCTTTAATTGGCTTATGAGGACTGCTGTCCAGCCCGCCTGTGGCACGGCTGGAGGTGGCAGAGACCTTAGGAGCTGAAGCAGCAAAGAAGAGTGTTTTATCATTGAGGGCGTGCCCTGAAAGGAGTATAGGACCAGGCAAGACGGGTCAGCAAGTTAAAGGCACTCGCTGCCAAGCCTACAGTCCCACGTTTGATTCCCAAGACACACATGATGGGGGTAAAGAATCAACTTGGGCTCTCTGTCTTCTGACTTCCACTCATGGGCCATGGCACCAGTGCCACCCCGCCTTCCATCACGCATACAAAATAAAGAGATAAAATGTTTTGTTTTTATCTTTTTTTCTTCATTTATTTATTTATTCACTTTATATCCTGATCGCAGCCCCCTCCTCCTTCTCCTCCCAGTCCTCCTTCACATACCCTTTTCTCCCCTCCCCTTCTTTGAGGAGAAGGGGGAGGTCCCCATGGGTACCAACCTGTCCTGGCACATTAAGCTGCTGCCAGATAGGCACATCCTCTTCCATTGAGGCCAGACAAGGAAAGGGACCCAAAGGCAGGCATCAGAGTCAAAGAGGGCTCCTGTTATTGGGGCACCCACATGAGGACCAATCAGGGGGCCTGAGCCAGTGGTTCAGTCTCTGTGAGCCCCCATGGACCCAGATTAGTTGACTCTGTCAGTCTTCTTGTGGAGTCCTTGACTCCCCCAGCTCCCTCAGTCATTCTCCCAACTCTTCCACGGTCCTCTCTGAGCTCTGTCTAACCTTTGGCTGTGGGTCTCGGCATCTGTTTCCATCAGCTGCTGGGTGAAGCCTCTCAAGGGAGTTATGCTAGGCTCCTGTCAACAAGCACAGCAGAGTAACATTAACAGTGTCCAGCATTGATTCTCTCCCATGGGATGAGGCTCAAGGAGGGCCAGTCTTCGGCTGGCCATTCCCTCAATCTCTGTTCCATCTTTGTCCCTCCACATCTTGTAGGCAGAGTAAATTTAGGTCTTGTGGCTAAGTTGGTGTCCTTCTCCCTCTACCGGAAGTCCTGCCTAGCTACAGGAGGCGGCCACTGCAGGCTCCGTATCCCCTGATGCTGGTCTCAGCGAGGGTGACCCCCATAAACTTCCTGGAAACTCCCCTATCCCAGGTCTCTGGCATGTCCCAAAGATGCCCCCACCTCCAGTTTTTTTTTTTTTTAATGTGCATTGATGTTTTGCCTAAAGTTGGGGGGGGGCTCAGGTCCCCTAGAACTGGAGTTACACACAGTTGTGAGCTGCCATCTGGATGCTGGGAATTGAACCTGGGTCCTCTGGAAGAGCAGCCAGTGCTCTTGACCACTGAGCCATCTCTCCAGGCCTTATCTTGTTTAAAGTGGAAGGCTATTAGAATACTGTGTTTCCTTCCTTTCCACTCCTCTTACCCCCCCCTTTTGTTTTTCCTTTCCTGGCACTTGAAGTGAATAATTCCCTCTGCTACACGTTGCCAACGCAAGCCCAGAAGTGACTAGGCCAACCACGAGCTGAAGCTGTAGAAGCAGTGAGGCAAAATAAGCAGCTCTCCTTCAAGCAAGGTATTTTGTCACAGAAAAAAAAAAAAAAAAAAAAAAAAAGCTAGCTAACGTAATTTGACCATGAATCCTGAAAAATACTACACTTAAAATCATCCAGCCATGCGGGAAATCACCTTGTAGACATTCCTACTCCCATTCCATCCCCGACTCTAACCCCATCCCAACTCCCACTCCCACCTCCATCCCTATCCCTCCACTCATCCCCCTCCCCCCTCAAAGCCCCTTTCCCATTGCCTCGCCCCACCCCATCCCCCACTTCCTACCTTATTTCCCATCCCCACTAATCCCATTTCCTACTCCATCCTCCACCCCAACCCACATAAATGCTTGGGAAACTCCTGAGACTTTGAGGGACTGTCTGTGGAAGGCTTGAGGGTAAAACATGGAGAGTCTGGTTTGATTTTTGGCCATAGTGGGAAGCAAGACCCATGTGACTTTTTACAGGAAGTGGTAATTCTTACCTTAGGGACCTCAAGGCCTGAGCTCACCAGCACTGGAAGCCAGAATAGTGCTAGAGAATGGTTTGCTAAAAAAGTCCCCTGAGGGTCTTGTGGTCAGAAGGCTGTTCTCCTCATTCATGTGGCTTCTGTCAGGATGTCTGGAGTTGCAAGCTTAGGCCAGGTAATGTCAACCACATTGTTTTTAAAAGAGCCCTAAAGGTCACCTGTCCCCATAACTACTTCACACATACCCTTCCACTTCCGTGTCTGTAAACTCTACAGTGCGAGTGGGGCAGTGGTATGAAATGTTGAGGCTCTACAATCAGCCAAAACTACACTTAGCATGTAACAGGGTTCCAGGGTGTAGTCATGAGTCCTCAGTCTCCACGTTAGTAGAATAACAGAAGCCAAAAGGGGGGATATCTCCCTCTGCCTGTACTAACCAAAGTAGTTTTGGTCACTTCATACCACCAGGATGGCTACAACCAAAACAAGGGAGGGAGGAAGGAAGAAAGGAAGGAAAGAAGGAAGGAAGAAACGCACCAGAGAGGCAGAGCCAGGATTCTAAGTTCCAAGAAAGCCTCAACTCTACTGAGAGACCTTATCTCAAAAAAAAAAAAAAAAAAAAAAAAGTTAATGAGCCAGCGCAGAAACTGCAGTGTTCTTACATTGGATGCTGGTGGCATAAAATGATATGACTGGTAAGGAAACAGTTCTGCTAGGAAAACATATCCCAGTGCACATGCTTACAATGTGCAAGCATGTGCTTTGCTCTCCAGCGTCCTCCACAAGAAAATGTGTGAACAGCTACTATGAAATTTGGTGAGCCTTTCCTAGAAATACCCCCAAAGAGTGAGGAACTGGCATTCGAACGAAGATCTGCATCTGAGCACGAACAGTTCTGTTCACCAGACCAGACGAAATTGCAGGAGCAGCCCAGATGCCCCTCATCTGGAGGATGGACAAACAGGCTGCAGAAAGCCCGTAGGATGGATATTTCGCCCTAAAAGGAAACCAGGACTGAGCAGCGCTGTGAATGGATGAATACTGAAGAGAAGCCAGCCACGGAAATTCTATATAATGAATTTTATAATTCTATATACAGTCTATAGAAATGAAGCATCCGCAATGGGCGAATCCACAGACACAAAGCAGCTCCATGGCTGCCAGGGCTGAGGAAGGGGAAGTGGAAAGGGATGGATGATCGGGAATAAGGCTTCCATGGCTAATAGATGCATAACCTAGCGAATATCCTAAAAGTTACTGAATGCATACTTTAAAATAGTAAAAATGGTGCATTTTATGTTGCATGAATTTAGCCTCAATTTTTTTTTTTTCTTTTTTTCTTTTGGTTTTTCAAGACAAGGTTTCTCTGTATAACAGCTTTAGCTGTTCTGGACTCACTGTCGACCAGGCTGGCCTTGAACACACAGAGATCCACCTGCCTCTGATTCCTTGAGGGCAGGAGTGTGGGATTACAGGAATATGCCTTGTGCCTGGCTGGCCTCAATTTTTAAAGCACATATACTCTTTTTAAATATATATATTTAATATTTGTATATATATATACATATATTTTTTAATGTGTATGGATGTTTTGCCTGCATGTATGTCTGTGCACAACATGTGTGCCCAGTGTCCTAAGAGGTCAGAAGAGGATGTCAAATCCTCTGGAACTGGAGTTACAGAGGGCTGTGGAACACCATGTAGATTCTGGAAACAGAACTCACTGAAAGAGGTGGGAAAGCTCTTAACTGCTGAGTCATCACTCCAGTCTTCACTCCCATCATTTTTCTTGAGATATATCCAGAGGCCACTCTGAGCTTCTGATCCTCCTGCCTCAGTCTTCTGGGATTACAGGTGTGAGCTGCCACAGAGAGAGAAAAATTAGCTCTCCGCTTGTAGCATTTTATAATCTGCCAATGTCAAAATCCCTCACCCAAAAGATACCTCCAAAGCCTTGTTTGCCCTAATAGACAGACAGGAAGAGCTGGATGCAGAATGACCTTACTCCCACTCTGAGCCTCGTCCTTGTTCTTTCTTATAACCTTCAGGATCTGGGGGATGTACAGGATCCAGAAGGAGCTCCATTCCCCATGGCCCAGCAACAAGGCACGTCACGTGGTCTTCCGAGGTACCCAGCATCGGTAGAGTCCACAGAAGGGTTCCATGTGAAGGAAGAGTGTTCTAGCACAAGAAGGGGGAAAAAAGTGAGTAGTAGGCAGCTGTCAGTAGATAACACAGTTTAGGGTAAGAAGCAAAAAGAAAGAAATACTGAACGCGATTCTGAAAAGAGAAAAATCAGAGTGTGTGGGTGTCGGTTATGTGAAAAGAAGTACACATGTACAAAAGAGAAACTGGCAGTGCGAGAGAAGGCAGGGCGATGAAGGCTGTACACTCTGTCTCAACTTCACTTCAGAAACACACACGCACACACACATATATGTTCCTTGTTATATATTATACAACATAAATATATGTTTAGCATATTCAAACGCTAAAGCCTGAAATTTGAAAGGGTGGAGTAATACAAACAGATGACACAAACCAATCTGATATTACACTGAACTGAAAACCATACAGAGCCAGGAATCAACTGAAGTCCTCCGCTTGCACACAGTGAGTTTGTTCTGAGACAATCTGGTACTGAGTACATTTACTGATTCTGGCCTTATCATTCTGAAACTCTTTCCTGCACGATATAGTCTAAAACAAACATACACACATGCTCTTTACTGGAAAAGAATAGAGGACACTAGCAATAAGTAAAAGTTAAAGAAAAACCCTACAATATTACATCTGAGATGGAGAGACCAGTTTGCCTCATGATTAAAAACAGAAGAGCTTCCGGGTTCTGTCCACTGAAGGACACAGAGGCTCCGACAAGCCAGTAACCACTGGTTACACAGTGGGCACCGGTGCCCATAACTCCTCCACAACTCACTACCACAGGAGCAAGGGCTCGTTGGAACAGGTTCGGGGCTAAGAACCTGTCTCACAAGCCTGGAATGCCATGTCTGATCAGAAAGAGAGACGGGACTCAAAAGATAAATGTTATCTTGCCAAGCAAATTCAGAGACTGACTTCAGGCTGCTCAAAGATGGGACAATTGGAAAATAAAAACAAACAAGGGTAGCCGGCCACTACTACACCCGTGCCCAGTATACTCAAGGCAAAACAAGGCATCTAATCCCCTGGCACTGAAGTTACAGATGGTTCTGAACTATCACTCAGGTTCTGTCAACAAACCCCAGGTTCTTTGCAAGAACAGCAAGAGCAGCCCACCCCCCACCTCCCCAGATTAATTTTTTTTTATTGGAATTCTTGCAGAAACAAAATAACTAGTAGGTGTAAGAGAAACAAAGACTTTAAAAACACCATCCTGCAGACCCCAGTATTTTCTCCAAGCAAGCACCATCAGTTACTGGGTGAGCCTGGCACCCCACTGGCCCTCTTTCACCGTGTGAGGGTCCCACAAACTACTGATTACAGACAAAAATGGAGAGAGGCCTGGTGAGCACGTTCGTATCAGCGGCACACCTCGAATTATTTGATCTCCGTCTGATGTAATGCATGAATCACTGAACCCAAATTTTGAGTGAATAATTATGTTAATAAAGACACAGCCAGAGCTGACTCTTCCAAAAAAGGTAACGCCACAAAAACAAACAAGAAACGGTAATGACCAAAAGGCAAGGAAAGATCTATTGTAGATTAAAGACACAGTGACTAAACAACACACATGAATCTTTACTGCATTCTGGGTTAGGGAAGAAACGTTCTCCCTGTAAAAGACATCTGGGGGACATCTGCAGAGCCCCAAATGCAGATTGTGTGCTGGGTGCTGCTAAGGCTTCGATCACAGCACTGTGGTTCCATTGGCAGGATGACCTTATTAGGAGATGTTGGTGTATTTGGAAGTGAGGTATCAAGATGCTAGCAGTTTGACTGCAAATTGTTTAGCAAAATAAAAATATTTAGAGAGAGAGAGAGAGAGAAGAGAGAGGGAGAGGAGAAAGGACGGGGAAGGGAGGAGAGGGGAAGGAGGAGACAGGAGGGGAGGGGAGGGAGAGAGAGAAAAAATGGCAATACATTAACAGATTGATCAGTAAATCCTTGTACTCTTCTTTCAAATCTATATGCGCCAAATTTTCAAAAACAGAAGTTCTGGGGGGAGGTGGAATGGCAAAGCACACAGAGAATGCTGTAAGAGAGCTAGCGGCCAGACGCAAGGCACCTGCCACCATGGAGGTTAGGCTGGCTCTATTACAGCAGCCTCAGCCTCTGTTTGCAGTTGCCCTGAAAAGGGGAAAGTCTTCCTTCAGCTTCGTTGAACCTCTTCCCACCCCTACCTCCAGTTTAGCACCTGGCAAAATCCCTAATTCATGTGGACACTGACCCGAGTGCCTAGTTCTGGGCCTCTGAAGCCCCTGGCGGCTCTCAGCCCAGTGCTCTCTCCGGTCTAGGACACCTGTTCCTAAGTGGCTCCTGGACTCTGTAAAGGAAACCTCCTCCACTTCACAACATCTCTGTGCCTCCAGATAGCATCCATGGCTCATGAGATGCTCAGCAGGTAAAGGCACATGCTGCGTAAGCCTGGGGACACCAGCTCATCCCTGGAACTTACATAAAGGTAGAAGGAGAGACCTGACTCTACGAAGTCGTCCTTTCGTCTGCACGTGTTCACTGCGGCACAGGCGCATGCGCACAGGCACTGCTTTCTAAAAATTAAAATAACATCCATTCAGCTATTTATCCAATTATCTGACCAGTATTCCTGCAGCACCAACAATGCCCAGGCAGTTTGGACCAATGGGAGAACAAGGAACCATGGTCTCTGCGCTCACAGAATGATTAACAAGAATCACAAGGCAGACGGAAAGGGAGGGCCCATCAGGGATGGCAATGGGAGGAGCTATCTGAACTGACATTTGAGTGACAGGCAGTGCTCAGGTTTGAATATGAGTTTTGTGAGGCCTCCAAAGGCCAATGTGTTAGAAGCTCTGTCTTTCCGGCAGTACTAGGAGAGAATGGGGCCTTTCTCAGGACGGGCCTCTTGGAAGATTGATTGTGGGAGATCTCATACAGTTCTTGAGGGGTGCTGGTTAGTCCTGCGAGAGTGAATTATGTTTTTGTCTGTTGTTTGTTTGGGGAAGGGGTACTGGTATTGGTTGTTTTTTGTTGTTGTTGTTTTGATTTTTTTTTTTTCTAGACAGAATTTCTCTGTGTAGCCCTGGCTGTCCTGGAACTCAACCTGTAGACATGGCTGGCCTCAAACTCAAGGACCCACCTGCCTCTGCCTCTGGGATTAAAGGCATTTGCCACCACGACCTGGCATGAGAGAGAGAGAATTGTTGTCAGAGAGTAAAGCTGGGTTCTGAATTTCCTGAACTCAACATGTGACTGCTTCCTTTTGCACATGAGTCCAGCACGATACCATCAGCCATATTGTGATGTAGCCAGAGGACATCGCCAGAGCCGAGTACATGCTGTTGCTGCACTCTTGAATCTACGGAACTATAAAGTAAACTTACTTTCTTCAATAAGTACAAGCCAGCTGATATTTAATGGTACCGGCCTCAGGTATTTTTGTCATAGCAAGGAAAAAATGAACAAATACAAACAGGAAAATAATCTCCAAGGTTGGTTTGTTTGTTTTGTTTTTGGTGTGTGTGTGTGTGTGTGTTAGGTAGGTCTGGGGAATGATAAGAAAAGTTTTGAGGATCACTCTCAGGGTTCCAGCTTATAAAGCTGACCAGATGATGGTGGCCTTCTTTAGGAAGTTCTAGAAGAAAAAGATGCCCACACAGGCCGCTGAGCACGCACTGGAGAAGCTCACACTTTTCTATGAGTATGTGAGCTGCTCATGGATTGGTGGCCATAGAAAAAGCTCTGTAAGGCAGGAACTTGTCTTTTTATAACAGATTTATTTATGTGTGTATATGGGTGTTTTGCCTGCATACATCTGCATTACTCCGGACTAAGAAATTCTTGATGCATGAAATGTGTTGTCTGTACAGTGCATCAGTGGGAGAGAGTCTCCCTTCCAGATGGAAACCCCAGAGGAGTGGGGTAGCAGAGCACACATGGAAGAAAGGTCAGGGAGTGTGGAGCAAGCACCCAGGAATCACTAACGTGAGTAAGCGGTGAACTCACTCCTTGGCGCTCTTGCACCAAGACCACGAACTTAGTAACTTAAAACAAAAACTTTAATCTCAAATGAAGACTAGAATCTCAAAATGAAGGTGTTGGCAGGGCCACCCCCTCCAGAGGCTCTAGAACAGACTGGTCTTCTCTCTTCCAGCTGATGGCTTCCAGCGGCCTTGGCCTGTAACATTCTAATCTCCGTCTTTGCATACATCTCTTCCTCTGTGTCTCTCTCCTCTGAACGTCTTTAGAAGGACACATCTCATTGGATTGGGGGCTCTTCCAGATAGTGGTCCCGTGAATCATTTCCGCGTGGGGTCTTTCTGATATTTGCACAGGCCCTGTTTCCAAATAAGGTCACCTTTCCAAGAATTATAACTTGGACAACACGAGATTGTGTTATCAGACCATCGGGGATGGGAGGCAGTGGTTAAGCTGGCTTGCTTTCTGACTTGGTGATGGCGTCTTGTGGCAAGGGCCATTCATTCTGGAAGTACACTTGAGAAACCCATCCCTGCCGCAAGTTCTCACCACTGAAGAAAACGAAAAGCATTCTGGGAAATGCTGGTGGACTCCATCTATGCAAATGATCCTCTCTTCAATGGCTGTTCCCACACTCCCTGCACTGAAGTTCTTTACTCTTTAACCCAGAACCCAAATGTCTCGCCTTTCCTGCCACTTATGGCTTCTGACATTGTATTTCTTGACCAACCAGCCTTATGCAAATGATCCCTGGGCAATGTTTCCTGAGCTGCCAAGTGATGGTTTTTGTACCCATTCTGTCCCTGGTGCCTATGAATGGAGTGAGAGTCACAATAGTCCAGTACCTCAAGCTAAAATGGCTGTGGCCCAAATCATCTTGTAAAATTTACAGTGTCAACACCTCCATGCTCCAGAAAAAAACCCACTAGCCACCCCACATTCCAGGTAGGGCCTGTGCCCCGGGCAGATCAAAGCATGGGTGAAAAGTGGCAAGAAAGGAATGTGCTACCAAGATCTTTCTCTTTTCCCCCTCCACACCAGGATTCTGTAGTTAGCTTTGCTACGTGGTGAGGAGGAATTTGCAGCACGTCATGTCTGTGCATGAGCCAAGCTAGGCCCAGCTTCTCAAGGATAGGAGAGCCCTTTATGACTGAGTGGGCCACCAAGTATGGCAGGAAGGTGCTGGGTCCAAGTCACCCAGTAAAGAAAATGGACCAAGGCGATGCCCACACCTATAGCTTTACTATTCCAAGGGATTCATTCAGAGACCACCCAATCCCTTTGCACAAAAGGAATTTCTGGTAAAAAGTTAACACGGAGCTTAAATCACCTCTTTTGCCCTTCTAATCTTCCCTGCTTCCAGGCTGAGGGCTCTTCCCTGCCTGACTGAAAGGTCCTAAGAACACGGCTCTTCCGTCCTGGGCCGCTGTCCTCCCGGCCACAGGGATTCTTTCACTCCGAGTATCCCTGGATCTATATCATACTTTGGTCTTCTCCATCTCCAGCCTCATCTCCCACAACCCTCACAGCCCCCTCCCCCGAAGCAGCCCAAGGCTGTAGTCTGTGCTTTGGAATGGACCTCCCTGCCAACACCTGGCCTCTCTCTCCCTGTAGGCATCAGTGCCCTAAGAAGGGTGGATAATAGTTGAGAAATGGGAGACCTCCCTCGCCCTCCGTTCTTCTAGAACTCAGCAGCATCGGAAATTACAATATTGGCCCACCCTCTGATGCTGCTTCCCTCTTACGCCTCAGGGAAGACAGGAATGTGATTCATTCTCAAAGCCTCCCTCAGAGAGGGCCTCCAAGTTTTGGATGAATTAAAAACATCCACTGAATGTTTTTCCTGTACAGCTCAAGGAAGCTGCATAGGAAAGTTACGTCTTTGTCCTTCCACACCTACTTTGCCGCTCTCTCTACCTCTGGCCCCTCTTCTCTTCCCTGAAGGCAAACATCACCATCCCTTCAATCTTTGATGTCAGTTGAGAGCTGAGGGTTCCAGGACTGGAACTGGGTCCCCAGGAGTAATTAAGCAGAGAAGGGGGACTCGAAGGGATGGAACCCCTGAGCAATGGTTCCAACCTCACGCACTCCTCCGGCCATAGCGGTCCTGAAGCTTTGAAGGGGAAAGCAGCGAAGAACAAGCTTTGAGGAGAGTTCCAGCTTTGTGTCCAGCTCCTCTGGTATCTCACTTCCTCACCCACTGAGGACTCCTCGGGTGTGGCGGGGTGGGGTGGAGGGGGAGCCCTAGATCAGAGGCAGGCGACAGTGCCTCTGGTCCACAGACCTGCAGCCACGCAGTGCCCCCTGGTGGTAGAGGTCTCTGGCGCACCCAGGCCAGAGGTGGGCTTTTGATTTCTCTAACTGGGCAGAAGACATAACCTCTTATTCCTCCTATGCAAGATAGAACTTGAGGTCCTTTCTCTTTTCTTTTTCAAAAGTAATGTGCTTCAAATTACTCGAGAAATATGTACAATTTCTGTATTATGTATATTACAAGTTCTAAAAATTAAAGTACCATACATTTATTTCTTCAAAACACAGGCAAAACAGAAAGAAAATCCCTTATCAATTTGCCAAATATTCTTGACTCCCATAAAGAACAATTGCATGGGAAAATTATAACTGATATGAAATTCAAATTTAGGTGCTTTTTGTGTGTTAATTTGCCAAATCTGACTCTATACCCTAAACATAGTTCTCTGTTTCCAGATATGTAAGTTTTTTATGAAAAAAAGAGAGTGGTGCTCATAAGGCAAATGTTTCAGCAACTTAATTTTTCTACCTGGCAGCCTGCCATAAACATCTCCCTGCCTTCAATGTTTTGGAGTGTTTGTTTTTTGAGACAGGATCTCAGAAAATTCTGGCTGTTCTAGAACTCGCTCTGTAGACCAAACTGGCCTCAGACTCAGAGATCAACCTACCTCTGCCTCCATTGGGACTAAAGGCATGTACCACCATGCCTAGCTTACTCCGGTGTTTGTGTTGTCTGTCTTGGTTTTTATTTGTTTTGATTTTTTTGTGACCTGGACTTTTTGATATCTGAAGATGACTCTAGCCTCCTAACTCTTCTTTTATCCCCAGCCCAAGAGTCCTTTTCTGTTCCTTCTCAGGGATGCCTATCTCCAGGGATGCCCATGCTCCTTGCGGACACTCCTGATGCACCAGCCTCAGCTCGACAAGACAGATAAGCACAGGCGGGTTGTCAACAGACCAATGCCCTGGTCTCAGGACTCAGACTGTGGGAGTCCCAGGCTCCAGTTCCATCATCTTCCCCTTTACCTGGAACTTCTCAGTCACGCTTCCTTGATTGTGACACAGAGGAGTGGTAACCATGGTGATCATGGTGGGGTCCAGTCTCTCCCCCAACTAGATGACAGTCTCCAGTGGAAAACTTTTCCAGTGGAAAACCCATCAAGATCTGTTATATTTTTATGAGATATGCTCAAATTCCTTATACATTACAAGCATTCCCCCAGGTACCTGGAGAGCTGCCTTGGCAGTTAAAAGCACTGGCTGATCTTCCAGAGGACCAGGGTTCAATTCCCAGAACCCACATGGCAGCTCGGAACTAATTCCAGCTCCAGTGCAGCCAACACCCTCACACATATATTCAGGAAAAACACCAATTCATGTAAAATGTATATATCACCCAGAAACAGTGAGACTCTCCCATATTCGGGGTTGTGGGATCAGGGTGGGGGATAAAAGTTTGGGATCTCTGTGTAGAGAAAGAGGGTTTGGGTCAGACATACTGAACTTGGCTCCTTGCTCTGCCATTTTCTGGTTATATGATTTTGTGTTTCCCATCCTAGAACACACCACAGTTGCGTAGGCTTAAACCAACGCATCTCTGCTGTCTCCCAGTTCTGCTGGTTGCACTTTCGCCCTGAGCTGAAGCCCTTTCTGGAGGCTGGAGAACCCATTTCCTCCACCTTTCCAACTTCTAAAGGCTACTCTAGCTAGTACTTACACTCTCCACCAGTTATCTTCAAAGCCAAGGTTCTGACTCTCCTAGCTAATCCATCTTCCCCCTCCTCCCCTCTGAGAATCTCGGGGATTAGAACAGACGCAGCCGGGGAAATTCAGAATAATCTATTTTAAATCCATGTGTAACTTTTCATCCCCTTCCTTGGGTAACCTAACGTGTTCATCATAGGTTAGAATGAGGGCATCCGTGAGGGGCAACAGGCTGCCTACTGTAGAACTATGGCAGTAATGAGACCTCCAACGGACTGGATGAAGTTCCTACAGTGAGTGTAGATAAGGAATAGTGATTGCATTATAGTCATCTGTTGCTATGTATAATCACCTCAGAACTTAATGGGCTAAGACAATGTCATTTCTGACATTTGGGTCAGAAACTACACTGCAGTTCAGGTGAGTGGTTCCAGTTGATGTCTTTCCCAAAGTTGCAGACGAGATTATATAAAGACTCCAGTCATTTAAGGCTGACTGGGGCTGACACTTCCAAGATGGTGCCTTTAACGGGTGCCGATAGGAAGCCTCAGTCTCTTGCCATGTGGACCTCTCCATGGGGCTGCGAGCATGTCCTTATAGTATGGGCAGATGGCCTCCCCCCCTGAGATTACTTATCCAAGCAAAGAACACAAACTACAATGTCTTTTGTTTTTAATATAGCCAAGTGTATCTTATTTGAAATAATTCAGAAATGATTAGTAAAAATTAGTCATAACATTACTCAATTTCCCTTAGTTCAAAAATATCAGACTACTATCAAGTAAATACTTTCTCAGGGCTGGAGAGATGGTTCCATAGTTAAGAACACTGGCTGCTCTTGCAGAGGACCCAGGTTCAATTCCCAACTACATCCAGCAACTCACAAACACCTGTAACTCTAGTTCCAGTGCCCTTCTGGACTCCACAGGTACTGCATGCAGAGGGCACACATACAGATGAGCAGATACACACACAGATATAAATACAATTTTTTTTTTTTAGTTAAGGACAATTCTTTCCCAAGTTAAATGTCACACAGGATGCCAAATATGTCCACCAGGCACCACACAAGTTGCTTCAAATGTGATCAGGACCACCCACTCCCCAGCTTATGAATTTTTGAATTCAACTTTTTTTCTATGCAGGACCTCACTGACTTTCTAAAACACAGAAGTCAAACTTAATGTAGTAAAAGAGCTATTTTCCCTTTCTTCCAAAGCAAGGATTTCATCATTTGGATGGAACATAAGTTTTTCCAATACGTTGTGTCCTCAAAAGCATGAAGGTGCCAAACTTTGCCACCCAAAGACCTAAAGCACACGGGAGTTTGGTCAGGTACATCTCTCCGGAATCCCCTTCTTCTTCCAGTCCCCTCGGCCTTCCCAGTATAACCTCCAGAAACCTGTGTGACATGGAGTCAGCCCCATTTCTTAGAAGGCATTTTCAGCTAGTCCTGCCTGCACCCAAATCCAAGACCTACCACCTGCTGAGTGACCTAAGACTATAACCTCCCTGAGCTTTTTCTGCTGCCATAACTTGAAAAGGTGACCTCTCTGCAGCTGTGCCCCGCAGAGAGGAGATATCTAAGACACCCAGCACACAGGAAGACTTTTAGGGGCAATTTTTAGAGAAGGAGCCTGTCAGATGTCCTTTGATTTTTTTGTTCACCCCCTCCCAAGGGGTGAGGGAAGTCACCAAGGGTGGAACTGATGTCTAAGCAGCCAGGTGAAGTTTTCACTTCCTCCCAGCCTGGGTTGCTCATGCAAAATGAATGGAAAGGATGCATCCGCCTTCCAAGTCTTGAACCAAAAGGGAGACTGCCTTTCTCTCCCTCCTTGCCCATCCTCTTGCTAGCCAGGAGCTAGGGTGCCCTGGACCAGCAGCCCTGAAGGCAGGAAAGAGGCCAACCTCCCCCACTGAGGATGACAAAGGGCCACACCACTGACATTAGTGGCTGTACCACTGACACATTTCTAATGTGTCTTTGGATCTATTACATCAACTTAAATGCAACCATGGAGTCTAAAAGGTTCCAACCATTAACCCCAATATTCATTATCCAACACCAGCTGTCACAACAGAGCTTTTGTCTCTAATGCCACTTCAAGGCCTCCCTCTCCCCTCCCTCTAAGGATAGGGCCTGTTAGGTCTAGGGACCATCTGACTTTCATCTGCTCATCCGTCCACCTCACAGAGTCTGGTAGGCCTCCCGTCTCTCTGTCCCTCTGCCACGATGTGGCTTCAGTGATGAAGGGCAGTGCCCTGTGACAGACCTGTACAAGCAACCTCTGACAGCTCCAACTGGAGTTGAGCTGATGAACAGCTGTGGAGGGGACAAGGCAGCTCAATCTGGAGACTTCTGATCCTAGTGATCCTCCCCAGTTTGGGGCATTTTCATATAAACTGGATTAGAGAGCAAAGGTCAAAACCTAGGTAAGCCTTCTTGCTGCCCGTGGCAAGCTCAGCCTCCCCTCTCCCTCAGGACTGTGCCATTCCTTCAGCCAGCTCCCTAAAGAGAGGCCAGCCACTGACCTGCTGGTGGGATTTGCTCGTTTAGCTGAAGGGGCCTGGAGGTGTTCTCACCAACAGTCTGGCTGGAGGGCAGCTGAGTCTCTTTGGACAAAGACAGAGACTAAGATGGGAACAGACGCATCACTGTCCAGTTTGGTTCTGCCAAGACAGCCCATCCTGGCTTTGTCTGAAGCTCCCTTTGAAAATTTTAGTAGGATTTCAACTCGGGATGTTCGCTATCATCTTGCCTTCAAGCTTGTTTATATTTATATATTTAAAAAAAAAAAAACTTAGACATTTTCAGAAATTCCTCTCCCCGCCCCCTCCGGCATTTTGGAGATGTGGTTTCTCTTTGTAGCCCTGTCTGGCCTGAAACTCACTCTGTAGACCAGGTTGGCTTCGAACTCAAGGAGATCCGTCTGCCTCTGCCTTCGGAGTACTGGGATTAAAACAGCCTGTGCCACCGCCAACCAGGCTACAAGGCTTATTTTTAAAAAAGAAAATTAGCAAAAGGAACAAATTATCCAACTACCAGAATCCCAGTCTCTAGTTGTGTCATGTGTAAACCACGTCTGGTCCACTGTTTTTAAAACGTCTGCATTTTTCTTGAAGGTTTTGGCGGTAAGGAAGTCCACCTATGATCTGGAAAGATGTGCCCTTTGAATTCACTACGCAGAGAGACACACAAAGACACAGACACACAGACACACCATGTGTTACCCCAGCATCCAACATCTCCCTGCGTTGGAAGATTCCCAAGGAATAGCTGGGTAGAGGCCCTTGACTGCCTGTGGTGGGAGGCAGTGAGGCCAAGGGGTATTGTGACATGCCCCGGGGAAAGGCAGTTTTTCCTTTGGCCGACGGAGGCCCCAGCCCATTGGGACAAGGGAGCGAGACCGACATGGAACAGAGGCCTGAGGAGCAGCCCTCCAGGGCCCCTAAGGAGGAGAAGGTGGAGGCGCAGACCCTGAACCAGGCTATCTTCGGCCGCGGCCGGATGCTGCTGGTAAGAGAAGTCTTGAAGCAGGAAGAGAGCTACACGAGCCTGCAGAACTCTGCGGGTCAGCCCCCAGAGGATCTGAACGGCGAGCTCTCCAACACCCAAGCAACAGACGGCCAGAGTGCGTCCAGCAGCTGCAGGCGGGGACTCAAGCGCCCCGCCGACAGCTTGGCCGACAACCCGGAAGCCCCGGCCGCCAAGTGCAGGAGCCGCACGCAGGAGCCGGAGAAGCCGCAGTTCTTGGGTCTCGACAAAAAGGACTCGCCGGGTTGCGCGGCGGCTGAGATCGCCGAGCTGTGCTCGGAGCCCGGCAGGCAGCTGCTCCTGGTGCTGTGCCACGCGTCGGCGCTGGGCACGCAGCTGCCGCGGCTTCAGCTGCTCCTGCAGCAGGTGCGCGTCCAGGACCGCCGCCCGCCAGCCGCGCTCGTCGGGATCCTGATGCAGCCGCGGCCGAGCGAGGAGGCCGAGTCGCGCCGCCGTCTGGAGGACCTGCTGTGCAGCGTCTTCGCTTCAGACAACCCGGAAGTCGAGGTGCACACAGCAGTGTTCTCTCCCAGCCGCCCCCAGGGTGTCCTGGACGTCCAGCGCGCTGCCAGCCAAGCGCACATGCCCCCCCTAGTGGATCGCCAGACCCAGACGGATGGTGAGGGGCCCGAGGGTGGAAACTGGGATTGTTGTTCCCTTGAGAAGTGGGCAAATCCCTGACATTCACAGCCCCTGTGTGATGGCGTCTCCAGAAGTTTGGGGTACAGTTTGAATGGTAATGAACCAGCGTCCTTTTCCCAAGATGTACGGGGCTGGGTTAATCTGAAAGTGTTCGAGAATTAACCCAGAGGTCGACCTCTCCCCTCTACCTGCCCTGCCTACAGTTGAAGAGAAGTCACGTTTTTATAGCGTCCTGATGGGTGGATATTGTAGGACCTATAACGGCTCACCCCCTCCTCTCCAAATGCCCTGATGGATGCCCTTCTCAAGTTCCTTAGTGGACTCCCTAGTCGGACACTTCTCCAGGGGATAAAAGTGACAATAAAAGAAACCTCGGTGTGAGCCGGTCACTGTGCTAAGGGCTTTCACCTCTTCACAGCAGCTCTCTAAGGTTGGGACTTCAAGAGTTAACTGGTTTACCACTGGGGGTGGAGTGTCTAGGGTTCCTCCCCCCTTCAAAGCCCCTAATATTCTTCCCTGTGGCACTGGGGGCTGATCTGTGGCCTACGGTCCTTGAGCAGTAGGCTCTTAACACCAGCTTCCGGCACTCTGTTTCCAGAAGCCCCTTCCAGCACAGCATCAGAAGCGTCCTGAGCACAGGCCCCTCGATGCCCCATTGCAGAGGCTCTGCTGCCTTTCACTGGTGACCATACCATAGTAAACTCCCTCTCATCAGACCCGTTACCCTCCCGGGTGACACAAAAGGATGAAGGACTGCTTGATGCCAGATTCAGCAGAAAGAGGCTAGCTTCGGGATAAATGGTGACACACCCACTCTAGGGTCTCAAGGAAAATTGATGGGGGAATGGTATTATCACATTCCACACCTTGTCCTCACCATCCTCCGACCTTTCAAACTCATTCTTCTCCTAAAAAGCCGATTACAGTTTCACCTGGCACTCCTGGCTAAGAAAGCCCACACTGATGGGCTCATTCCAGTGGTGACACTCCTCTAGGGACTACAAGAATCTAGTCCATCTTTGGCAACAGCCTCTTAGTAAGAAAACTTCCCTGACTCTGCCTTCAGCTGTTCCATGGACACCATCTTACTGCTTTCACTCTCTTCTCGGGCAGCTTGCATAAAACCTGCTGGCTCTCCCTGCCCGGATCTAGGGGGTGGGGAATGAAAGCTAAGAAAAGCAAGAAGTAATCCTAAAGTTAAGTAAACTATGACAGCAATGTAGAGGGGCCAGGTTCTTGCTGGGGAACACCCATGAGGACTTCTCCCTCCCTGCTCCACATATTTTCTCCTTAATGGTAAAAACGCTCCTCAACCGTCTTCTTTCAGGAGCACACATCTGTGTGTCCCCGTGCCCTGTTGCCTCTCTTCAGGAGAAATGGAATAACTGTTTCGTGGCTATTAAAAAATTCTATCCATATATGTCCCCACCTACACTGGATTCATTTAAATCAGTTGTTTCCAACCAGAAACAATGTTAACACCTTCTTGAAGTTCTGGGCATATGTAGCCACACCTGGAGGTCTTTTCTGTTATCGTGATGGGGGTGCTGGCCAGTGAAGGCCAGAGAGGCTGAAGGGCTTCTTATAACACACAGCACAGCCTCTCCTGGGAGACATCCAGCCCACAGTCAGGGCTGAGCCCGAGAAACTGATTTAAGCCAGGTTAAGCTCCTCAATCAATGTCTTGATCAACCACTGAAAAGGCAATTTAGGCAAGATGAACCTCGTGCTGACTTCCAGCTTCTCTGATTCTAAACGGCATCCCCTCAATTGGTCCATGCCTCTTGACCTCAGGAAACAGCCAACTTCTTGTAGAGTCACCTACCCACTGGACCTCCTTACTCCAAACCAACCAGACAGAACCTGAGCCCACTGAGCTTTCCTTCCAATTCTCCATGCCTTTCTTCAATCTTCTCATGCAAGAAACTTTAAATTTGCTTTTTTTCAATTCATTAATTTCAAAGCTTGTATAATCTGACTCCCATTGACTACTGGAGTCATAAAGAAAGAGAATCCCTAATTGGAATTTAGTCGTAAAGATGCTACCAATCAACTGGAGGTGTGGGGATTTAGTCTGGGGAGAGGGATCTCTGTAATTTAACTTCTCTGAACCTCAATATCCTTTTTGGTAAACTAACACCAATGATAATTAATAGGTAAAGTCTTTGCTGGCTCTAGAAGGTTGAAAATAGATCCTCTCATGTCACTGTTGCCATCGGTCTGACCTTTGTGTGGGGCTGGTATGGAGCATTTCTGGCTTGCTAGCTTTCCCTGACCTTATCCCTTGCCCACTCACTGTGGCCTCACGCCCTCCTCCAGCTTTGGAACTCTGGGTAGGGCAGGTGTACTTACCTCTACAGCTTACCTAGCTCATGGAGGAAGTTCCGTCTCTTGCTGGGAGCACATTTTTCTATTGTGATGTGTGACATTTACGCTATATTTTCAAAATGCTTTTCACTCTTCCATCCTAAAATGAAAGCCACATTGTCAAGTTAGAAAGACTCACTGTCTATTTGACCCAACCATTGTGTGGGGGAGGTAATAAGTCTGTTTCACCAATGAGTTTGAGAAATTATTTCTCAGTTTTCTGAGAACTTGCTTAAATTCTTGGCCAAAAAATTGAAGGGTTCTTAAAAAGTTCACACACACACACACACACACACACACACACACACGCAGGTTCCCTTCCCACAAGGAAAGAGGGAAAACTTTTCAGAGATGATGGGAGGCAAGAGGCCATGGAAGGTAAAATGCTAAAATTAGTCAAATCTTCAGAAAAGGTCCCTTAAAGCACACTACATATATGGGAACCGTAAATGTTTGTGTTTGGGGGTAGACATATGTAAACCAGCAACAGAGCTGAGAATCCCATCCAGAATGTCTTTGAATTAAAAGGTAGCTCACTTGGACCCAGGAACACGCAGCAGAAAGGTGTCTGAAACGGGTGCTCTGGTCACAGAATCGTGGGGATCCAGTTGTCATAGGCCCAGAGACTATCTTAACCAGGCCATGGAGGGACAGGGCAGCTCCTGCCCCCTGCCTGTTCAAGCAGGAAGCCCTGGAAGAGCAAAGATGCTACAGGGAAGACTGTGCCAGAGCCCTAGCTACAGGGGCCAGCCTGGCTTTTGTGACCTCACAGGAGGTATGGGTGACTCTTGTCTGTGGGACCTTTCTTTAGTCAAAGCCCAGAGACATATCTATACAGGGGAGCCGACCTCCTTAAAGAGGGAGCCAGGAAATTTACAGCTCCATGTAGCTCCACGGTTTTACTCTTAAAAAGACCACCATGAAGAAGGTAAAAAAGAAAAAGGCTGAGTCCAGGCGCCGGAGGGATTCTATCTCACGGCAGGCTAGCTCCGACTCTTCACAGCAGCCCAGCTCAGAAACACCGCTGTCATGTCCAGAGCCGATCCCGCCACCACTGCAGCCACAGCCTTGCCAATTCAGCCTGCCTCCGCAAGTTAACCCCGAGCCTACCTCACAACAGCCGACACAGGTTTTCCCAGCTTCAGAAATCCACGCCCCACCTCCGTTTTTGCTATCTTCAATGACTGACTCCAAAGACACCTCTCCATGCAGGAAAGAAGGTGGGCAGACTTCCTGCTTCCGCAGCTCTAGCCTTCTGGCCGATAGAGTCCCAGAGCTAGGGGCAGCTTCCTGTACGGTGATGGTGTACAGTCAGCATGCTGGCTGCCGCCATGTTTGCCAAGTGTGGAGGGGCGAGAGTTTTCCGCGAGACCAGGATTTCCGGGTTTTGTCATTCCAAACCATCCCAGGTCTCGCTGGAAACAGCCGTGGATGGTTGTTTATGGGAGTCTATCTCATTAGGAGTCAGTCAGCAACTGTTCAGAAATTAACAGCAAAATACGGTTTAGAAGACAGGAAGCAGTCCCATGCCTTGTGGCTACTTTTTATCCAGCTATTCTCATGAGAGGTCCGACTACTCCAAAGACCATTCCAGGGTGATGGGTTGGGGATGGCTGTGTGACAGTTCATGAGAGAATTTGGGGTTTTCTGTTTGTCAGGTGAAAAGTGGGAAGGTTTTTTTGTCCCCCCCCCATGTGGTTCCAAGAGGTCTGACCTTGGATTCACAGGGAGGATAGCTAGATCAAATACAGGATTCCTGGCTTAATCCTAACTTCAGATAAACCACAAATAATACTATAATTGTTAGTATGTGTTCCAAACAGGCATCCTGTATTCCTGAGACAATTTCTGAGAAATTGTCATCCTTTCCCACAGAAGATACTAAAATAGGATCGGACCCATTTATTTGATCAGAGCCTCCACATAATTACTTTTTCTCCACCTTAATAGACACTCCCAGAGGTGTGCTTTGTTGATGATCTTGGCAGTGTCTAATCCAGTCAGGCTGACAAGATTTGCCTTCTCGTTTGTTGATGTTCTAGTGGGCGCCTCCTGTTGCTTTCTCAAGGAATCCTTCCCCTCTGAGAAAGAGCGAGAAGGAAGGGTGGAAATATGGGCTGAAGACTTTCAAATTTATGATGTGACTTTCTAAAACCTAGACTTAGCCAGGCGTGATGACTCTCGCCTTTAATCCCAGCACTCAGGGCGGCAGAGACACGCAGATCACTGAGAGTTTGAGACCAGCCTGGTCTAGAAAATGAGTCCAGGACAGTCAAAGCTACACAGAGAAACCCTGGCTGGAAAAAAACAAAATAATAATAATAATAATAATAATAATAACAACAACAACAATAATAAAACCAACATGTTTTAATGCAAAAAAAATGTGGCTCAAGGCAATACTAGTCCTTAATTAGGGTGACTGTCATTAAAAAGGACAATAATAAGGTGGAGATTTGAGATTTAGAATTTAGAATATACACTGTTAGTAGGATGTAAAGTGGGGTGGCTACTGTGAAAAACAACCTGGAAGTTTCTCAGCAAAACATCGTTAGCAACCGACCCATTCCATTTCTGAGTACAGAATTAAAAACACACTCATGCAGAAACACACTCATGTTAGGGTACGTGTGACTACCCTAACAGCACCGTTCACAATAATTAAAAACTGGAAACAACCCAGTGTCTACCAGGTGATGAATGTGTACCAGAATACACTGAAATACTACTTGTCAGGGGAAAAAAAGACATGGTTTATTGATAACTGTTACAACACAGATGAGATGAACCTTAAAAATATCAGTCTAAAGAAGCCAATCCCCCTAAGAGTTGACATATGTATGATTTCATTTATGCAAAATGCCCAAAGTAGATTAATAAATTGCCAGGGATAGGAAAGAGAGAAATGGAGGTGTCTGGTGATGGAATGAGGTTTCTCTTTCAGGAGATGGAAGTGTTTCAAAGCTCATAGTGGTGATAATCACACAACTTTATAAACATACTAAAGCCACTAACACATTAACAGTAACTTTAAGGACAGTGAGAATTATATATCAATGGCAACTTTTCAAGCTAAAAATAAAAGTGTTGCTTATAGAATTCTTGTTTTCCCCTGTCTGTGGAAATCATGTATTTTATAGATAGTCTAAGCAATAAGTACACCAAGCTTACTGATTGATCAACCAGCTTCATGGAGCTTACGAATGAAGCCCTTGACAAACCGAGTTGGAATTACCCACCAAAACATCAGCTTGCCCAGAAACAAAGGGTACCATCTCCCGATTCTGCTAAGTCAGGTCCCAGAAGAGCACAGAAATGGGAGTATTAGGGAAGTTTTCTGTAAGAATAAACCGAGTGTGGTGTTTGTTTTTTGGATGAGCTGGTACCCACTACATAAATGGAACACGGCACACCAAGTCCAGGACTGCAGCCTCTCATGGGCTGGGTCATCACCTGCTTGCATCACTTCCTACCAGTTCTGTACGAAGGCTTTTCACTGGCCTAAAAGTTAGAGATCTTGAGCCTAGGTCCACTTCTGTAATGCACTTGCTGTACAGTCTTTGATCCTCAACTTCCTCATGTTAAAAAAAAAAAAATGAAGTCAGCAGTATGCCATGCCTCAGGATTGCAATAATTAGACATGGATAATGATGAGAAGCACCATCCTGTGTAAGCAGTTGTCTCTTCATTAATTCTCCCCAAGTAACACCAGTGGGTAACCTGCTTACTCCTCCAAGCAGCTAGTCCCCCCTTGTGTTTGGGAAGGGGTGGCGCTGTGGATGAGCCTTCTTTTAAGTCGTTGGCTGCCCTCTATAAGTCATTCAATTTCACATCTTTGAAAATGTCTTTAAAAAGCCAGGGTTTCCCTTGAAACCCCTGCAGCTGCCACATGTGACTTCTAGAATAGTCCAAGAGACTGCGTCCCACCCCAGGAGCCAGGTGCAGCCCTCATCTCTCTCCTTCTCTGTCCGGCAGTGCCTCTGACCTATGTGGCTCCACCCTCCTGCTCCTGTTCAGCCTGCCCTGGCAGCTCTACTTGCTGGCGACGTTTGGGGCTGTGCCACAGCCGCATCTTCGATGTCCTTCTGCCTCGAGACTGCCCAGCTATGCCAGGGAGAGACTCTTCAAACCTTCTCACCTTCTACAGGTTCCCGAGTGGGTGGGTGGGCTAAAGCCTTGATTGTATTGCTCCCAGGCCAGGCTCTTTCCTCTGATCTTGTTAGCAATCAGTGTAAATTCCTCCAAACATCATAGACCTTTCAAAACCAAAGCCTTCCTCTTTAAATAACCAAGTCATCTGCTTTGGCAGGCAGCCTTTGGCAGTGCTTTTCCTCCTTTTTCCACACAAGCCCTTTTTCCTGAGAACACCATCCCACCTAGCCCATTGCAAACTCCATGTCACTCAGGAACTTTGTGGTTACTCACTGGTTGGCCATTCACTTACTTTTTGGACCAATATCATACACAGGGAGGATCTATTTATTAACCCATATATTAATTATCCCTGGAGCTCACTGATAAATGATCATAACTCAGAGGCCCCTTCTAATAATAGCAAAACCTGCCCCATTTAGAGTAGCCATGCTGTTACGGGAAGTCTCCACAAGGCCCATGTTTTCCAGACTGGTCTGTTAGTGGCAGCCTCTTCCTCCATTATCGCATCACCCAGTCTCTGTCCTGCTCTTTCCCAAAACCACCAGAAGAAATGTCATCTAGCCACCGTCATTCATGAGAAGGTCCCCGTCCATGTGAAGAACAGACTGAAGATGCTGTCATTCTTGCAGGACTGCTGGGTCATGTGTTGGGGCTGGGAGAGGGGCCTCTCCTGAAAGGAGCATCCCGGTTGTACTCAGGTCCTTCCACTTAGGGATCTCATATCCTACATCAGGAGCACAACCTGTTCTCTCATTCTCCTCTTCTCCTATCCTTTCCAGCTTCCTCTCTTGCAGAATTAAAAAACAAAAACAAAAACACAGAGGCAGGGCTGATCTGGGGAGGAGAGCACGCATACAGTCACAGATAGCATCTTGTGAGTCCCACCCAGGAAGAGTCCATGACTCACGCACACAGTGTATCTGTCCCTTCAATCTGTCTGCTGCCAGGTGGCACTGTGGGTTCCCATGGGTGAAAAACCAAATAATCCTCTGGTAGGAAGCTAGGTGCTGTGAGGGACACCTAACCAAGCACCTTCCGACGTGCTCAGCCTATGGAGCTTGCTTAAAATGTGTGCATTTAGAGGCCTGTGCACAGAACAGGTAGTACGTGGTATGGGAGGGCTTCTGGGAGTTTCAGAGTAAGGCAGAACCATGTCAGGGTCCACAGCACTGAGTGCCCAGTGTGTGAGCCAACTCCCAAGGTGTCCTAGGATCCCTCTATGGCTTAAGATGGAAAGGAGGGGCATTCTAAGCTACAGGAAAAGCCACAACACAGTTCAGACTTGGGAAAGACTTTTCCCATGTGAGCCCCTGCTTCTGCAGTCTTTTCCTTCTCAGAGGACTTAAAATGGGCGTTTATGTTAGACACGAAGCTCTCTTTCAGTCAGTTTTCTATCAAACTGGAATCCTCATTTTCTGAACGGCTTCCTTGCATTTACTAGTTCACTCTCTCGCTGCCCGGTCTTTGTAGCGAGTGTAACTAATGTTATTTCCTCTAAAAAGCCTCAGAGAGTTGTTGTGAAGCTTAAAGAGGACACTGAATGGGAGGTGTCTGGTCCGAGGTCTGGCACATCATGACCTGGACCACCCTTGTACCCTGTTACCCTCTAGGCATCAGTCACAGGCTGACTGAGCCTCCTGCCCCAGGGTGTTGTTGGAAGCTCTGTTGGAAGGGGGTGGGGGTAGTGTGTCCCTTTAGGAGGTGGAGACCAGGAGGGGCCCCTGGATATCCCAGTGTTGCCTCCCAGCACACAGACACTGAAGTTTGCCTCCCCAACCCTTCCTCTCTGCTTTGCTCTGCTAGAAAGCCTTCAAGGAAATACTACCCTGCCCGTAACCTACGTTCTTCAAGCTCTCGGAACTATTGCTGTGGTCCTGGGGGCCCTGGGAGCTGCCTACTTCATCACTGAAGCGCTGTGAACTGGACCCCAGGCCCACGGTCCCGCAGGTAAGAGGATCACCGTTTCCCTTTACTTTAAAAGGCTATCTCAAGATGGATGAGTCCTTCAGCATGTTGGGGAAAGCTCATGCTGTCCCAAGATGGGCTACCATGACTCTCTTGGGCCTCTCTGGAGACCATTTATCAGAATCATCAGGACAAAGCCCCTACCTCCTCTCTTGTCCCCTGACTTGCTATGGCTTCACTAGTCCTGGAAGGGAAGAAGTAGGAGGGGTCGGGAAGAGATTAGTCCCACCTCAGAGCCTTTCTCAGATGAAGGGTCACCCGTCTCACCATCTCCAGTCTGACCTCTCTCTGGTGGCTTAGCATCTCAACTTCAGGAGCTATTTCCACTCACGCCAATGACCTCCAGCCTCTTTCAAGGCCATGCTGTTTCTTTGGAATGTGTGTGATCTCTCCCACTCCTCACTTATATTGCATCATCTCCGCATATGAAGATGACTTTCATTTCATTCTGATTTCATCTGAAGCCAGAAGCAGAGCCCACAACAAGTACTGGGTACACCAGATACCTTGAAGAAGTATTCTTAAGAGAAAGCAGGGCTGAGTGGGGAGGCAAGAGCAAAAAGGAAAGGAGAAAAAGGAAAGGAGAAGGCTTCAGCCTGGCCTCATGGAGTCCCAGAATGATATCTGTACAACAGAGCCACTCCTTCAAGAGACAAGAGACTTCCCCTTCCATATCCCTGTGTCAGTTGGTCAGTATGTGGCTATATGGCTGCAGGGAGGAAATTTGGGTCTTTGTGTAAAAAGCAATTCTCCTCAGGCTGAGAGCAGGTCACTGGAGGAGGAGGTGACTCTTGGTCACCAGCAGCCGAAATTCACCATTCAAAGAGCCAATGCATCCGTCAAGCTGGAAACAGAGGAAAGGTGGTTACCAAGAGCAACCATGGTCATCCCAACAGCTAGGTCTTGTTTAGCAAATGCTTCAAGTGTGATGGTTGAGGCAGGGAGTGAGAGCCAAGGGAAACATTTCAGTCTGCCCTTCAGCACTCTATCGTCCACGGGACTGAGCATCCATGGTTGTAGTCAAACACGGCTCTGGGAATCGATGCTTAAAATGCGTAAACATCCAAACCTACAAATGAGGCCAGCGAGAGCGCAGCATCCTCTCTGGAACTCCTGGTGACTATTCTAGCATCATCTAGGGACTACTATGAAACCATCCTGACCTCCAGGAGATGTCACAAGCACAAAAGAGCTTGGCTTCCCTCTTCTTGGACTTGCTGGGAGTGGTGGGGGTATTCGTAGGAGACATCTGGTGATTGATGTATCTTGTTATCATGTCAGCATAGTGGCCAAGAAAATGCTGGCTCTGGAGTTAAACTGACAAATCTCTAGACTGTGCCACTTGGAATCCTGGTGTTCGGGGTGTGTTCTCTGACTGTCATCTCCAGAGAAGAGTAACAGCTCTCTCCAAAGACAATGGTCACGAGGATTCAAAGAGGGATATTCAGAGTTGAAGTCCCAGGGACAGAACTAGGAGTTCATTGCCTATTGATCCTATGATACAAGTACCAGATGGTCCGGTGGCAGGCTGGTGGGTGCTGCTGTACCTCAGTGGCAGCAGGCCTGCCTCTTATAGGAACCCACTGAGGGAGTTGCATTACTTGTGGTCTAGCGTATTCAATATGTTCATAGGCCTGCTTTTTCTGATCTGATTTTGGTCCACACATTCACGTGTTTTCTTGGCTTAATTGGTGAGTTCATGTGTGGTGGCACTTTATTTGCAAAAATGAGTTATCACCCTGTGCCTCGTGGTGCTTGTCGAGCAGATGAGGGTCGTCAAGCTGCTGCGTTATTGAGTATGGAGTAAGAGTGCAGAGCACAGGCTGACTGCATAGCATCCAAACCAGAAAGGGCCTCAGGCCAACCAGCAAGAAGTTAGGTGCAGGAGGGCAGCCCAAAGTTCTCATTGCCATGGACAAGGGTGTCTCCAGAAGGTTCTATGGTAGGAAAGATTCATAGACAAACCTGGTAGAATGCAGAGAAGTGCCACTCTAAAACATACAGGAAAGGACTATGTGGGTACATTGAGTCCTCCTGAGCGTCAAGGCTCAGCCCTTCATCCCTGTGAAAGGAGAGAGGTAGCTGGGTGTCCTTCTCTATCCAGAGCAAAAAGTCATCCGAAGAAAGTGGCAAAGTTGCCCCCTCTTAGAGAAAAGTGCTTTCGGAACTTTCTTTCCTAAATCTCAGAGAACCAACCTCTCCCTCAGTATTATCCTCAGCCGATAACGAAGCAACAAAAGCAAAAGGTTCCTTGGGGAACCCTTGAATATGGTAAAACTCAACATCACAGCCAACCTCTGGGGAAGAGGGGGTCCCATCTTAGCTGCTCGGGGAATGGAGAGTTAACAGGGAAGGTGTTGACATTGGCTGAGCCCAGTAGATGCTCTAGGACTTTACAAATAGTGTCATAGCCTTGGGTAAAACAGTGTGAAACTTTGAAGAAGCGAACAAGAATAAAGAAGAGATCAGTGAAGAAGGAAGAGGAAAAGAAAGAAATCAGGTGGAGGAGGAGAAAGAAAAAAAGAAAAGGAAGGAAGGAAGGAAGGAAGGAAGAAAGCTGAAGAGAAGGAATTTGAATTCTAAAAATTTACTTTTTTGCAAAAAGCACTTAGTTTTGAACCCTCACAGATAAGACTGTAAACATGGAAAGCTGTAGAGATAGGTCACAAGGAATTGATTAAGAGAATGGCTCTATTATTTATTATTTATTTTTCCTTACAGATCCAGTTTCCATCAGAGGATCTCACTTGTCACCAAAATAGAGAGAAAAAACTATCATGCCTCTTTTCTTCATTGTATTTTTTTAATTATTCTTTTTGAGGCAAGGACTTGCTTTGTAGCCCAGGCTAGCCTTAAACTCACAGTTCTCCTACCAGAGTCTCCAGAATGCTAGGGTTACAGGTGTGAGCCACCGCGCCCAGCTAGAAATCTGTGTGTTTTACTCAGAAACATAAAAGCTGGATCTGGCACAGAGTCAGGAAGGTAAGTGCCTTGAGGCTGTTTTGAGCCAGAGTAGGAACCTACCATTCTAGTCTTGGCCTCTCAACCCGGTGGAGACCAGTTGGCACACGATTGGCACACATTCAACATGCTTTCACTTTTCTCACTCTAAGAGCAAGAATTGCAAGGTTCAATTCAAATCCTGATTTAACTTGTCAGCCACCTCTCAGGCCAGTTAGTAGGGACAGGAGGAATAAGCTAATATGAAGCTTGAATTCTGGGAAGCAAGGGCCCTGGACCTGGCAAGGGTTGGCTCTGTGATGGGGTCCTGACCTGCTTGCACCCTGTGGCTACTTCTGGCCAGTGCTGGGCAGGCTATATTCTTCTAACTCTTCAAACAGCCAGGTAGAATCTTAGTCTACAGAAATCCCAGCAAATACTCCTGGGAGGTTGGAGGGAGACGGACAACACTAGGTACAGTGGCCTCTGCAGGGAGCTGGAGACAGACGCTGCTGGCTCCTCCCTGCACAACACACCATCAGAGTAAGCCCACCCAAGAGAAAACTAATTACGGACACCCACTCCTGCAAGTAGAGGTGGGCTAAGAACCTGATGTTTCTCTAAGAATTGTCAAGAGGGGATCTAGCAAGACTTGCCCCAATGAGGCAGGGGACTGATCTTTCTGTAGCAGTAGATGGAATTGGGTAGGATAGGCCAGGCTAGTTACTTGCTGGGATTCCCAGAGTCCTAGAATCTTTGTTTAAGATGATCCTAGCAAACACCACTAGGTGAAAATGTCCAGGGAACAGAGGTGGTCAGCACTGGGCTTCCTTCCCTGGGCCTGTGGAAGCCTTCTTTGAAAAGCCCAGATCCTGAAGGCAACTAACAAAGACACAGGAGGGTCACGCTTCTATCCTGTGCTGCGGTTGGAGATGAAGGAGCCCATGGGCATCAGAGACCCACTGGCCACTGCTTCTGGAAGGCCTAACTGCTATCACCAAAGATGAACTCCTTTCCCTGGTACATTAATTAGACCCCTTTTGTTGTAAATAGCAACTTGGCAAAGCCTCAGCCCTGATTAAACCTAGTCCTCTGTCCTTCATGCAGACGTAGGAAATATTCAAATGATTGTTCTGCCTTTCCCTCACAAGTGCTAGGATTACAGGCACATACCACTGTGCATGGTTTATGCAGTGCTAGAGATCAAACCCAGGACCCTGAGCATTCTAGACAATCACTTTACCCACAGAGATGCTCCCTAGCCCCAAACTAAATGCAAATTAAATACATGATGGTGGACTCAGGTGAACCTCTGTGCTGCTAGGAACTAAATCATCTTATATTCCCCATGTGGTTATCCATTGTCCTCAGACCTACACCTCCTCTCTGTCCCTAAGATCCGCTGCCCACAGCATCTCTCTAATAACTACCCATTACCCTGTCCTGAGGCATTGACTGCTTTGACAATGCCGAACATATGCCTGTTTTAGAAACCAAAGTAAATTAGTTCAGCCGTCATGGATTCTTTTGTTCATGGCTGCTTTTATTCAACCTGTTTTTAAAGGTTTATTTATTTATGTATATATGTATGCGTGCTCTATCTGCATATATACAGGGGGGGGGGAGAGAAAGAGCTCTGTCTGCATGTATGCCTGAAGAGGACACCTAGATGTCATTATAGATGGTTGTGAGCCACCATGTGGTTGCTGGGAATTAAACTCAAGACCTCTGGAAGAGCAGGCAGTGCTCTTAACCGCTGAGCCATCTCTCCAGCCCCTCAGCATAATGTTTTGAATTTACATCTCAATCCTGTGCGGCAATTTTTCTCTTTTTATTTCTGAGTGTGCCACAATGTATTTTTTCCATTTATATGCTAATAACAGGTTATTTTTCAGGTTAGGGTTTTTAAATCAAGTTAATATGCAGGCACAATTCTTTTTATAAAACCAAAGTTTTCATTTCTTTGGAATAACTACCTAGAGATGAAATTGCTGGGCCCTAACTCATTTAGAAATTTTCTAAAGCGTTTGTACCAGCTGACCCTCCATACCGGAACTATGAGCATTTCTGGAGGCTCCACACTGCCTAGCCATTTCATAGACGAGGGCATGATAACCCTCCAGACAAAGAAAACCACACTTTTCTACTGACCCATTGTTAAGCTCCTTTGTTAAGAAATGACAGTGTTTAGCTGTGAGAGTGGTTTTGTGGTCAGGGTTAAAACAGCAATTTAGAGAGATATGTGTAAAATGGGTATGGATAGAACGCTAAATGGTGGAAAATCAGAGGAAACTGAAAATGGGTTGATCCTGTGGGAACCAGGTGAGTAATCAGTCATTTTTATTTAGGGATTCATGGATTGGCTCCCCAGATAAGCCATTCTGCAAAAGGGGTATTTTAAGTAAAAAGCCATTGAGAAATAGCTCTCCAGCAAGGCATGGTGGCACACACCTTTAATCCCAGCACCCAGGAGGCAAAGGCAGGCAGATCTCTGAGTTTGAGACCAGCCTGGTCTACAAAGTGAGTCCATGATATCCAGGGCTACACAGAGTAACTCTGTCTCAAAAGAGAGAGAGAGAGAGAGAGAGAGAGAGAGAGAGAAGTAGAGAAAGAGAAAGCTTTCCTTTGACCTCTCTGATTCATCTGAAAACAGGGTAATTTCTACTATCACAATGAGGCGACCCTACCCCAGGAAGGGTGAACAGTCTTCTCCCTGGAGACAGCTTTACAGGGAAACCATCCCACACAAAGCTTGCCTCATCTGCCACTTGGGTCCCACATTTGTGCCCTTCCACAGTTGGCCACCATTCATGTTCAAGCCTTTCATACTGCCCTATAAAATCTCCCTGTTCATGGAGACACTCTGTACATATGTCATACCTTTGTGTCATTTCTCTGTGTGTATGCACTCTGGTTAAGGACTTGGTTTTTGCTTGTTAAACTATCCTTTATCAGTCTAGGTATTTCTTCCACTATATGAAGTTTTGGCCACCCCCCAAAAATCTGTATGTTAAAACCTAAACCAATTCCCAGTATTTCAGTATTAGAAGCTGGGGCCTTTAGAACATGATGAGGTCATGAAGATGGTGCCCTCATGAATAGGTTTAGTGCCCACATTAAAACAAAAGCAGAAGATCTCAGCAGGGATGTATCTCGGTAGGCAGAGTGTTTTCCGAGCATGTGCAAAGCCCTGGGTTTGACCATCAGCACAACCTAGACCAAGTATTACACGCACATGTAATCCCAGCACTCTCCAGGTAGAGGCAGGAGGAGTAAAAGAAATTCAAGATCATCCTCTACTACATAGCAAATTCAAGATCAGCCTAGGGTACATGTGACCCTGTCTCAAGTCCAGTTGTATCTCCAAAAAGAGCGTCTCCTCTGCTCTCGTGTCTCACAACACTGAATACTTCTGGGAAACCTCTGTGACCTCATGAGGAGAGAAGACTTCTCCCCCACAGAGAGAAATTCTGATGCTGTGGTGGACACCTCTGGGTCTCTCCAATCCAGTTCTAACACGATCTGCCGGGAGATAGAGCCTCCAGGTTGAGGCTGCAGATCTCAAGATTGCTCCCATTCAGAAATTCCAGACCCAGGCCCCGAGCGTCTGACCCACTGGCATAAATCATGGTCCCCCTCCCCCAGGCCTCCTCAGTGTTGGATTCGCTGGAATGACTCTAGGACCCAAGGAATCATGTTCATTAGTTTACAAAGATCTACAGAGTGCAAGGTATGGGGGCAGGGCAAGGAACTTCCCTGTTCTCTCCTGGTGCACCATCATCTGTGAACTGTCACTTGATCAGTGGCCTGGCACCTCCCCAATCCTTGTCTTTTTTTTTTTTTTTATGAAGATTTCATTGCCTAGGCAGGATGGAAGCATAGACAGCCGTGCAGAGGTTTATAGACACAGCAAGGCTTTCTCAGACTCTGTGCAGCCTTCTCCCCTCCAGGGGGTGGAGCAGTCCCCTCTGGAATGGAGAGGCTCCTGTGACTTCCTGTAGATCATTGAATTTCTTTGTGGCCGGCTAACAAGATGGGTAGAAGATTAGGGTTTTCTATAGCCCACCTTTATGGTCTGCACTAGGGAGAGAAAGCTAAAAGTGGTGCATATCAAAATTTTAAATATACTCATACCACACCCATTTGCATTATTTTTGAGATAGCAATAAAATAGACTAAGATATTCCCCAGACTATTTGTATGTTTTCTCATATTTTTCCATCACTATTTGCTGATGAGAAATTCTCACTCCTCAATGGGCCATGAAGGTGGCATCAAAAATAGGCCTTAATAGAAAAGTAAAAGGCTGCTATAGAAAAGTAAAAGGCTATTCAGATGGCTCAATGGGTGAAGACTGTTGCAGCCAAACCGGATGGCCTACGCTTGATCTCCAGACCCACATTTTAAGTGCACCAACACACATATACAAAATAAACATTAAAAAAAAAAAAAAGTTGGTAAAATCCTCCACTGGCTTCCTATCTCACTTGAGAAGAAGCCAAGGTCCTCACAAGGCCGCTATGACAGCAGCTGCATGTGCTTCCTTGCTGCTCTTACCTCTGTTGGGAGACCTCTCCCAAATCCCTGCACTGGCTATTCTGGGCCTGCTGAACCTCTCCGCAAGAGTCACTGGCCACCTTTCTTTCACCTCTGCTCAAGCCTGCTTTCTTATGGAACCTAGAACCACTAGCCCAGGGATAAAACCACCTATAATGGGCTGGTTTCTCCCCATCCAGCACTAGTTAAGAAAACGCCCTTTATCTATCCACCTAAAGAAGATAAACAAGAAAGAGGACCCAGGGTACAATGATCAATCCTCACTTAGAAAGACAAATGGTAGGGACATTGGATGTAGGAGCAAACGAGTAACAGGACAGGAGCCTACCACAGAGGGCCTCTGAAAGACTCTACCTAGCAGTGTATCAAAGCAGATACTAAGACTCATAACCAAACCTCTGGCAAAATGCAGGGAACCAAAAAAATAAGGGGGGGGGAGTTAATACGACCCGGAGAGGGGACAGGAGTTCCACAAGGATCAAACATATCTGGGTACAGGGGTCTTTTATGAGACTGTTTCTCCAAACAAGGACCACGTATGGATGCAACCTAGAACCCCTGCTCAGATGTAGCCCTTGGTAGCTCAGGATCCAAGTGGGTACCCTATAAGGGGAACAGGGACTGTTTCTGACATGAACTCGATGGCGGGCTCTTTGATACCCCCACCCCCACCCCCAGAGAAGCAGCCACAGAGGAGGACTTTGCAGCCAGTCCTGAAGAAACCTGATAAACCAGTATCAGATGGAAGGGGAGGAGGTTCTTCCTTATCAGTGGACTTGGAAAGGGGCAGGGAGGAGATGAGGGTGGGAGGGTGGGATTGGGAGGGAAAGAGGGCGTGGGATACAGCAGGGATACAAAGTTAACAAACTGTAACTAATATTAAAAAATAAAAATTAAAAAAAAACGCTCTCTAGCTGGATCTTATGAAGGCATGTTCTCAATTGAGTTTCCCTCCTCTCAGATATGACTTGACATAAGACTGGCTCTGTGACACACACACACACACACACACACACACACACAGTGCATACAGTGTCCCTGCAGCAAGACCCGGAAGAGTGGTACTAGGGCCCCTCTCACACTCTTCTTAGCTCTTCCTAAGGGGTCGCTTCAACAGACTGACCACAAACTAGAGAGGGAAGGCCCTGAGGAGAGGAGTCATGAGTAAGGACAGATAGGAGTTAAAGACCTCCACTTTTCTCACAGTGGTCCTCAGGGACGCTGTCTGCGGTGGGTCAAGGTAGGACTGACCATGGGCTCTTGTCCTGGGACCAAAGTCTTTGGCGAACGCTTGAAGTTAAGTGTCATCTTTGTCCAGGCCGTCTCTTGAAAGCAAAGATGAGCTTGGGGGTCAGTTCAAGGCAGCATTTATCAGCACAACAGGTGACGCCTAACTAAGGCGAAAGCAATGGAAAGGAAACCCTTACAAAGAGGGAAGTGAACCCTACTCAAACAGGAGCAGCCCGGCTCCATACCCCAAGGCGCTCAGCCCTTTCTACAAAGCCATAGCCTTGAGCAAGAGGAAAATCAACGCTGGGAAAAGACGCTTTCTTGAGCTGGGAAAAGATGCTTTCTTCAGTCTCGGCTGCGCGTTTACCTCTCAGAGCTCAGCTCCCTGGAAACCTCCAAGGGGAAGCCACTCACACATATATCCCAGCATCCTCTGTTCTTGGCAAAGGTAGCTTCTTGCCTCCCAGCCTGGAGCTGCTGGAGGGGGTAGAGGGGGAGATGCAGTGTAGATGCTTTCTCTTCTCGCCCTCGGACTGTTCACAAACACAGAAAGACCTCATTCACAAACCAGCTATTGAAAGCTTGCTGGAAATGCAAATTGCTCAGAAGCGCATTCTTTTTTTTTTTCCCCCAAACGCCAATGTTGCATATTCCTGATGAGGGCTGCTAAGCGGACCAGGCGCCCCAAAGCAGGCGGCTCCTGAAGAACTAATGTCTGTTGTTAAAGGAAGCAGAACTTGGCTGGCAGCCAAGCAGGAGGCTCACCCCTTTGGAGTAAGCCAATAGCCCCCCTGGACCCCGAGACTCTGGGCAGCGGCTCCCACCCCAGGTTCTTAGGATAACTGTCAATGAGAGTGAGGCTGGCTGGCTGAGCTCGCTAGCCTCCACCGGTGCTCCTGGCCCAGCTCCCACCCAGTATCCTTGGGGGCCCTTTCTCCCCCAGAGCTCTCCCTGAGGGTGTGCTGGTCCTTCCTTTTAGGCATCGGATGGGAGTCATGATGGGCCTGAGGTGACTGAAGAGAATAGGTTCCTTCTCTCCTCTCCATAGCTCCCACCTTCCACCAATATATATATATATCGTGTGTGTGTTTGTGTGTGTGTGTGTGTGTATGTACTCTGGTAAAATGGACGTCTTTCCTCTGGATTCTGTAAAATTTCAAAACAAAGATTTATAACCCATTTCCCCCACTTTCCAAGAGAATCTTTTCACGAAAGCGCTTTGTTTGCTGGGGGGAGGGGTTGGTTTCACTTTGTTTTATTTTTTTGACAGAGTCTCACTATTTAGCCTTGGCTGCCTGGAACACTGTGTAGAGAAAGAAGGACTCAACCCCACGGCGATCATCCTTCCTCTCTCTCATGAATTTTGGATGTGTACGAACATACCCAACTTCCTTTGTTTGTTTAAGATAGGGTCTTACTGGGTAGCCCAGGCCAGCCCAGAACTCATGATCCTCCTGTCTCCGTCCGTCCAGGAGTGCTGGGATGACAGACATAGGTCTCCACGCACAGCCAGCTTCTCATGGTTGCATCATGTTCCTGCACATGGCTGGTTTATAATGGACCACGTGTAAGTCAACCAGGCTTACGTTAGTATGTGCTTTACCATACCACGGGCTGAATTCAGTCCATAATGCCAGTTATAATCACATATAAAGGAGAGGAAACCAGGCCCATCTGTCTTAGACAACAAGGGGAATCTTGTGGCTTATGTAACTGTAGAATCCCCAAGTAGCAGGCTTTGGGGCATTTTTTATTCAAAGGTTCCTTTTTTCCCCCCACTCCCCATTTTGCCCTCTGTGGAATTAGTTTTATCCTGTGGTTATAAAGGCTGTGTTGGGACAGAGAGATCTGATCCCTTCCTCACCCCTCATAAGGGCCTGTCCTCCTACAACAAAAGACAGGTTAGCAACATCGCAATACATTAACTAAATCAGTTTTAGTCGACACTCAAGCCCCTCAGTGCCGAGGAGCCGCTAGATCTAATGAAACACACAGCTTTAGTCCCAGCATTGAGGAGGCAGAGGAAGGCAGATCTCTATGAGGAGACCAGCCTGAGCCACATAAAAGAATTCAGGCCAGCCAAGGCTACACAGTAAGACCCTGTCTCAAAGACAATAAATAAATAAAAATAAAGAGCAAAGCCCCAGGGAAGGCTGTTTCCAGACTTAGGTTTGCTGGAGCACAGATAGCCACATTGACAGGCGACTGGGCTATGCAAAGCTAACAGACTGAAGGGCAGGGTGAAACTCAGGAAGGCCAGTCTTCTCGGATTTTTCTTGGCCTTGGTGTAGCGTTCCTCCCTCTGCTATGTCGCAGAACCATAAGGAATGATAGCCCTCAGGGGAGAAAGTTGCCTGGCTTTTAAATTTTTATGGTTTAGGGAAAGGTTCTCGTTCCTATGACTCACCTCAAGGAGGGCAAATTCTGGATTCTATGGCTCTTCAGGAGGGAGAGGCAAGCAGGAGGTGAGAAAGGCAGAAAGTCGAGACGCTTTGCTTCTGAGACCTTCCAACCTCTTTTTTTTTTTTTTTTAAATGTAGTTCAAAGAAGTATACCAAGGTACCGTACTTTGGAGTATTGTTTTCTGAGACTCAGCAGCTGCCAACAGCGCCTAAGGCTACCATAGATCCTTGTCCCCACCCAGAGAGAGTGCCCGTGTGCCTGTCAATCACCTAGCATCCCCAGCAAAATCCGATGGGTCACTCTTCTTGTCACATGATCAACTTATGTCACAAGAACACCAATGACTGGGACCAGAGAACTAAAAGGGAGAAGGCAGGATATTGGAATCAAAATCCAGCTACTTTAATAGAAACTCAAGAAATGCTGAGGGCTTCAACATATGTTAATTCTCCGTCTTCTTTTTTCCTTTTGAAACATTCTTTCAAGGGATCTGCAGGCTTCTCCAGTGTCTCACTTGTATAAGCAGCACAACAATGGCATCCACCATAGACATTTTGGGAAAAGATCCTTCTCAATGCTGTTCTCCTCTGATTTCTAGATCTTGCCCCCTGTACATGCCAATTCTTGAAGGCTGTCCCCGCTCTCACACACAAGCAGGCTATCTCGCACCTTCACTAGCATTACCTACCCAGACTGGTCCAGAAGGTTCTCTGAGGTCAGAAAATCTGAAATTTCATTCTCATAACACAGTCAACTGTGATGAGAGACTATTCACATTAAATCAGAAATCCTGATCAAATTTATACACTCATCTTGTGTCTTTAGTCAATTCTTTACTCCTCACTTTATGCCAAGCACATTCTTGACAGAAAGTTGTCTGGGCATCAAGTAAATTTCCCTTTCTGTATTCATGCAATGGGAAAACACAGAAGTCTGTAGAAACAGGATTGCAGAGGACGCTGTAGTGTGCTGCCTACAGACAAGCTGACCTATCCCAGATTCTGGTGTACTCACTGCTGGCCACTTATAGCTACACCTTTCTTTAGGCATTGTTTTAACTAAAGAAAACTGCCTAACCCAACATCATACCATTCCCCAAGAGCCAATGTAGGTTAAATGACAAGTACATGTGTGGTTAAGAAACAAAAAACCTTGGATGTGAGCCTCAGTTGAGGATAATTCTGGAAGACCATCTCAGATGAATGAAAAAAAAAAAAAAAAAAGGACCTGACTGCCTCTATGGATTGAGGAGAAGGTTTATTGTAGATACTGGGGAGAGCACTGCCAGAGGCATCTGGAATGTTCTAGACTGAACTAGACCATGAGTGGGGGGCAGAGATGGATCATGCAAAGATGTGAGATTCCCAAATAATCATCAATCAACAAAAAGCGATCCAGTCGAGCTGGGGCTCTGCATGCAGACGTTTGTGGTGGATCGTTGGGAAGAAACAAGAACCCAGGGGCATCTCTCAGCCTCATGGTTTCTCTCCACAACATCTGCAGTGACCATCCATCCTCTTTACACACAGCAGCTGAATTCCGAGAGTGTTCCGACAGGACACACCCCAGCACACAACCGTGTGTCAAGTTGGCTGGCCTTATTTTGGCTAATGTCCTGTTAGCCGTTCCCTGAGTCCATAGGGCGCTCGTTGGAATGTTACTATGAGAAGGTGTGGTCTCCTGGGGCCACCAGTTCAATAATCTATCACATTCTTCTTCCCACCCTCCAAGGATTTAGATCTACTTGCAAAACGAGTCATTCCTAGAGCAAAATCAGATTTCCAGAGCATCTTTTAAAACAGTCAGACTCAGGTTTGCAGCCCAAAGAGTCGCCATTAAAGTCAGATCCCAGGGTGATTAGGGTGAGATTTTTCAAGGGCTATTCCTGGTTGTTGAGGTCTATGAACTACAAAGATCAATTGTCTCCTCCACACACAAAGGAAAAATACTGGTGGGACAGAGATAAGAAAACTGCTTCAGTATTCTTTCACTCCATAAGGCTGAGTGAGAACCACGGGGCTCATAATAACCATTAGTCATGACTGTCTTTTAAAAAAAAAATTATTTTACTTGATTGGCAGTTCAGTCATGGGACTGGTGGAGGCCCTCTGCACATATGGTACAGTTAGGTAGCTTGGTCTTCTTGTGGGGCTCCTAAGAGTGAGATCAGGTGCTGTCTCTGAGTCTGTTGCCTGCCTTCGGGACCCTTTCCTCTAACTGGGTTGCCTCATCTAGCCTTAATAAGAGAGGAGGTGCCTAGTCTCACTGCAGTTTAATATGCCATAGCTGGCTGATATCCATGGGAACACTGCCCTTTTCTGAAGAGAAACGGAGGAGAAGTGGATGGGAGAGGCAGGCAGGGAAAAGGGGGAGGTTACGAGAAGGCACTAGGAGGAGAGGAGGGAGGGGAAAGTTACTAATTTGATTGCATCCCACAACTTTTGGTATTTTATTTTCATTTCATTTTAGATTTGTTTAGTTTTAGATTTATTTTATGTGTGTGAGCGTTTGGCCTGTGTGTATGTACAAGCACCATGTATGTGCATGGTGTCCGAGGAGCTGTCCCTAGGCCATTAGAGCCTCTGGAACTGAATCACCACGTGGGCTATGGGAACCAAACCCTGATCCTCAGCAAGAACATCAAGTGCTCTTAACTACTGAGCAATCTACCCAGCTCCATGTTTTCACTTCTATTCAATTAAAAATATTTTTCAGTGTTATTTATGATTTGTTGTTGTTGTGATTGTTGGGTTTTTGAGACAGGGTTTCTCTGTGTATCCCTGGCTGTCCTGGAACTCACTCTCTAGACCAGGCTGGCCTTGAACACAAAAGATCCTCCTGTCTCTGCCTCCCAAGTGCTGGGATTAAAGGTGTGAGCAGCCACCACCACCAGCATCCTCTGTTAGCTTTTTAACTAAACCTCTTGGTGTTAGTTCCAGTATTTTTTTTAGGAACCAAAATAGACATCTTTAGTTCATCCATGCCTTTGCACTCCAGCTTGCCTGTCCTATCTACCTTCCCCAGCCCCCACTGCCTCCTGTCTTTGAGAGATCTGTTTCTCACCTACACCATCTCTCCAGTCCTGGAAGATGTTTGGCTCTCTAACTCTTCACCAGTCACACACACATGCTTGAGCAGCCACAGAATGTAGGAATGCCTATTTGAGCAACCAGCCTGTATGGACTGACCCTTCCTTATTTAGATTGGTCCCTGCTGTAGTTTGGATGTCTTAAATGTTCCCTCCAAGGGTTAATGTGTTGGGAGCGTGGTCTCCAATGTAGTGGCAAGGTCATCAGGGTTCTCTTAAAGTATTCTCATGGGGATCCAAATAGTCTAAGATTAATTCCACTACCTTGGTAGCCCTGTGTCTCTGAGGAGTACAGGCTTGGAGCTGGGCTTTCAAAGCCAGCGGCTTCCATCTCTAATCCTGGAGAACCAGACACAAGCCAGTGATGTACACTGTCTGCTCTCAAAGACAGAGGCATGTCGCCTTGAGCTTTGAGTGCTCGGAAGCCAGTGCCCAGCATGTAGTGTCACAGCTCTGGTCTCATAGCAACTCAAGATGACTCAGCAGCTTCCTAAAATTCTTCAGTCACTCATGTCTGCAACTCCACTATACCTGCTGGTCCATTGTGACCATGGTTGCCTGATCACATTGGACCAGCACCATTTCCCTGGGAAGTCTGGACCATAGAAACTTACACTCAACCTCCTGCTTGATCAGGCCAACTAGATTTCAAAAGAGCCCCAAATCAAGGGGCTTTGGGATGATTATGACACTAATTAACAAGTCAGCTGCACACATCGCTGGAGAGTCAGATAGTGACAGATTCCCATGCGGTCACTGTGGGGTTGTGGGCAGGACTTGAGGATGGCAGGTGCTGACTTACTCTGTCGTTGCATGCTGAGTGTCTCTGCACATAGGATCTTCTCCTCCACCTCCCTCAGGCGGTGTGTGCACACGCCAGGGGCCCACCTGCACTTCCTCTTGGTATATTAAGTCATCCTGGGCCCAGGAAGAGGCTTCCTTGAGTTAGGGCTCTGTCTTACAACATTTTGTGTTTTGCTTTGTTTTATGTTTCGGTTTTTGTTTTGTGTGTATGGGTGTTTTCCTGCGTGTATGACTGCACACTTTCTCTTCAGAAAAGGGCAGTGTTCCCATGGATATCAGCCAGCTATGGCATGTCTGTTACCTTCAGAGGACAGAAGGGAGCATCAGATCCCCCTGGAACTGGAGTTTCAGATGGTTGTGAGCGGCCCTGGGAGACCTGGGTATAAAACCTAAGTCCTCGGAAGAACTGCCAGTGCTCTTAGCCGCTAAGCCAGCTCTCCAGCTCCCTCCTCCAGCCTTCTTAACACACCTTCATCAAGTAAAATTGAGATGACTACCTCTATATAAATGCCAGCTGGCGTAGAAATCATTTTCCTGGTGCCAGACTGAAACCAGCCCTCGTCAAGTAGATGAAGAAAGCAACTCTTCCAATACCAGTGCCTTGTCTGGCCACGCAACAGCCAGAGCACAGCCTGGGGCTGGCCACTGTGTGCCCACATTCCATTCCAGAGGGTTTTTAATCTTTCTTCTATGAATGAGGTCCTGTCGGTTCTCTGGTTTCTGTTCCTCAGGAAGCTCCCAGGCTCCCAGCTCCCGCTGACCACAGCTCAATGTCAGGCAAAAGAGACAGCCCAGAGAGACAGAGAGAGGCAGGGAGGAAGGGAAGAAAGAATAAATGGTGGAAAAGGAAAAAACAGTGAAAGTGAAAACAGGCGGAAAGAGAGGAAGTAACGAAGAGGAAGGAGGCACCAAGCAAAGGGGTCACAATTACACCCCTTGTTTCCCAAACAAGCTCTTCCTTGATCCGCTTGATCCCCACTTAAATTCTGCTTAAGTAGACAAGAAGGGCAAACGATTTCAGAAATCCCAATCTCTGATTACAGCTATTGAACCCCAGAAAGAAGAGCTACCTTTGTTTTATGTTGCTTCCTAGGGTGTGGATGACCAGGAAGAAGAAAGATTCTTGGCACTCTGCCTGTTTTTTGTTTTTAAAGGTCTTTGTAATTCCCTGTTAATTTCATACCAGAACCTTTGCTGTGTAAATAACACAGGTAAAGATAAGTTCACTGGCCCTGGACTCCAACCTTTGTGTAACATTCCCTTCTCTATCTGATCTACCTCGAATCCCACCTCTGGGAAGTTTGGAATTTGTTGCCTGGGATTGAGAGCCCGAGAGAGAGAAGAGTGGAGAGTTCAGGAGGCCCAGGCTTAGCAGAGGTGACCTGTGATCTGCCCCCACTCCTTAAGGAGGTGACCTCTGTTCACCTGACTCCCCTTCACCTGACTCCCCAGGCGCTGCTGTCCTCTCAGGTGGCGATGCGCCCACTTTCAAGGCGGTAATGTCCTAGAAGTGCGAGGCCTTCTGTGTACACACCCCGACCAGGCCGCAGAGGAAGAGGGAGGCTGATAGAAACGCTAAGGAGCTAATGTAAAAACAGGAGAAACACCCACATGGCCTCTACCTCAAGGGAAGAGAGAGAGAAAAAGAGGAAGAGGAAGAAGAAGGCCGAAGAGGGAAGCGAGGGCCAAGTTGACACCTTAGGCTTGTGCTCTGGCGTCTGGCGGGAATCTCTACCTATGCACGTAGCCCCTCCCCTATGTGTGGCAATGGTAGGCAGAGCAGGGTGCTAGCCAGGAATGAGGTGAGCGCCACAACAAAGAAGTCTGGCACTCCTTTCTCCTCCTTGCAGGGGTCAGCGATTCTAGCTCGTGAAAAGAATAGAGGCCAGGAGAGAGAGCCAAGGAGCTGTGTTTGCACGGCTGGGCACTGCAAGGTTCTGACAGGTGATTACATCCCTTGAGCTTGCTGCATGTCGTTGCTGTGATAAATGCCACGACCAAAAGCAGCTTTCAGAGAAAAGAATTTGTTATATCTCTTCAGAAAGGAACTCAAGGCAGAAGGGAAGGAACTGGAGGCAGAAGTTGAAGCAGAGGCCATGGAGAGGTGCTGATTACTGACTTGCTCCTTGGGGCTTGCTCATCCTGGTTTTTTATACCATCCAGGACCATTGGGGGGCTGGCACTGCCCACAGTGAGCTGGACCCTCCCATATTAATCATTAACCAAGAGAATGCCCCACAGACTTGCCTGCAGGTCAGTCTGATGGAAACATTTACTTAACGGAGGTTCCTCTTCCCGGATAACCTAGAGTGTGTCAGGCTGGTGAAAACCTAGCCAGCGCCTTCAATTGCTTTTCTTGTTGCACTGGCAAAAGCAACCTGAAGATTAAAGAGTTTATTTTGGCTCACATATTGAGAGTACAGTCCATCGTGACAGGAAAAGCCTGGTAGCGAGAAAAACAGCAGGGACACGAGGCAACTGGTCACATGGTCTCCACACTCCAAAAGCCCGAGGTGTAAAATTCCAGATGGTGCTCGACAGCTTCCGAACAGCTTTGCTAACTGTACAGAATTTTGTCCAGGTGTATAGACTTTGGGTCTGCTTCATTTTGACATGTAATTCTTTTTCTCGGTGCAAGGTTTTCCTTTTCCATTCAGTATAGAACCTCAGCCAACAGGACAGCGCCGCTCACATTCAGGATGCGCCTTTTTTATATTAAATCTTTCTGGAAACATTCTCATGGATATGCCCAGATATGTCTCCTAGGTGATCAGCTGACAATGAATTAGTCACTAGAAGCCCATCCCTGTCAGTCTTATAACTAGACACATTATTTGTGAATGTTATTGAATTTAGAGTGTATGTGTCTGTCTGTCTGTCTGTTCCCATGCAGGTACAAGCATGTATATGCAGGTACGTACATACTACCTCATGCATGTGGAGGTCAGAGGTGTCCCCTGCCACCTAATGGGATCTAAAGATAAAACTCAGGTCACCAGGCCTGCAAGCAAGGCTTCTGCTCACTGAACCACCTTCCCAACCCAAACATGTCACACTGCCACCCCTCCCCCCAGGCTTTGCAGACACATGGCTACCTTGTAACATAAAGCACATCAGCACATCCATTCCCATTTCAAAAGTCCCGGTAGTCTTGTCAGCTCTGAATTATTCGAAAGTGTGTAAGTACAGAGTCTATTCACACAACCTCTTAACTGTGAGGCCCTGAAAAATAAAAAATAAAAAAAAAATTATATACTTCCAATATGCAGTGACACAAAATGAATGTTTCCATTCCAGAGGGGGGGTGGGGCAAAGCAAAGAAAAACCAGGCAAAGCTTAAGGGAAACCCACTAGGGAAAACACCAAGTTCTCCCACTTCGTGTCCTGAATGTGGGGCTCTTCATAACGTCATCTGGGCTCCTGCGGCCATGGGTGGCCCCACCTCACCAGTTCTGTGACCGTAGCACACACAGCCTCCCCGAGGCTCCACTGTTCGCCTCTCTGCTTGCAGCTGGCATCTCCAAAGTGGCTTTCCCCTTGCAGGCAAGGTTCACCTTCACAGCTCTACGAAATGACCTCTCGGGGGTCTCCTTGAAGGGAATATGACCCTGCCACACATTGCCCAGCTTCACGTCTTTCTGTAACTCTTGCTTTTTCCAGGCCTGTAAAACCAGCACCACATGGATGACTATGCCAAGGTCTGATGCTACAATGAGAGGTAGTCTATTCCCCTTCTACCACAGCTATAGTGCCCTCTGGGCACCTTGGCAGCCAAGCTGGTAGCCAACCATAGGAGTGACATTTCCAAGCATTGAATTTGCATTTTCACAAGTTAGTATCTTTTTTTAAAAGACTTACTTCTTTATCTATCTGTTTTGTTTGCATGTATGTCTGTAGCCAGAGGAGGCCATCAGATCCCATGGGACTACAGTTAGGTTGTGAGTTGCATGCCCATGCTAGGAATTTCACTAAAGACCTTTGAAAGAACAGCCAGTGCTCTTAACTGCTGAGTTATCTCTCCAGCACACATTTAGAATCTTTGATAGGCAGAATTAAGGTACTTTCCTTCTATCCCAGTGTGAACAGCAAGTTTCTTCTTAGTCCTGTTAAGCTCTCCAACAATTATAGCTACTTTCTCTGTGCCCTTCTCACCTGCAGCTTAAAAACTCATTCACATTCCTATCTCACCAAATGGCACATATTTCACCAAATGGCACATCTTTCATATCTCCCTCTCCACTTGCTGCTCTTTCTCACTGTAAACTGTGTGAAGACCCGTGCTCACTAACTATGCCTCAGTTTGAATGTTATATTGTCTTAAAATACTCTCTGTCAAACAAATGAGTCCATTACCTTTGAATTAAGCCTCACATACAAGTTCTCAGGGCACGGGAAGAATGCAGTCATGTTCTTTCACAGTATAGCACATGAACAGCCCCTTGTCTGGCTCCTGACTGACTTCTTGCTCCCCCCTGGACTTCTTGAGTCCAATCTTTACTGTCTACCTCCAAAAAAATCAATCCCAGTAATCGACAAACCACATGGTCACGTTTATCACAGAAACAGCCCTTTTGAGTGGCATGTTCCATGTTAGTTGTTTTTCTAGTTGCCATGACAAACTATATGACATAAGCAACTTAAAAAAGAAAACATTTGTTTTGGATCACATCTTGGGGTGTTGTCCTTCACACCTGGAAAGGCATGACAGTAAGAGCAGCACTGCTGTGGTGTGGTGGCAGGAGCCTGAGGCAGCACATCACGTTGCTTCCAGGGAGGAAGCAAAGAAACAATTGAAACAATTACTGGTGCTCAGCTCCACGTCTTCTTTTCCCTTTTTATCCAGTCTGGGAGCTCAGCCCGTGTGTGTGTGTGTGTGTGTGTGTGTGTGTCTGTGTGTGTGTCTGTGTGTGTGTCTGTGTGTGTACAGGCACCCACATTCAGGATAGTCCTTTACTTACTTAAACCTCTTTGGACACACCTTACAGACATGCCCAGAGGTGTGTCTCCTAGGGGATTTATAATCTGGTCAAGCTGACAATGAAGATTAACCGTAAGAACAGCATACTGCCGTTGAGTGCTCCTATACTCATCTTCTGGTCCTCAGGACTTCGTGCGTGCCTGGTACTCTACCACCGAATTATACCACCAAACCCCTATTCTCTTAATGGAGTGTTTGGTTTTTGTTCTTTCTGCAGCACAACAATCAAGCTCTTCAGAGAGAGACGTGCTGACTGGAGCTTCGACTGCCATTTTGGAGGTTTGATGAGAGAATACTCACTTTTCTGAATACTGAGTCCCCACACATCTAGGAAAAGAGATCTTCTCTATTAGCCAGTTATTGCATGCCTCCAAATACCGACCAGACAAAACATACTTTCATCGTGCACGTGTCACTGTTACAGTGTTGTTCTATGCCCTGTAAGTCTACTCTATTTTGGACTCTACGAGAGAGCTAACTCTTGTTTCCAGTGAGTTCATGTTTCCCCTGCCTGGGCTAGCACTGTTACACCTAGAAGAGACTAAAGCCCACCTCGCCTTGTACCACTCCTGGATACAAACTTAAGGAATGGAGGCTCAGTTGATAATGTCACAGTATAATGACATTACGGATTTATAATGTGGTTCTGGCCACACCCCATGTGCCACCCTCCTATATCTACAGAAACTCACCTCAGTGTCTTGTGAGCATTCTCCCTGGCTGCTGTTCTTTGCGTGAGCTAGGTGCAGTGAGAGGAGAGGATACAGTGTCATTGTTCTGTGTCTCTAATCCCTTTCCTGGATGGCATAGCTCTGTTCTGTCTCCAGGTATCATGGTGGAGGTGGAGACAGGAATGGGGTAGGGTAGGAAGTGTCCCCTGGGCAGAAGACATGTCGGGGCTTCCATTGTTTTTATATTAATCTGTCATGGTGCATATCCACTTGCCCTTTGATTCTGGGGTGTGGTCAGGGTTGTGCACTCAGAAAGGACCAGGGCGGCCAACTCATCTTGTCAGCTAAACATTGGTTTTTCTTTTTTTCCCCCACAACACCGACCACCACCTGAGGCTGTCTTGTGTACGCCCCACCCTCACTAGCTGTCATCTCTGTGACGGTGAGATGGCCCACTCACAGCTGCTCCCCAGCACTGGGCACAGTGAAAGCTAGAGATGCCCAGTCTCTGTCTAGGCGAAGTAACGGCATCACTGACCTGGTGATGGAGCCCCACCCTGCATCCATCTCTAAACAGAGGGCTTTTTCCACCCAGGTCCCAACCTCTGCCTTCAACGTCACAGCATCCTTCCAGAAAAATGAAAGAGTCCATCTGTAAAGACAAAAGTCCCATTAATGAGAACCAGATAACCAATAGGACACCTTCCTCCAAATACTGGTATAACAACTATTAGACCCGGAGACTTAGGGAAGAGCTGCATCTTGGACATCTTTGCTTCATGCATACAGTAGGTACCCAAGATTCATTTTTATGGAAGAGCAAAACCTTCCATGGTGGTGGAGCTAATTATATAGGGCAGGGAACAATGTATTTTAAAAAGAGGATTGGGGTTTTGTGATGAATCCAGGGCTGGGTGTTAAAATGTCTCTGCACCAACAGCCTTTGGGCCAATTACTATGTAGTGAATGGAAGGAGAAATAAAGAGGTTAGATACCAGCCCCAAAGGCTATTTGAATTTAAATCTGATATTAAATAGTATGTAAACGCCTTTTGCACCAGCTCCTCTCCAGGACACAATAATAGCCACATGTGCCTTGGGGCAACTGCATTTGCACAAGGCAGGAAAAACATTTCACAGAATATTCCTTTGGACAAAGCTGTCCCGGTCCATGTGGATGGTAGGGAATGTGTTCCTGCTTCTAACCTGGTTTTTAGACAGGCAGACACATAGACACAGATAGGTGCACACATACACACTTACACATGCACCTCAGCACCAGAACGTAACTCTAGATCAGTGGTTCTCAACCTTCCTGCATTGGGACCCTGCATTGTGACCCTTTAATTCAGTTCCTCACGTTGTAATGACCCCCAAACATAAAATTAGTTTCATTGCTATTTCATAACTGTAATCTTTTTACTGTTATGAATTGTTATGTAAATATCTGTGTTTGGTGGTGGTGTTAGGCAACCCTGTGAAAGCATAGGGTGACCCCAAAGGGGTCACGACCCACAGGTTGAGAACCACTGCTCTAGGTTCTGACCCATGCTCCATATTACATCAGACGGTGCCCAGATTCAACGAGTATTTGTGGAAATGGTAACCAAAAGGGAAGCTGGCTCAGGGAGGCAGTGGTGGGCAGATCCCTGTGAGTTGGACCCAGCCTGGTCTACAAAGCGAGTCCAGGTAGCCAAGGCTACACAGAGAAACCTTGTCTGGAGACAGAGAGAGAGAGAGAGAGAGAGAGAGAGAGAGAGAGAGAGAGAGAGAGAAAGAGAGAGAGAGAGAGAGAGGAAGCTGGGTAGAGGTATGCCCTGTGTGGTGTTAATTCTAATTGTCAGCAACACAATCGAGAATCACGTGGAAAATGAATCTCAGAAGGGACTGTCTAGGTCTCGTGAGCAAGTCTGGGGGATGGCGGTACCTTAACTGACAAAAGACTGTTCCCTTCTCTCCGCCTTGACTGTGGGTGACGTTGCCGGCTGTCTGGAGCCCCTAACTCTGCAACCTTCCCGCCGAGATGGGCTGCAGCCAGGAGCTGGGAGCTCCTTCTCCTCCCTAAGTTGTTTGTGGTTAGGGTGTTTTCATCACAGCAACAAAGATGAAACTAGGACGCCAGGCTTCCTTTCTCTCTGCTGTCCGCACCCACTCTTCTGCTCTACCTTGGCTCCAAAGCTTACACCCTGACCCCAAGTCCTGTGGGACTCCTCCAAAATAAATACCGGCTCCAGAAGCTAGGCATGGCCATACCGGCATGTAATCCCAAACTGAGACTAGAGGATCTCCGGATTCTAGGTTAGGATGGTGTGATAGCATCTCAGGAAAGAAGGAAAAAAGAAAAGAAAAAAGAAAGAAAATTTCAAAAAAGGAAAACACAAACAAACCTGAGACTAGAGAGATGGTACAACGATTTGGAGCGCTGACTGCTTTTGCAGAGGACCTGGGTTGATTTCCCAGGACCCATATAGTTGCTCAAAACCATCTACAACTTCAGTTCCTCTGGACCAGATGCTGGTGCACATATGTGCAAGCAAAACTACTTGTAAATGTAAAATAAATGAAAACAAGTATACTTAGATAGATAGATAGATAGATAGATAGATAGATAGATAGATAGATCTGCTCCAGGGTTCAATTGTTAGGTTCAGGTCCACTCACCCTCCACTCCCCAGGATCCCGCACCTACTAGGTGCTGGGTAAGTATGCCCTGGGGGTCTGAATAAATGAATGAGTGAATGACAGTGTGCTGAGACGCTAGCGCTCAGGGCGCTGCCGGCGGACCAGGGGTCCGGGCGGCTCGGCCCTCGGGGGCGTGTCCGCAGAGGCGGCCGGGGAGCTCTGGGTCCGGTGCAGGAGGCCGGCTGCCAGCATGGAGAGCGAGCTGGAGGCGCTGGCCCCGCGGCCCGCGAGCCCGGCCGAGCCGCCCTTCCAGGCGCTGGTGGAGGCGGCGGGCGGCCGCGGGCAGGTGCTGCTGGTGGGCGAGCTGTGGGAGCGAGAGCAGAGCCGAGCGCTGCTGCGGGACTTCGCGGGCGCCGTGTTCCCTCCCGAGCCCGCGCCGGGCGGGTCGGGCTGCGCGGAGGCCGAGGGCGAGGCCCCCGCGGCGGCCGCCGAGCCGCCCCGGGCCCCGGGGGCGAGGGCGGCGCGCGCCATCCGCTCGCGGCTCGTCTTCGTGCTGTGCCGCGCGGGGTCGCTGGCCGCCCGGGAGCCGCGGCGCCGCCTGCGGGAGATGCTGCGGGACGTGCGCGGCCGGAGGCGGGAGGGCGCCGCGCTCGTAGGGGTCCTGGTGACAGACGCGGGAGCCGAGGACGCGGCGGCGCCCGGGCTGCGGCTGCTCGAGGCGCTGCTGCGCGCCGTGTTCGGCCGCCAGGTCGGGGGCCCGGTGCAGGCTGCCGCCTTCAGTCCCGGCCGCCCGGCCTCCAGCCTGGCGGTCCAGGAGGCGGCCTGCAGGGCCCTGCACGCCGCCGGGCCGGGGCGACCAGGTGAGGCGGCTCGAGCGGGGTCGGGCTCCGCACGGGTGTGGGCGTCCGGGGAAACCTTCAGACCCGGTAGACCGGTTGACCCCCCTCTAGGCCACCCAGCTCTGCTGTGCACCGAGGTAAACTGAGGCCCGGAGCAGGGAGGTCCCCAGCACGAGGCCTCTCAGCCTAAAGTGAGCAGGAGTGGAGTCGTTCAGGCCAGTTCCCGATTGCACGTGACATGGGGGGGGCAGAGGACCTGAGGGGTACAACTGGTGAGGACGTGGGTATGAAGTAGGATTGAACTGCTGGGTGGGGGGGTGATGTAGGAGTCGGAGACTGAGCTTAGGGAAAGAAGATGGAAATGGCTCCTGGGGGTGCAAAAGGTTTGGATTAGTGTGCGTGGGGGATGGGGATGGTGGAAACGGAGCGGAGGAGGCGGTGACTGGAGCTTTAGGACACTGTGCGAGTGAAGTTGCTGCGGGAGCTTTGGGGGGGTGGGGAGTGGGCAGCACCGGAGGCTCAGTGTGAAAGGGTGGAAGGCGGATGCAGTTCCTGGCAGAGACACGGACAGAATAGGGGTCAGGGACCAAGACCATGATGACCTCAGTGATTTCTGGTAGCCACGGACCGCCGGCTGCCTCCGCCAGGTGCCAAGTGTGACGGGCCACCTCTTCCCTCCCACCCTCCTGAAGTAGAGAAAGGGGTGTGGGAGCTTCTCCCGGCCTGGGACGGCCCCCGTCACAGAAGGGTCAGGCGACCCAGGCTAGCAGGTTTTGCAGAAATTGTGCAAAATACTGGAATTAAAAGTGGGCCTTAAGTGGAGCTGGGTCAGACCCTGGGAGATCTTTGCTCAACGGCCTTCCCTTTGACTGTTTACCGCAGTAAGCTTCTGAGCTAAGGAGTGGCTGGCTGTGTCCGGTGTTCGGGGCATCTGCAAACGGGCGTCAGCCAGCACTGGGAGACGTCAGACCTTTTTGCAGCAGGAAGACATTATCTGATTTTATAAATGTCACACTTTGCACCTGGCAGCTTGGGAAACGTATTTCTCCCTGGAGGCTCCCTTAGCCTCCGGCCAGTTTCCCCTCTGTGGAGGCTGAACAACCTCCAGGATCCTGAAAGTTGAGGGAAATAAGTACCCCATATGCACGTACCCCTGTTCTGATAAAATCAGCTCAGCCGGTTCCTTACCTGGCCCTGGCGGAAAGAAGGGAATTCACACAAATTCCCCCTAGACTAATGAGCCGGGACCTAGAAAATTCTTTAAGCCTTCCTTCTCTAAGCCCTCAGTTTCCTCACACTTAACTCTGGCCACGGTTTTGTGCGCATGGCTGTGGCCCGGGCCTGGAAAGCCCTTTCTCTAGCTAGCCCCACCCTTCCATTCAAAACTGGACTTCCTGCTTCAGGGAACCTTCTGAGAAACTTGCACACTCGCTCCTGTTTGTGAATTCACTAGTGAAATTTCAGAAGCTTTGGCCTTGGTTCTCTGAGCAGTGACCAAATGGTTTTGTCACTGTTCCCTTCTTAGTTTCCCCACGCTAGTCCTTCCATTGGCTAACTCCCTGCCTGACACCCAAGATGGATGACCAGCTCCTTGCTTTGAAATAAACACTGACACTCTGGAAAACAGGGCCTTTGCAGAGGCCTCATCTTCTGTATATTAAACTCTTGCCGGCTTTTATGACAACACACTGAGAAAAACAAAAACTTTTACTAATGAGTCAGGGTCTTGAATTAATTATAACTCTTTGTGCATCCATTTCCTTGCAGCTTTTGCAATGTTTTATGGAGGTCAGGCATAGTCACCCATGCCTTTAGTCCCGGTACTCGGGAGGCAGAGGCAGACAGATCTCTCTGTGAGTCTGAAGCCAGCCTGGCTACATAGTGAGTTCCAGGCCAGCCAGCCAGGCCTACACAAGGAGACCCTGTCTCAAACAAACAAACAAAACAGCATTTAATCTGTTGGTGTTCAGAAATAGTTTAAAGCAAGGCATGGTGTTGCATACCTGTAATTTCAGCATTTAGGAGGTTGAGGCAGGGGGATGGAAAGTTCAAGGCCATCCTAAGCTACATAGTGAGACCCTGTCTCAAAAACAAGTGAACGACTGGATGAATGAAGAGGTGAGGTTGGGACACGAGGAGGAAAGAGGGAGTTTGAACTAAAACTGAAGGAGAAATTACTGCTCTGTGAGTATTTTCTTTGGTGGTGTGCAGTTGTGATTACTTCCGTGTCATTGTGTCACTGTGGTTTCCCCAGCACGTGCACAGAACACAGAAATGTGTGAGGCTGAAGTGGGATAACCAGACAGATGAAACCAGGGCAGGAGAATGTTGAGACTTAGGGTTGCTGAGGAAAATCTCTCCGCTGGTGAAGCGCTTACTAGCTGACCGTTGTCTTGGGGACTTAGGATCTCTCTTTCCAGTAGAAGGTGCCTGGGAAAGATCCGGCCTACTGACGTGCTTTTCCTGGGGTCCCTGGAGCCAGAGGAAGAGCCGAGATGTCACCTCCCCCCGAGGCCCAGCTCAAGGTAAGTACTTTGGTTGCCTGGATCTGAGTGAATGCAGGGACCTTAAGGGACAGCAGATGGGCACCCATGGAGCACTGAGTCCATCCTGAGAGTAGCATGAGTGATCAGGGTGCCTGTCCTTCCAAGCAGGGCTCAGTGTGGGTCAGGCAGAGTGCCTGTCCCAGCAGTCCTCCAGCCTGGTGAAGACATGAAGAAAACTGTAGTACAGAAATTCCACATGCATGACAGGGGGCGGGAGGGCAGGCCAGCATCCCCTGAGAAGCCATGGAATGTTAAGGAGCTAGTGGCATTTGAGCTGGGATACAGGACTTCCTATAGGCAGATATAGGAAGAAGGCTCAGAGAGTTACCTGAGCAAAAGTTCCCAGAAAATACCATACTCAGAAAAGGACGAGCCTTCAAGGGTGCTCAGGGCCTGGTGTACTTGGAAGCGGGAGGCCTTGGCGTGCCAGGCTGGGCCACATGGGAGCCGGTATGCCCTTTAAAGGTGCAGAGTCTTAGACACAGTGGAAAGATGGTCAGCCTGTGGAGACACAGAGAGATCAGAGGCAGGTCCCAGTCTGAGGGGACCACAGCACCACAGGAGGGATATTGGGTTACTTGGACCCACAAAGGCAGTGAGACTAGAAAGGAGCTAACTCACTTAGGGGAGGTTTCCACGGTGGAGCCATCTCACTGGTCAGTGGAGTTGAGGAAAGGGTAGGGGACAGACAATGAGCAGTGGTATAAAATGAGCTTTTATTGTGTCCCTTATTCAAAACTGACGATTCACTGATCTTGTAGCCTTCTTTCACTGCCTAATAAATTGCTACAAACAATGGCTTAAAAGAACATACTCTGGGCTGGTAGGATCTCTCAGTGGGTGAAGGTGCTTGCCACCAAGACTTGAAGACCTGAGTCTTCTTCCCAGGATCGATATACTGTGGAAGGAGAGAACTAACATCCACAAGTCGTCCTCCGACCTACACACACACACACACACACACACACACACACACACAATGTTATGCAGTATTTCCACACTCTAAATAAATAAAAATAAAATGACATTCATTTATTAAGTGTCCAAAAACAAAAATGCCCAAAACCCTTATATAAAGTAGTAGAGTAACTGAGCTGGAAAGATGGTTCAGCGGTTAAAGCAACTGCCAGGCAAGAATGAGGATGGAGTGTGGGTCTCCCAGAAACTCACTAAATACCAAGACAGTGTGACAGCCTGCCTGCCATCCCAGCCTCAGAGGGAGAAAACAGAGGGACCACAGAGCAGGGAAGCTAGCAAGACCGGCCATACCTGCAAGCTCTGGACTTGATAGAGAGACCTTGCTTTGATGAATAAGGTGGAAAAGCAGTGTAGGCAGATCCTTGACATCAACCTCAGAGAAGAAAACATACGCACACACACACACACACACACACACACACACACACAAGCATGCCTGCACTGGCACTCACACAAGGGCATCCACATACATGCAAAGACATGCACACCTGCACATACACCACACACAAGAAAACAAAGCACAGTCCGTATTTATAATCTGTGCAATCCTCCTGTACATTTTATTCATCTCTGAATTATTTATAATCCTCAATACAGTGTGAGTAATGTGAGAGTAATTTTTATGCTGTATTTAAATTTTTTATAGATGTATTTATTTTTATTATGTAAGTGTTTTGCCTCCATGTGTGTATGTGCACCATGTATGTGCAGTGCTCAAGTAGGCCAGAAGAGGGCGTCAGATCCCCTGGAACTGTAGTTGCTGATGGTTGTGTGCCAGCTACCATCTGGGTCCTGGGAACTGAACCCAATCCTCTGCAATAGTAGCAAGTACTTTTAGCTGCTGAGCCATCTCTCTAGCACCCATTATACTGGGCTATAGTGACTAGAAAAATATCTCTCTTGTTCAGTACAGACCAAAAATTTTTTTCAAATACATATGATCCAAAGTTCATTGATTCTGGATGAGAAACTCATGGATACAGAGAAGTGTCTATACACACATTTATAACACACATGATAAATATAAGATATACTCATGTACATGCATGTGTTGTTTTGGAATATTTTCTTCAGCAATAGCAGATTGTGACTGTCTTCTTCCTAAAGAAATTGTTGTATCAGCATCTTTTTAAAGATAACTGTAGATGAACATAAAATTTAAAACAGCATGGAGAGATCCAGTGTCTGCTCTGCCCAGTTTCCCCAATGATTATAGCTCAAAAAATTATAGTAAAAACCAAAACTGTAGTGCAATATCATAATCAGGAAACAAACGTTAATGCAATCCAGAATGTATTCTGGGTTCCTAATTCTCTCTCTCTCCTTCTTCCCTCTGTGTGTGAGTAGTTTTATAGAATTTTATACAATGTCTTTTATTTTCAACAAAACAAAACTCCTTTGTTGTGATTCTCTGAGCTGCATGCACAACATTTTATTGTTTTATTTGGTTTTGGTTTTATAATATTATTTAGCTATGCCTTGGCAATTTTACACGTTTTGTTTTTGAGATAGAGTTTCATATATTCTAGGTTGGCCTTGAATTCGCAATGTTTCCAGTATGACCTTGACCTTCTCGCCTTCATCTCCCGAGCACAGGCACCATCGCACCTACTTTATGTGGTGCTGGGAACTGAACCTGGGACTTTTGAATGCTAGGCAACCACTCTACCGACTGAGCTACATCCCAAGTGCTCTCGCTCTCTCTCACTCTCTGTTTATTTTTGTTTTTCAAGTCTCTATATAGGCCTGGCTCGCCTGACACTCTGTAAACCAGGCTGGCCTCAAACTCAGAGATCTTCCTGCCTCTGCCTCCTGAGTGCTGGATTAAAGGTGTGCACCACCACCACCCGGCCCCAACCCCAGTCTTCATGCATATAGAAAAACCATAGTTTGTGCCTTCTCTGAAGGCTGACTGAGGATGAGTTGCAACACTTTCAGCTGCTGGTGAGGCAGCCAGGACTCAGCCAGCATAAGTTGTGAGGAAACTCATTATCTCCCATAAAAAGAGTGGAGCTGGCTGCAGAGTTGGTCAGCATCAACCCAGGAGCCACGGACCCCTCGAGGACCTGGGACTCCCCCTTCTCCACAGGCCCATCTTGAACTGGTTTCATCCTCAGATTGGTAACGAGAAGGCGGCAGGAGTTCAGTGATCACGCCCAAGTATGCCCTTGCAGAAATGCCTAAACCTGGGCTTGCTGGGCTCAAAGGGCGTGTGTCCTTTTTAAAAAATGTTTTAGACCTATATTTTGCTTGGCTTTTGAATCTCTGATGTGTACACACCTCGGTGTGCACATGGAGGTCAGGGGACAGTTTGAGGGAGTTTGTCTCTCCTTCCACCATATGTGTTCCGGGAACCAAACTCAGGTTGTTGGGCTTGCGTGGTGGCAAGAACTTTTACCTGAGTGCTTCAGTGTTGACTCACAAACTTGATCTTTTCACTGTCGAATGTTCCAGAACACCTCCGGGTCTCAGACGAGAAGCTTGCACTGACAGCCATATTTCCCAACGGAGACTGTGAAGAGCGTGGAAGTGGATCTAGAGCCCAGGATGGAGTCGTCCACATGCCACCCGAGCCCTTGGAGGACACAAGATGAAGGCTGGACCCCTGGACTGGCCCTAACCTGCACACTGGGGTCTGGCCCTTCTCAGTGAGTCTCCATGTCACCGTGTTGACCCCAGCTGAAGGTGACTGACTATAAAGACCCCACAAGCTTGGGGGCAGCTGCCTTCACTTGCCAGCCAGGCAACAAGACCTGTGGGACCTCCTTCACACTTGGTGATTTTTTCACTCTGTGATTATGGTGATCTTGTCTCTCTGTGCCTTCATTTCTCTGAGCCAAGGAGACCCTGTAACCACTTTGCAGACACGCCACTCAGTCTTTCTGGGGCTTGTTTCCCAAGTGATTGAAGGGGCTGCCAGCCTAGTGGCTTTCTCTCAGGGGCCACACTGCACCTCTGGGCAACACTGGAAACTTGTGTGGGAGCAATAAGAGGGCATCTCACGGTGTGTAGGATGGACTAACCACAAATAATTGGTTTACTCAGAATACCGATTGTTACAGTTTTGAGAAACAGAAGGACCAATCCCGTCTCCCTGTCATTCTGGGAAGAGATCCCCTTAGGTTTCTTGGGACATTGGCTCCCAGAACAAGCCAAAATAAAGACCTGACTGTTACCATGAGGCAGCCTGTGAGGCCAGAGCCAAGATGGTTTGTGTGTTGCAAGGCCAGGACCAAAAGCACCTTGCATGCTGTGAGAAAAAAACAGGCCTCTGTCTTCCTCATGTTGACACTGATTACTGTGCCAAACCCTTTGAGGAAAAGTTTGCTGGGAGCTGGCTATAGCAGCAAGGGCAGGGAAAGCCAGGGTGTTGGGGCGCTCAGACCCTCTGACTTGTACTAGATCTCAGGTCCTCGCCCAAGAATCCTGGAGCTTCTAGGATCTTCCTTCCCTCTGAGTCTGTGAGTTACAGAGTGGTTAAATGTCCTCCATGGAGCCTCCCGGGCTATCTGTTCATGCAGAGGCAACCAGGGATTGCCTCTGCTGCTCCTGCCTGCCCCTGGAGAAATCAGTGTTTGGAAGGACAAAGGCCCCTAATGGTTTTCCCTAAGGTGATAAAAGCACTGTCAGAGTGAAGTGGATAGACCCGCGTGTTCATCTGTGATCCCCTCTCCAGGTACCCAGTTGTGCTTGCTTTGTGTAGCTCCCTGCGAGGAACTGCCTACCTGTGCATCATAATTTCCACTCTTTCTGTGCCAGTACCAAGGCAGAGGACCCTCCCTGTTCTGCGCCTCCATTTCCTCTTGGTGATCCATGGCCTGATCCTATCCTCATGGAGAGAGAATGTGGAGTGCAGAGGGTTAGCATCTTTCTGGCGTGAGGCGGATGCAGCATCATTTTAATAACGCACGCTGGTCCCGTGGGAAATAGTCCCAGCCGGCATTTTTTATTGAAGAATGAATGGAGGCGGGGGTTATAGTCCAGTGAGTAGAGGGATAACCTAGCATGCTAGTTTGATGCCCACCACTGCATTAACTGGACGAGTTGCCTATGCCTGTAATCCCAGTACTTGAGAGGTAAGGATGAGAAGAGCAGAGGTTCAAATTTACCCTCAGTTACAGTGTGAATTGTAGGCTAGCCTGGACTACATAAGACCCTGTCTTTAAAAAAAAAAAAAAGAAAAAAAGAATTTTGAATTATCAGTTAGACCTGGTTTTGCTTTTAAATGGGGAGAGTGGTATATTTGAAGCTGTTATTTTTTTGTTACAATATTGACCTATGCAATCCTGTGTATTCACTCAATTGGAGTTTTGTTATTTGATTAAGGAAGGGCTAGAAATTTAAGTGGGGATTCGTCTAAGACCGAAGTTACAAGGGCTAAAATCTTCTGTGTTTGTTACCCATGTTTGAAACTGCACATTTCAGTCAACATAGTTCCCTGGGCGAGGGAGTATGTACCTTCCGCTCCAGTCTGTGGCGGTTCCTCTCCAGCCCTCACTTGGAACGCCATGCCCACAGCACTCTCCTCCCAGCAGACACAAAGACTGGGTGTCATGAAGAATGCTCTTGTGGGGCCCCTGCAGAGGACTTTAGGAAGGCGTGAAGGTTGGAGTGGCCTGAGGGAGACTGGAGACCCAAAGGAAGCCAGGAGTCCCTGGGAGCTGTGTGAGGAGCTGCCAGTGAGGTCCCAGTCTGGCTCCTGGGGTTCTAACCCGTAGTGTAATAGCAGTTCCCCTGCTTTTGACTTGAATGCTGGTTCCTCATGTCTAATAAACTAGACAGTGCCTCACTGGTATCTAATAGAAGCAGAATGGGTCTTTCTTTTCTTCTCCAACACCGTCCTCACAGGACCTGGGGAGGAGGGAGTCTGAGCAAATGAAATTTCCCCCCAAAAGTCCCCCAGGCCCAGGTGATTTCTCCACTGGAACCGGAAACAGCATAGCCTAGCCAGGAAGCAGAAGCAGGTTGTTAGTAGATTTGTTTGTTTATTTTTACATTTTACTTATAGAGGGTACTCACATGCTACAGCACGTGTATAAAAGTCAGGACAACCTGTAGGAGTCAGTTTTTTCCTCTCACCATGCGGACCTAGGGGATCAAACTTAGGTCATCTGGTTTGGTAGCAAATACCTTTACCTACAGAGCCATTTCACAGTACCAGAAGTAAATATTTAAAAGGAGATTTTTTTTTAAATTTAAAGATAGCATGTGATTTGATACACAATAGAGGGCGTGGGCGTATATGGTATGTATTCATTTAACCAGAGCCAAGCCAGGCCTTCACTGACTTTCAAACCTGTGTAAAACATGTGTCATAGTTCCTCTCCTGCTCAAGTGTTTGCCTCCAGGGAGCTCCTGACTTGTCAAACTGTAAAGGAATCAAATGTGGGGGCCCCTGGGCCTGCAATGCCAGTGAGCCCCTCTTTTTCTGGTAGATGCAAGGAGTGTAACAACCATTGGCCACTGGAGATGTGAAGGGAGTGTGTGCTTTAAAATGCCAGTGACAGTGGGTGTAGTGGCGCACGCCTGTAATCCCAGCACTCAGAGCGGCAGAGGCAGATAGATCTCTGAGTTCGAGTCCACCCTGGTCTACAGAGTGAGTTCCAGGACAGCCAGGGCTACACAGTGAAACCCTGTCTGGGGGCAGAGGGAGGCAGTGACTAGGTAGAGGGTTTGCCTCACAGGGACAGGTAGCTTGGACTTTGTCCTGTTTGCATGGTAAACACTGTGAGTGGAGGAATCCAGCTTTATTGAGGGCTGCACACGAGCACTCTGACCTGTTTTTGTGAGTTAGCGGATCAAACGTTGGGACAGAGGTGGAATTTGGCCAGGACAGCCTGCCACTTGCACAACCTTGGTGTCAGGGCAGTGGAGGGTGGTGGTACTGGACCGCCAGGAACCTACGCACATCCTTATCTGCCTTCAACCTTGAGCACAAAAGTCTTCTGCTAGCTTTACACCCAGGCCTGCTAACTGGGAGAAGAGCTTGGCTGCCTGTGGGAAGATGCTGTGGTTCACAGGGTCACAGGAAGTACACAGGGGTGAGAGTGGGAGGGGAGAACAGGCTGTTGGGCCATCGCGTCCTAGGAGGAGCTGTGGTCTTGGTAAGGATGAGAACCCCCCACCTACCTTTCTTCCTGGGCTCTCTAGCCATGACTCTTGCCCAGAACGTCCAGCCGGGCTTAGAGCACCCTGCTTAGTCACCTGACCAAGCCCTCGTTTTGAGGTCTGGTAGCAGAAACTGGGTCTGTCTCTTAGCTCCAAGTTCTTTCTCTCCCTTACCAGTTAAGGGGGTCTTTAAATTGGTCGTGGCTCGCCCCGTTACTCTTATTGCACACTAACTTCACCGTGACCTACAATCCCTGTGGACCGCCTGCTCCAGAACTCCTAGATGTGGGGCAGCCACCTCAGCTCCTTGTTCCTGACAAGAGGGTGTCTCCCTTCAGCCCACCCAGAGCCGGGCCACACAGGAACTGGGGGAAGGGAGGATAGAAGAAATCTATGGCAAGGCACAGGTGAAACTACATTCTCAAGTAGCCGCCTTTGGTAAAGGGGCAAAGTAATAGGGAAGATTCATTTCAGTCATATGCATTCTTTGTTTTTATTTTTTGAGACCGGGTCTCACTGTCCAGCTCTTTCTGGCCCAGAGCTCACTGTATAATCCAGGCTGGCCTCAAACTCATGGGGATCCGCCTGCCTCTGCCTCCCAAGTGCTGACAATAAGGACTTGAGCCACCACACTCAGCTTACTGTACTTTAAAAACACATTTATTTAATTTTCTGTGTATGTGTGTGATGTAAATGCATCACGTGAGAGCAGGAGCCCGTGGGAGTCAGAAGAGGCCTTGGATCCCTAGGAAATGGAGTTACTGATGGTTGTAAGCTGCTTCACAGACGCCTTGGCTGGGAATTTGTTGGGGGTGAGGGGGCTCTCCCGCTCAAGTCCTCCACCAGCAGGGAGACTCAAGACCACCAGAGGGCGCTGCAAGCCAGTCTTCTGCCTCCCTGATGACGGGGCCTGCCACCCGGTCCCTAAGCCGGTGAGGCCACAGCGAACCTGGAATGGGCTTGAGATGTATGGCCCTCCTAAATTCTGGTCGTTCTTTAAGAACAGAGGGCACCCTGTAGGAATCCTTTCTGTCGTTTCACTATGACCTCGAAAGTAAAGTTCATTTGACTCCTGGAAAGGGCAGGCTAGCTTTAAAGCCACGGAATAAATCTCAGATAATTTTGTGGCAATAACAGGCAAACCACCCCAACTAGAGACACAGTGCTTCTCCATACAGGACAAAAGTTTAAAACTAGCCACCTTCTGTTTTCAAATTGTGTGTGTGTGTGTGTGTGTGTGTGTGTGTTTGTGTGTGTGTTGGGAATCAAACCCAGAGCCTCACTCATGTTAGGCAAGTAAGTGTTCTACCACTGAGCTACACTCTAAACCCCCAAAAGTTCTTTAATTAGTTGTCAAATTCCTGAGCTGAGAATGCTCAATTAGTTCTCAACATTGTGTACATTTGCTGTGCAAGGGGCTATGGGCTCCCTTCCAACGCTGCAAAAACAAATAACGAGCTGTCTGTAAAGTAAGGACATGGCGGCTCCAAGGTACAGTTGAGAGGAAGGTTTTTATTGTAGGTATGAGGGACAGTACAGACAGCGGCATCTGAAGAGTGCAGAGCAGGGAGAGAAACAGTGGACTGTACATGGCCATGAGGGGTATGAGGGGTGGGGGTGGGGGGTAGCCAGAGAGGAAGACAAAAGAAAGGACCGAGAGAGAGAGAGAGAGAGAGAGAGAGAGAGAGAGAGAGAGAGAGAGAGAGAGAGAGGCAAGAGAGAGGTGGCCAAGAGAGCATGGCCGAAATGGCAGGGACCTATGTGAGGGAAAGGAGCTGGTATACACCAGCACGGAGTCGGCTTGGAGGCGGGCGTTCGCTTTGGTATGCTAATCGCCACCACAGTTAGCCATTTGTTCCAAGCTTCTTTTGGACCTGACACTAGCTAAAACTAAATAACTAAAAAAACGTTATGACAGCACATGAAATTCTCACTTCTGGCTTTTCTTGGAGAAAGCGTCTGCTTCACAGTGTAAGCCTGCATTCTCGCACGGCATCACTCTAAGCTCCATTGCAGCCGCTCATCTGACCTGGGCCGTGCAGCCTTTTGTCGCAGGCCCCTCCACTCCTCATTATCGCCTTCGAGGTTATAGTTGTCGAACACCAACCTAACACAGCGTTCACGCTCGCGCGCACACACACACACACACACACACACACACACACACACACCCCACCTTATCCTTTGTGGTGCTGGGAATCTAACATGGGACCTTGAGCTCACTAAGCAAGCACTTAGCTGAGCTGTGCCCCCAGCGCCTGAGCTCTGTTTGTCTTTGCAGTACTGGGTAGGGACTTTAGCTGGGGCCTCTTGCATGCTACACAAGGGCTCTTCCACGGAATTGTATCACTGGCCGTTGAGCTGGTATTTTCTTACATAGATCTTACATCTGTTAATGCCAAAGATGGAAGGAGGAGGACCACAGACCCAAATTATCATGGCCAAATTAACTAAAGCAAGTAATTAATTAAAGCAAGCTTTTGTTTGTCTGTTTGTTTTTATCAGCATAAATAGGCTGCCTCCCCCTAAGGCAGGGTTTGAGAGGTCAGCATTGGATGTGAGGAAGACATGGTTTTCTATAGCTCATGGGGAAGGGATTTCCGAATGGGGATTTGGTAGGCAAAATAGGAGGGAGCTACAGGAGTAAAACACAAGCGTAACAAGTTAATCCTAAGGACCTCCTGAAACAAAGGCAGGGTTGCAAGGTGGACATAACGAGGTAGTCGTTAGATGCAGGTACTCAAAGGTGGTCATGTAAGTTTTCGAGACAAAGGCAGGGTTGCAAGAGGGTCATAAGCAACTTCCTGAAACACAGACACGATTGCCATTCCTGGACAAGCAGGACAGAACCGTTTGTAGTTAAGGTTACAGGTGGGGCATAGCCCAATCCTTGAGAAACAGAGGTTTAACCATAAAGAGGAATGAGCCTAGTTTGTCTTTACTGTAAGATGGCCTAAGATGAAGGCAGGCTGGGTCTTCACCCCACTCTTTTGTGTTACTTGTTGGCATTTGCTTATGACATCTCTGGGGGCCTGGGAACACACAAGTGTCTTTCTGTGGAGGTATCTCTGCAGAACTGGCCCCCAAGCACTCAGGCTACTTTTATGCACTCCCCTTTCACACACACCTCTTTGGTCAGTGCCTTTCGATTTGAGTCGAGGGCCCTTCGAATAAGCTTGCTTTCAGCAAGTATGGCTTCAGAATACTAAATTATTAAAAGTTCACACATATGCTCAAGTATGTCACCAGTCACATTTAACTGGCTGGCAACTGCAAAACATTGATCTGTTTCACTCCATTAGAGTGTTTTGAGAAGGTGTAGAAATAGGCTTCAGTCGCTGCTATCTAAAGAGTAGCTTCCTGGTACGAAGCTAGCGGCATAAACAGTACTATTTGCCAGGGGTGGGAATAACTGGTAGAGTAAGACCCTGGGTTCAGTTCCCAGCCATTTCCCACCACACACACATCACTGTTTACCACAGAATTTTCTCAGCATGGACCAATGAAGCAAATCTGCTGTCGAAACTGCTGTACGAGAGTAAATGTCTGACTGAAGAGATGGCTCCGTGGCTAAGAACACTGGCTGCTCTCCAGAGCACCAAGCTTTGATTCCCAGCACCCACATGGCAGCTCACAACCATCAGTAACTCCGGTGCCAAGGGACCTGATTCTCACTTTTGGCCTCCAAGGACACACACACACACACATACGCACGCACACACACACACACACACACACACACACACACACACACGCACACACACACACACACATGCACACACCATCCATACATATAGTTTTTTAATTGAAAAAGAATAAGTAAAAGTTGCAACTGCCACTTTAAAGTTCTGAAGATATGTTAGGAACTCATTGCTAGGAGGGGAGGGAAGCAAATGCTAGGAGAAGGAATGAATCCATGCCATTGTTTCTTCCTTCGACATATTTTTTCCTTTATAGTACCACATACTTCTGATTATTTATTTATTTATTTATTTTGAGACAGTGTCTCTTTATATAGCTCTGGCTGTCCTGGAACTCACTATAGACCAGGCTGACCTTGAATTTACAGAGATCCCCTGCCTCTACCTTCCCAAGTGCTGGGTTTAAAGGCACGAGCCACCAGGCCCAGCCATATTTCTGCTTTTTGAAACATGTAAATGTACAGTAATAGCTATTCCAGAAGTAAAGTTTTAAGAGTCTCTGTGGGGGCTGTGGACGTAGCTCAGTGGGTAAAGTGCTTATCTAGTATGCATGAGGCCCTAGGTTCAAGTCCCCAGCACAGCAGAAACCAGATATGGTGGCGCACACATGTGATCTCTACATTTTCCGGCTGAAGGGCAGGAGGATCAGAAGTTCAAGGTCCTCCTCAGCCATAGTAACTTTGAAGACAGCCTGTGCTATTATAAGACCCCACCCCCAATTCTTGGTTGTTCATTGATAATAGATTGATTAATTATCAATTAATTATCATTATAAAGTACTGTGAGGTTTTTGTATTTTGGAGGCAGGCTTTTTCTTTTATAATTAATCATTTATTTAATTTATGTGTGTCTGCATGAGGGTGTCAGATCGCCTGGACCTGGAATCACAGACAGTTATGAGCTGCCATGTGGGTGCTGGAAATTGAAACTGGGTCCTTTGGAAGAGCAGCCAGTGCTCTTAACTGCTGAACCATCTCTTCAGCCCAGAAAATTGTGTGTGTGTGCATGCATGAGTGCATGTACTTGTGGAGACCAGAAGAGAGCATCAGATCCTCTGGAGCTGGAGTTACAAGTAGTTGTGAGCTGCTTGATGTGGGTGCTGGGAACGGTACTTGGGTCCTCTGAAAGCCCGTTCAAGACAGAGTCTCATTATATGACCCGGACTTGACTGGAATCGCTATGGAGACCAGGCTGGCCTGGAACTCACAGAGATCTGCTTACCACTGCCTTCCAAGGCGTGTGCCACCCCGTCTGACACCTGGAAAATCTATTTTGTATGTACAGTGTTCGTATTTGGGGAGCGGGGAGACTCCTCCGGAGGTGGAGGCTGCAGAAATGGAGGCAAGTTTGCGCCTAACGTGTGTAAGTGCAAGTAAGCTGGAGATTAACCCTGGGTGTCTTCCTTAATTGCTTTTTCACCGGCCCCCTCCACCCTCCACAGCCTCACTCCGTAGCACTGGCTGACCTGGAATTCATTTGTAGACCAGGCTGGCCTAGAACCCACAGAGATCTGCCTACCTCCGATGTGATCAAAGGCGTGAGCCACTACACCCAGCCAATTTATTTTTTGAAATAGGGTCTCTTACTGGACCTGGAGCTCACCATCTAGCTAGACAGGCCGGCCAGCAAGCTCCACCTGACTCCACTTCCTCCAGTACTGGGATTATATCGGCCCTGGGGATCCAAACTCAACCTTGGGTCCTCATGCTTTCATGACAACTACTTAACCGACCAAGCCATCTCTCCAGTCGTGTCCCACCACCATCTTTCCCCACTTAGACAGCAGCTCTTTCTTTGACACAGGTTTCTAAGAGAACCCTTGGCTACACTTGGGATGGCGGGTATTACTGCAATGAGACCGCCACGGCAATAGGTGGCGCTGCGAGCATTGCCTTCTACCTTCCCTGACACCCTTTCTCTTAGCAATGGCGGGTGATGAGTGGGCCTCTCTTTGCCAGGGTGTCTATTTTGAAGCCTGACGGCAGGTGCAAATGAATGCTCGCTCCCGACCTGCCAGAGCGCCGACCTCACGGAGAGTTATAAAAAAACAACTGCATGCTTTTTGCCCCGTTGCATGGTCTCGAGGGGCGGCCGCTGCACAGAAGACGCAGGGGTGGAAGTGAATTTGCGCCGCACCTCAGGCGGCGATGTGGGCAGCCCCAGAGCGGGCGGGGTCCTCGGCTAGAAGCGAGCCGGCGGCCTGTGGAAGGGACTGACTGAGCAGCGCACCCGGGAACCTGGAGGCGCGGCGGAGTGAGCGGGCCCTGTGCTGACAGATCTAGGGCTTGGCCAGGACTGTGGAGGAGCGGACCGGCGAGTGCAGGGCGCAACCATGATCACTTCAGCCGGTGAGCGCTGCCGGGAACAGGCGCCCCAGGGAGGAGTCGCCGCCGCGCCGGCGTTTAGCTGAGTCAGGGCGGGTGACTGGGCACCTCCGGGTCGAGCGGCGGCCTGTGCGGCCCCTCTGCCCGAGGCCCACCCCGGGGTCAAGGGCTGGGAGGCTGGCCGGACCACCGCAGGCCCTGTGGGTTCGTAGGGATAGGACCAGGTGACCACCTGGACATCCCTCTCCAGCCACACCCCCGTGCCAGGACCAGAACGGGCTCCTAGGCGGTCCCTGGACCGCCCAGGGATTCCCTTTATTCTCTCCGTCCGCTTCTCGGCCGAGTGACCCCCCGTCTTTCCCCGCGGGTGTTTTGGTTTGGGGTGGGTCCCTGTGCCATCGTAAGGCTGGCATAGCAGCTCCTGGCCTGGCATCTTAACTGCTACACTCCGTGCGTCTGCCTTGGGCTTGAGATAGCTTCTCCTGGAAGTCCGAAATTCGGTTTGAGGTGGCTGGTTTCTAGGGCCACCGTATTCACTTAAGAACTTCATTCCGTGAAGGCAGCATTGAATGGAGAGCCGGCTTACTTACTGTGTGTGTTCAGATGCCCAGGACTGCAAAGCCGATGTCAACATACTTGTGTGGTTTTAAACGCAGATGCTTGTGGTGGCTATTGAACGGGAAGGTGTGGAGACGAACTTTTAGATGGAGATTTTTCAAGGCCCCCTCTGCAGGCTGTCTGATTTATATATACATAGCTGTCCCCAGGCCTGGTGCTTTCTCATACTTGGCTGCTTTCATACCCTTTCTTGGTTGTCCTTTTTATTCTGTACTTGTTTGGATGTTTGTTTTTCAGACACGGTCTCACTGTGTTAGCTCTGGCTGTCCTGGAACTCACTGTGTAGACCAGGCTGGCCTCAAACTCACAAGATTCCCCTGCCTCTGCCTCTCAGGGGCTCGGATTAAAGGTGTTTATGAGTAAACCCTGTGATGGTTATTTTCTAGCACATGAAGAAATGTTGCCTGTACTTAAAAGTTAGACTTTTGTCCTGATGGATACAAATGATTACAAGTTAGTTACAAATGACTTTTAGTTCCCATCAAAGGGATCATTTCCTCCCCCACCGCCCCCCCCCCCCCATGACTCTGGAGGCAAATACTAGATTTTCTGCCACTTGTAAATACAGGCTTAGGCCCAGTCAGTACCGATGGTCTTCAGAGTGTTGGTTGGCTTTACTGACCATAATTCTGTGGGTACTTAGTTGAGTACTGTTAAGAGTGGTCCCAGAAATAGCTACCTCCCTTGGACTGCGGTCAAGGCCACTTTCACCTCTTGCCTGGGTTATTATACTAGACTCAAGACTTTTGTTTTTCTACCAATGCTTTTTCTAAGTCCCTTTTAGTTCCTGGAATTTGCTTTGGAAACTTTGTGTAGTGTTTCTTCTCAAGTGTATCAGTGATGGTAATAGTATCATTCTCATTATACCATAATCACACAAGACAGTTTCTCTTCTAAGAGTTCTTGTACATTCTGTTCCCACTTAGCCTTTTCTTTCACAAGGTGTCTTAGATCTTCAATGTTTATCTCAACCTAATCACTCTATTAAAACATTCTGACTCCCCATTGGCAGCTACTTCTTCTGTGCACTATTCTGTAATAACCGTGTTAATTTTGCCTTAATGCTGTTATACTGAACTCCATGGTAGGATTTTGGGCAGGAAACCTGTTTACATAATTCTCAGGACACTGCTAAGTGTGTGGCTAATGTTAAAAACTATGTCTTGAATGAGAAAATGGGTTCTCTTGAGTTTTTAGAGCAGACTGAAACAGGACTTAGTAGGAATATAAGGAAATTTTACCCTCTTTGTGGTTTCAGGACTAAGGATTTTGGAGATCCTACCCTGAAATACTGGGATGATAACATATACATTTATACCTATCATTTGAGTTTATTGAATTGTCAGTTTCTGTTCCAACCTTTTTGTCACTTTTTTCCTGTCAGCTCAATTTGGCTTAGGACCTGGGCTTAGGACTTACCCCAAGTACTTTACAGGCCAGAGTTGGGGTTCTGTAATTTATTTATTTTTATTATATGTTCATTGGTGTTTTAACTGTACATATGTCTGTATAAGGGTGTCAGATACCATGGAATAGGAACTATAGACAGTTGTGAGCTGCCATGTGGGTGCTGGGAATTGAACCCTGGTCCTCTGGAAGAGCAGCCAATGCTCTTAGCTGTCCAGTCCCTAGAGTCATGGTTCTACTGTGGCAATATAGTCATTCATTTACTTACCGGACACGTTAGTCACTAAAAACAGTTGTGACTAAGAGGCTAATATAGACCATTTTGGGTTTTTATATTGTTTTGTTTTTTTCAAGAGGTTTGTGAAAGGGAATGGGGACAAAGACATTAATACTTATTTACTGGAAGGAAGCATGAATTTGAATGGGTTATATTTAATACTAGCAAATAGAGGAAGTAATGACAAACTTTAAAATAGTAGTTTTCTACTCTTTATCCTCTTCTGACATCCTAAATTGACCATTTTCAACTTTCAAGTAATACTTCCAGGACATACCTCTATATTGATAAATAATATGGAAACATTGCCATTAATTGAATCAACAATTTAACACAGTATCTGCTGAGTTCCTGTTATGACATAAGCTTTTATTTTTATTCAGGTTTATTTATTTTTATGTGTGTGAATGTTTTGCCTTCATGTATGTATATGTACCACCTGAGTACCTAGTACCCGTAGAGACAAAAGAGGGCATTGGATCCATCAGGACTGGAATTCCAGATGGTTGTAAACTGTCACAGGGTTTTGGGACCTGAACCCTGCCTGGTCCTCTGCAAGAGCAGCCAGTGCTCTTAACCATTGAACATCTCTCCAGCTCCATACAAATTTTTGAAAAGCACTTAGGTCTTTGCCTATCCAGAGTTGGATTCTGTTTTATCTTTAAGTAGGAAATATTAGTGTAGACATATATAGCATATTTGATTTAGTTGTGTTCCATCGGAAGGCTGACATGCTGTGCCAGGGTACCATGTAAGAAACAGTCACAGTTGAAACCACATAGGAAAGTCCAGAGATCCAGCTCTTCTGATAAAGAAGCCATTCCAGTGCAACATTGCATGTGATAGGTAATCGGAGTCTTTAGAGTCAAGTGTTATCCTACTCAATGGCCATTCTGCATGTCAGCTGTTCTGGTCCGCCATTTGTTCCGCATCCTGCCGTCCCCCACACAATAATTACATTTTTTTTAGTACAATAAAAGTGTGTCAGTAATCAACTAAGGCATTAAGTGGTTAAAATGGTTTCATTTTAAGTTTATCTTTTCTCCTCTTTTTTTCTGGATGTGTCATGCCAAGGTTTCTGCTTTTAGAACAGTGAGGTACCTTCATTTTACTGCTAACCATTGTACCTTTCCTTTGTGGCTTCCCCAAAACTCTTGGAGCTGTTTGCCAAAACTGTATTTACCAGATGAAAGAGGTAACTAAACTAAACTCTTCAAATGAAAATGACAGGAAACTTTTTAATTAACCAGTATCGGTGTTCCAGAATGATTTTATTACCAATATGAGAAACATATTTGAGAAAATTCAGTTGTATTTATAGTACAAGAATGGAATTTCCTATTATATATTCCAAGAACTGTCTTGTGTTTTTTGGGAAAACTCAGCTTTCTTTTGTCTCATTGCTGCTGACACTCAGCTGAGTGAGGATGTGGTAGACGCTGTGCTTGCTGAGACTGTTCATCATTTAGTGAAATTTCTTCTTTGTGGGCCAGCACCACGGCTGAGTGGGTAAGGGCTCTTGCCCCCAAGCTTGATGACCTGAATTCAGTTTCTGGAATCCAACTGGGAGAAGGAGAGAACTGATTCACACAAGTTGTGAAAGTTGTGTGCACTGTGGCCTGTGTGCTCACACACACAATAAATAGGGAAATGTAAAAGTAAATGTTTACAGTCTGTTATTTGTGATAGGAAGAGGGTGCTTTAATGTGGGCACGTTGAAATAATTGAAATGAACTTTTTTCTGTTACTTACTTTAATTTTGGATCAGTCTCAAAGTTGGGATTCTCCTGCCTTTGTCTCCACAGCTAGGATGATAGCATGTAGCACCACACTCAGCAGTTGTTGGTTTCTTTTGTGTGAATAAGTTTTATTCTAAAGTTGTATAGAAAATTTTCCTGGCTTGGTCAGTATCTAAGTGAATAGTCATCAAAGTGTAGTGAGCACAAGACCCACTGGGAAACTTTATTCCTGGGTCTGGGGAAGACCAAGAATTTACACTTCTAGTAAGTTCCCAAGTGCTAGTAACATTGTTGGACCAAGAGTTGTACTTTCAAAATCTCTGGGCAGGGCCAAAGGTGATATCTCCTGGTTGGTGAGATTTTTAATATTGACACAGATAAATCTAAAGGCTCCAACATATAAGCTTTTACCGTTATTTTAAATGTTTTTATTTATGGGCCACTGAGATGGCTCAGTGGCCAAAGGCACTTGCCCCAAGCCTAATGACTTGAGTTTGATACCAAGGACCCATGTGGTTAAAGGACAAACCAACTTCCACCAGTTGTCCTCTGACCTCCATGTATGCTATGGCACACACATGTTCGCCATGCACACACACAGTAAAAAGTTGGTGGTATGTGTGAGAGTGTGGGAGTATATGTGTGGTATATGGCCAGGTGTGTGCTCCTGCGTATATACAGAGGCTGAGGAGTACATTGGCTGTTAGCTTGCTTCTTCATGGCCTCTGTCACTGTCTCCCTTTTCCTTCCACCCTCCCTCCCCCCTCTGTCTGCCTTGTTCTCCTGAGACAGGGTCTCTCTCTCTCTCTCTCTCTCTCAGCTACAGGCTAGCAAGCCTGAAGGAGGACAGTGATCCTCCTGTCTCTGCTCTGATTCCACCAGTGCTGGGTAACTGGTGCATGTGGCCATGTGGAAATTTGAACTCCGGTCTTCATGCTTTCTAAGCAAGCATGCTTACCTATTTGGCTATCTCCCTAACCCCATTAACTTCCACAGTTCTAAATAATAATAATAGTTTCTCCAATGAAAAATAATTTTTTCCTTGTCTTCTGTTTTCTGTATATATGCAGTATATATGTGAGTGTGTTTTGTGTATGCACGCACACATATGTGCCAGTGAATGTAGAGGCCAGAGGTTAATAATGTCATATGTCTTCCTCCATCACTGTTCACTTTGCTTTTTGAGACAGGGTCACACTGAGCCCAGAGCTCACCAGTGGTCTAGACTAGCTGGTCAGCAAGCTCTGGGTACCTGCCAGTGTGTGTGCTGGCTTTATACCTAGCTTTTAAGTGAGCGCTAGAGGGTTAACTCAGGTCAGGGGCTGGCAGCAGGCATCTTCTGTCACTGTCCATCGTTTTTGAGACGGCATCTGCTTCTTTCTGCCTTGCCCTTCGCAGCACTAGGGTCATGCCCATCTTTTTACATGGGCGCTGGGATCCATCTCTGGTCCTTCGGTTTTGCAGCAAGCACTTTACCCAGTGAGCATCGCCCCATTGGTAGTTTTTGACCACATATTGGTGTCTATCTGCATGAGAGTGTTTCCTAACTGTGGTATTATATCTTTTGTCTTACAGCTGGGATCATTTCTCTTCTGGATGAAGAAGAGCCACAGCTTAAGGTGCGGGTTGAAGAAAGTCCCTGAGCTTACCATGAAGTCTATGAAGCTTCTTTGGTTTTGAGATATCTTTACATTTCCTATCATTTAAAGTAGCCTTCTATAGCCGGTAGCCAGTTGTTGAGCTCTAGCTAGAAAAGACGATATTTTGATTCTAGAAATTAATTTATGGGCTGCAGATAGTAAAATGGCACATGAGTAACCTTCCAGTTTTATTAGCAACAATAAGCACAAAACATTGCTTCTTCTGTGTCACATATTTATTTTCACTTGACAAAACTTTGGAATATTGGGCAGACAAGACAACAGGTAAAAGGCACTTGCTGCCTAGCCTGACAACCTGAGTTTGACCCCCAGAACACATATGGTAGGAGAGAAGTGACCCCCACAAAATTGTTTTTTGACCCCCACAAGCACACTGTGGCACATGGATACGCACATACACATGCACACATCTAAATAAATGTAATAAAACAACTATTCTTAAAGTTAAAAAAAAAAGTAGAATGTTCTGCCAAGGTCTGTAGACACCTGTACTCATGTAACGTAAGCTAGCAACCTGGAGTCTTGTATATTCGAAGAAGAAAGAGTTCACTGTAAGAAATAATCCATGCATAGTTCACTGTTTTATGTTTGAAAACAAAACCAGAAAAGGATAATCTAAGTTTTAAAAAGTACATTCCGAATTTATGTATTTGTTAGACATGAAATTTTAAAATAAATATTACTGAGAATTTGGCTATAAATTTGTGGGCACTTTTTTGTTTTTGAGTCAGGCTCCTTCTACATAGCCTTGGCTATCCTGGAACTCTCTGAGACCAGGCTGGCCTAGAACTTGTAGAGATTCACCTGCATCTGCTTCCTGCGATTAGAAGGCATGCACCACCTGACTGACCAGTGGACACTATAAAGAAGCATGGTGTTAAGTCTTTAAAATTCAGTTTTGTTTTATTTTACAGGAATTTGCACTACACAAATTGAATGCAGTTGTCAATGATTTCTGGGCAGAAATTTCTGAGTCTGTAGACAAAATGTAAGAAAATACTTTATTTCTATAAATTTGGGTAAAGTAGAATTGCTTACTTAACTCATTTAGGAATCTACTAATTTGTGGCTTGAGTGGTTAAATTTTGAGTTTTCAGGAAGACCATATGTTAAACAAGGCCTACCTTTCCTTATTTTTTTCAGAGAAGTTTTATATGAAGATGAAGGTTTCCGTAGTCGACAGTTTGCAGCCTTGGTGGCATCTAAAGTATTTTATCATCTGGGGGCTTTTGAGGAGTCTCTGAATTATGCTCTTGGAGCAGGCGACCTCTTCAATGTCAATGATAATTCTGAATATGTGGAGACTATAATAGGTAATTATCTTCCATCTATTAAGGTTTTGATCTTGCAGATGTCTTCTTGCTCTAGTCGATATAGCCTTTTTATTCACTTTGATATGATGTTGCTAGATTTTAGTTTAATTGGATGTTCATTATCATCTAATACTGTTAAACAGGCTATGTGTTTCCATCAGCTTCCTGCTGAGTACAGCTTATCTCAACAGTGACAGTCATCTCCAGTCCAGTGAACAGTTTGAGTAACCAATTAAATAAAACTAATCTTTATAAATTTCTTGTCTGACTTCTTTTTATTTGTTAGAGACAGGATTTCAGTATATAGCAGGCTGGTCCTGGATTCAGAATCCTCTTGCCTCTGGCCCTTGAGTGCTGAGATTACCATAGGCATCTGCTACAACTATCATATATAATTGCTGCTAATACAGGAAGTGTTTTAGTCACTCTTCATACCATGGTGGTCATTCTTCATAGTCTTCATTTGTTCCACAGCTGACCTATGAAGAGCTAGCCTTGTTGTCCAAATGAGAAAATGGGGCTTTAAGATGAAAAGGTACATGGTTGTTAAATAAAAGGCAAGAAATTAAAACCTAGATTGACTCACTCTAAAACCCTTATTGTTATTTTTTGTTTGTTTATTGAGATGGGTTTTGTTATGTATGTAGCCCAGTACAGCTTAGAACTCACTTTGTAGCCCAGGATATCCTCAAACTTTTGATCTTCCTGTCTCCACCTCTCAAGTACTGGGATTGTAGTATGTGCCACCATGTCTGGCTTATTTGTTGATTTTAGAAATATTGGTGTCGTAGTCTGTCACTCTAACAGAGATCTGAGATTATCTACTTGTAAAGTGAAAGGTTTTTTGTTTGGTTGGTTTTTTGAGACAGGGTTTCTCTGTGTAGCCCTAGCTGTCCTGAATTCCCTTTGTACACCAGGCTGGCCTCATACTCAGAGATCTGCCTGCCTATGCCTTCTGAGTGCTGGGATTACAGGCATGCACCACCACGCCCGGCTTTGATATTAGTTTATTCTTATTAACTGATCTAAACTTTCACAAGTTCTACCTAGATGAACCCTAAATACAGTGTACCTAGTTTATAAAAGTCTATTGCTATCCCCCATACAGAGACTCATTTAACTTGCATCATCTACTGAGCTAACAATTCTTTGTGGTAGTTATTTCTCTTCCCCAAGGTTTGGAACTAAACTATTCTTGACATGGTACCTTTTCTTGTCTTTTCAAAGACAAACAAGTGAAGAAAGTGGAGTGTGTGTGTGTGTGTGTGTGTGTGTGTGGTCACTCTGTAGGTGACGTGTAAGGCAGCTCAGGAAAATGCCTAGTTTTAGTTTCTCTAGAATGTTTAAGACATGATTTCACCTGTGCATGTGTTTCTCATCCGTTGTGCCATTGGTAGGGTACCCTTCAGTATGTCTCTGGCCACACTAATCATTATGAAATGTGGAAGTCAGGTTGAGCATATATGCTCCTGCATGAATTTTCAGGCACTCCTTGGGGATATAGGTTCCATATCAGGCTAAGATGGTGGTTTTTTGTTGTTGTTGTTTTGTTGGTTTTTTTGTTTAGTTTTTTTTTTTTTTTTTTTTTTTTTTTTTTTTTTTTTTTCTGATTTTCTGCCATTGCTTGAAAAGCATTTGGCATTCTTTGGAGTTGCTTTTTGAGCCTGTGGCACCATTGTTCTACAAAGATGATTTACATACAGTTATTAATCCCAGGATACCTAGTTTCAGATGTAAAGTATAATATATTCTTTGTGGTAATAGCTGTTACAGGCCTTTTAAAATATTCTTTGTAATGACAAGTATGTATTTCTTTAAAAAACGAAACAGCAACTGTTAGCCAACTCTTGACTTAATCAAATTGATATAATTTTGGTCAGAATAGTTACTGATGTTTGGAATAGTATCAGCTTTGTTGGTGTTGATGTGTAGTCCTTTGTAACTATCATAAAAATTACTTATTTGAAAGTGTAAGTTCTCATATTTTAAAGTGTTTACTTATAGTGTTTGTGATCATGAATGTAGACATTGTTTTGTCTTGTTTTCTGTTAGTTTGGTCCAGTTTACAAAATAATTAGTAATTTTGTTTTCTCCATAGCAAAATGCATTGATCATTATACCAAACAGTGTGTAGAAAATGCAGATTTGCCTGAAGGAGAAAAAAAACCTATCGACCAGAGATTGGAAGGCATCGTGAACAAAATGTTCCAGCGATGTCTTGATGATCACAAGTATAAGCAAGCGGTCGGTATTGCTCTGGAGACCAGGAGACTAGATGTCTTTGAGAAGACTATACTGGAATCTGTGAGTAGGAATGTCATTTTAGAGTTTGGGATTTATGGGAAGTCAACAAAACAGGGTGTTCAAATGCAAACTCTGGTTTGGTTTGTTTTGGTTTTTTGAGACAGGGTTTCTCTGTGTAGTCTTAGCTGTCCTGGAACTCACTCTGTGGATTAGGCTGGCCTCAAGAGATCCTCCTACTTCTGCCTACCTAGTGCTGGGATTAAAGGCATGCACCACCACTGCCTGGCCATACCATTTTTAGAATTCTTTTTATTGATTCTCTTGACAGTTTCATACATGTACGCAGTGTATCTAAATCATATCCACTCCCACCTTCCTCTTCATACTCCTAGGTGTCCCCAGTGTATCTCTTTCTCATCTCATGACCTCCTTTTTTTCATTACACTTTATTTGTGTGTCTGTAAGGAGCACTCATGTGCTACTACAGTGCATGCATAGAAGCCAGAAGGTAATGGGAGTTGTTCTTTCCTTCTTCCATGTGAGTCTTGAGGAGTCAACCTACTGAGTCACCTGACCAGCCTGTCCTTCCTTTTGTAACTTATGGAGTTTGATTAGTGCTTTCTGCATGTGCGTGGGTGTAGGGTCCTCCAGCTGAGCATGGCAGTCCACCAGTATCACACCCCCAAAGAAAAATGACTTTCCTTCTTCAGCATCCATCAATTGCCAATAGCTCCTTGGCTAGAGTTAGAGTCCCTGAGCCTTTTCCCCATCCATGTGAGAGCGTTGACTGGCTTGAGCCTGTGCAGATCTTGTACAGGTGACCAAAGCTGCTGTGAATTCATTAATACAGTGGTCATATCATGTCCAGAACACAGCATTTTGCAGTCTCCCCAATTCTCTCAACCCTTCAGCTCTAATATTCTGTGTTTTCTATTCCTCAGTGTTCCCTGAATGGTTGATAGAAATGTCCTGTTTAGAGCTAAACACTCAACAGTCATTTATTTATAAACCAACACTTTGGCCGGTTATAAGTCTCTGCATTGGCTGTTGCCACTGCAAAAAGAAGCTTCTCTGACCAGGGTTGATAGCCCCACCAACCTATGCGTATAAACATCACCACTGAGAAGGAATTTGACACCGAGGCCATTTAACAAGAGCATCAAACAGAGTGAGAGACCTGGTGATAGCTCTGTACCATGCTTTCTGACCGTTGAGTGAATATGCATTAGCTGGTCAGAGGGGCTCTCGCAGCAAGGTAGGAGGCAGTTGCAAAGCACAGCATTTGATAACAGTAGTATGGCTGTTACAGTCTTCACTTAGTGACGTCCTGATTGGCCTGTAAGTAGTATAAATTGTTTCACTCCTTTTTGGATTTTGGTTTGGTTTTCTTGTTTTTCTGAAATAGGGTCACATGCAGGCCAGTCTGGCCTCAAATTTGAATTCCTGATTCTTCCTTCTTCATCACCCAAGGGGTGGGATCATGGATGTGTACCACTGTGCCTGGTTTTTTTTTAGTGTTTTGTTTTGTTTCTTTTTAGGGTTTTGTTACTTTTAAATCATAGTTGGGTGGTGTTGGCACCTTTAATCCCAGCACTGGGAGGCAGAGGCAGGCAGGTTTCTGAATACAGAGCATCCTGGATACAGAGTGAGTTCCAGGACAGCCAGGGCTACACAGAGAAAGCCTGTCTTCTAAAAGGGGGGGAGGGGTGGAAATTAAACTGTTTTGTTTCTGAATATATATAAAGACTAAAAAGTGCTGTCTTTAAATTATGTCTTTCAGAATGATGTCCCAGGAATGCTAGCTTACAGCCTCAAACTCTGCATGTCTTTAATGCAGAATAAGCAGTTTCGCAATAAAGTATTAAGAGTCCTGGTTAAAATCTACATGAACTTGGAGAAGCCCGACTTCATCAATGTTTGTCAGGTGCTGACTCTGGTTTCCTTTACGTGTTGTACCGCTGCATGTCAGAGCATATGTGTTGCACTTTGTTACGCTGAGTTTCTGTGGTAGCTTCATATGGTAACTCAGTTGATCTTTATACTCCTGTGAGGATAAATACATGGTTTATATTCCTTTTACTGATGAATGGAATCTCACCATTTAAAAATTATTTTGCTACAATGTATTCTTTGTATTTATGTATATTCTTTATTCAGTTTGATATAATGTATGAACTCATCACTTAAAACACAACTAAACATTGGTTATATTTTATCTCTTAATTTCTGAACCACTTAAAATTTTCAAGTAGTATAGAAAAATATGAAATAAAGCCTGATTTTTCCCCCTTTCTCTTCTTATAGACTTTTCCCTAAAGATAATGGTAGATTTTTCCCAATTTATTGCACATTTAGATCTACTATATTCTTCTCAGTGTCTGAGTAGCTTTCATTGACTGGAGATATGCATGGTTTACCTTCAAGCAATTAATACACTGTATATATTTTATATACTGCTTAAGAGCATAGCATTTTATTTATTTCATATTTATTATAATGTGCTCTTATGTGTGTGTAAATGTATATCCTTTAAAAAATGATTCAGAATGCAATTTGAGACAGAAAATACCAGGTGACAAAAATGTCTACATTGAAATTGCTCCAAGTCAACACAGGATTTTAAGTTAAAAATTTTTTTTAAAGATTTTATTTATTTATTTATTTATTTAATGCATATTAGTGCTCTAAGAGGGCAGTAGAGGGTGTAGATGGTTGTGAGCCACCATGTGGTTGCTGGGAATTGAACTCAGGACCTCTGGAAGAGCAGGCAGTGCTCTTAACCACTGAGCCATCTCTCCAGCCCCAAGTTAATTTTTTATATGTTACCCAAAGTCAGTTTAATATTTAATGTTGTATTTCCTTTTTCTTTATATTAGTTTTTAGAGTTCTGTTACTTTTTTTTTTTTAATGCTCATATAATTGTTCTTTGTCCCTTTCTTCTGGTTCAACTTCTTTCCTTATAGACAGTTTTATTCTTTCAGTGTTTTATTCCCTTTAGTAACCTTTAATGACTTACTGTGGTTATTCAGTACATTAACTCTGCCTTACTTAAGCAAGTTATTACTGTAAGTTATTAAGTAAGTTATTACTGGTCACTTGCTTTGTTTCTATTATTTTCTGTTTTTAGTTTATAGTAATTTTGACTGTATATTTTTCCTTGAAATTGAACAAATTTCTACTTACAAGGGAATAACATTTAAACTGAGTTTTTAAAAATTAAACTGAGTTATTAAATGGTTAATCTTGTTTAAATACATGGAATATTTTAACAGAAGAGAAAAGTTTTGAAATGATAATTTTGATTACTCTTGTTCTAGCCCAGCACAGTACACTACGTGTTAAATGAATGATTGATTCGTAAAACTGTATGGTGATAGAGAAAATACGGGTTGAAGAGTACTGGATATAATTTAAGACCAGACAGCAGTGCTGAACACCTTTTATCTCAGCGCTCAGGGAGCAGAGGCAGGGATCTCGCACCTCAGGCCAGCCTGGTCTACAGAATTCCAGGAGAGCCAGAGCTATCTACAGAGAAGGTCTGCAGAGAAACCTTGTCTTGAAAAACCAAATAAATAAATAAACAAATAAATAAATTATGGATGTGGTAAAGAGGAGTGAAGATTGCTGGGTATGGTTGTACGCACCTTTAATCCCAGCCGAGCCAGGCAGATGCCTATTTGAACTTGAGGTCATCCTGGTCTACATACATACCAAGTTCTGGCAGCTATCTAGTCAGGGATACACAATGAGATCCTGTCTCAAAAAAAAAAATAGATTCAGCAGTTAATATTGAATACTTGCTAGCCACCAGGCATAGGACTGTGAATATGATTTTTAAGAAAAACTTACTTAATATTGGGTTTCAAAATGGAATGCTAGACTAGATAAATGTTCCAGTTTTAATTGTGGACTATTTGTTGTGCTCTGAGTACCTTGCATATGAAGTTTTCAGTTACTATATGCTTGTTCTTTTTCTCTATTTCAGTGCTTAATTTTCTTAGATGATCCTCAGGCCGTGAGTGATATCTTAGAAAAGCTGGTAAAGGAAGATAACCTGCTGATGGCCTATCAGATTTGTTTTGATTTGTATGAAAGTGCTAGCCAGCAGTTTTTGTCATCTGTAATCCAGAATCTTCGAACTGTTGGTACCCCCATTGCTTCTGTGCCTGGATCTACCAATACGGGTACTGTGCCCGGATCAGAGAAAGACAGGTATCTTCTTCTGTGTCAGAGCTAACTGTACATCTCCACTTATCTGGGAGCTCAATAGAATAGTCCTAGAGGGTAGATTTTGACAATAAATAAGTTTAACTGTTAAGTTTTACAGATTGTGAAGTTTAATGATAGTGCCCTACTTTACACTATGATAGGGGAAATAAGGACAACCAAAGTGGATTCTTCTAGAAAGAAATAGGTGCTACAGGATGCATGTCGGATACTTGTGGCTACTTAATTATAATAAAATACGTGAAATACATGGGCCAAAATAATTGTCTCAGATTCATCTGGACTAGATATTTAGAAAGGAATGTTCTGGGATTTGCACTTCTAGTAAACCCAAATCATTAATATCTTAGACTCAGACAATGTGCAGTTTCCCCTGCACATTGTACATTTAGACCAGAGACTTACACTATGTCTTGGCTGCTCCAGGCTAGTGAGCAGTGCTGCTCCACGACCTCCGCTTTAGTTCTGCTTCCAGGCTCCTTCCGTGACTTTCTTTTCTGACTCCCCTCATGGTGGACATTTAAGCCTTTCCTTTTGGTCCTGGTCTTTATCACAGAAATAGAAAGCAAACTACCATAGAGATTGGTACCAGGATAGTATTGCTGTGTAGTACTTGGCCATGTTGTTTGGGGGAGGACTATGAAGTATTTTGGAAGTGTTGGGGGAAGGAGCCATTGAATGCTTAGAATTTAATGGACTGTTCTGTAGGCTCTTGGAAGATTTTTTTCATCTTCCATTGATATGTTTGTCTTTCTTTATATGAGTACTATCTTTTTGATTACTAAAACTTATGATGTCTTAAAATAGATACTATAAGATGTTTTTATCTCATTGCTGGGGATCCTTGTATATTCTTCCAAACACTCTACCACTGAGATACATTTCAAACTCCCAGAGCCACGGTTTGATTCTTTTTTTCATTGTGGCTATTGTAGATTTCTGTGAGCCTATGGGCACTTTGACTGGGGATTGTGTGGAAACTCTTCACTGAAATCTCACAATACTGAACCTGTAACCCTGGCAATATTCAGCCCATAATCTAGAAACATGGTACTTTTCTTCATTTTTTTTTACCTTTAGAAAATTTTAAAAATAGATCCTTCTGTAGAAATTTCTGCATAGAAATCATACATCTACCAATAGAGACCATTTTACTTCTCCCCCTCTCTCTAAACCTTCCTCTTTCTCCTTTTTTCTACACTGACTGGGAATTCCATTGCATTTTAGAATAGAAGTAGTGAAAATTAATATCCTTTGTTCCTGATGTGAGGGCAATAGCGTTTAGTTTAGTTTAGTTTAGTTTAGTTTTCTGCTCCCTCTCCCCGTATATATCCCTATTTGTTTATAGAAGTTTCTTTTGTTTGTTTTGTTTGTTTGTGACAGCGTTTCTTTGTATAGCTCTGGCTGTCCTGGACTCATTTTGTAGACCAGGCTGATCTCGAACTCACTGAGTTCTGCCTGCCTCTGCCTCCCCAAATGCTGGCATTACATGCATGCGCCACCATGACCAGCTTATTCTTAAATTCTTTTTAAAAATCATTCTGTTTATTTGCTGTCATTTTCATTGTGAGTTAATCTTTTCTGAAATGATTGTTGTTGTTGTTTTTTCTCATCTGTAATTTTCTGCTAGTTGTATTTTAATTTTTGACTTTCTCTAATTCTCATTTGTTTTGAGACAGGAGCTGTATTTAGGCTGGCCAGAGTGCTGAGATGATGTTGGCATTAGACACTGTGCCCAGTTTTCTGTAGTGCTGGGGATTGAACCCAGGGCTTTATGCATACTGTGCAAACACTACAGAATGAGCTATGTCCTTAGCCCCATCTGAGTCTCTTTTTCATCTTAAATTATTTTCTTATCTTTTTTTTTTTTTTTAAAGAAAGTCTCACTGTGTAACCCTGGCTAGCCCTCTTTCCTCATGTAGTCCAGGCTGCCCTCAAACTCACAGAGCTCCACCTGTCTCTGCCTCCTTAATGCTGGGATTAAAGGCGTGTGCCATCATGCCTATGATGTCCATTACTTGAAATAAATTTTCGCATATAGTAATGCTGTATAAGGATTTTACTTCAGTCATTTTCTATGATTTATTTTACTAAATTCAGGTTTCCTAAACTTTTACAGAGGTGGATTGTTTAAGGTTGTTTTTCTACTTTCAATGTTCCCTAAAACTTTCTTTCTCTTATATTATGTTTGTGAAGTAGCAAACAAAATGATAGCGTGTTTTCTCTGCCCAGTGTTTTCTCTATAGCATTGTGCTTTGACCCAGAAGGAAGTATCAGCTGTTTAGTTTTAAAGTTGGGGGATCCCGAATGATTTACTTTACACTTTTTTAGCTACTGGTAGTTCATCTCCACCTGACTATTTTGGGAATGGGACTTTTTTTGCCCCGTTTTTGTTATATTTATTATTCAAGAATATTGTTAACCTAAATTTGTTTTTTTGTTTTTTAAACAGTTTATCTGGGGGAAATTTAATAACTGTTTCCTCCATCTTAGAGATGCTAGAGTCTTACTGAAAATACTCAAAAAGTAAATTTATTTTTTTGTAGAACAATTTAAACATAGTTCAGATCTGTATTATAACTAAATTGCCTGCGCTTTCTATTTAGAAGAGACTTATTAAAGTGTTGATCAGTGGCTTTTCTCATTTTAGTGACCCTATGGAAACGGAGGAGAAGACAGGCAATACACAGGCGGGAAAAACACCAGATGTGGTGAGCATACATTCAGTTACAGTTCAGAGTGTTCTCTTGGGGCTCTTCTTCTTCCTCTAATTCTTCTTTATCTTTTGTTTTGTTTTGGTGGGGGGAGTGGGGGAGAGGACCAGGAGGGCAAGAGGAGACTGTCACTATGTAGCCCTGGCTGGTATTCAGTATAATAAATCAGACTGGAATTAAGCCTGACAAATTTTGGGATTAAAGGTGTGTGCCAGTATTACCAAACACATTGTTTTAAATATGTGATATTTACTTGACTTTTTAAAGGTTTTAGTTTTTGTTTTGTGATGTCAGAGTCATTTTATAAAAATGAATTTTCTATAAAAAGTAGTTTTGAAAACTCATCAGAGGACCCAGGTTTAATTCTAGCACTTATATTGTGGTTCACAACTCTCTGAAACTCCAGTTCTATGGGATCCTGTGTCTGCTTCAAACAGTGATAGTTGAATTTTCTAGATCCTGTCATTAAAATATGGGAAAAGGAGGTTGTGTGCGTATGAATGTGTGTTTGTGTATATGTGTGTTATATATGAGTATGTATGAACATGTGTGTGTGAGATTGCTTTCATTGTTTTTAGACTGATGAAATAAAATTGGTTTAGTGAATTTCATTAATATTAATATTTTTACTCTTTTTTGTTTTGGCAGAGTCCAGAGCCCAAGGACCAGACACTGAAAATGATTAAAATTTTAAGTGGTGAAATGGCTATTGAATTACACCTGCAGTTCCTAATACGAAATAATAACACAGACCTCATGATTTTGAAAAACACAAAGGTAGAAAATTTTCTGTATTATAGTGTTCTTTATGTCTTGTTGAAGGCTTTGTTTTACTTCCTATAACCAAGCGAATGTTAAAAGTTTTTGTAAAAATAACAGTGAGTGTGGCTGAACTCATTGCAAGAACATCTACTCAGCCTGTGTGAATGTGTCCCTGGATTCCATTACCAGCATGAGGGAATGGGTGGAAACTCTCACTTACTAGAGGAAAGGGAACTGACAAGGATTGAGTTCCTGTTTTTTGTACTTGTTCAGTAATGTGAATTTTTTGTTTCATTTTAAATTAAATTTAAGTTTTATTTTAAATATTAATGTATTCACTTAAAGTTGAGCATGATAGCATGGTCAAGATGTTAATGTAGTTGATATGACTATATTTCCTACTCTACCAGTCTTAGGCACAGACTCTGACAAATTTCAGTTTTTGAACAGGTATGATTACATACCTGTAAATTTAGTTCAGGAATTTTCAAAAGAGCTAAAGTAGCCCAGTTGGTAAAGTGCTTATTTGTTTTACAAACAAAAACGTGAGTTCAGTCCCCAGAAGAGATGGTGGGTGCTTGTAATACTGGGAAGTCAGGTGAATCCCTGGGGTTTACTCGCCAACCAGCGCAGCCTATTTGTTGAACTCTAGGCCAATGAGAGACTATCTCAAAAAGCAAGATGGTTAGCTCCTGAGGAATGACACCTGAGGTGGCACAGGAGCTCTCACATGAGCGTGCGTGCACACACACACAGTGTTTTCAAGGAAAGTAGCTCATCTATTACTGCCATGCCTACTGCTCTCTTTGCAGTGCACTAAATAAACTTTGCTTTCTTGGGAGAAAAAAGTTTTCATGTATAAAGATAAATAGCAGTAAAAAAGAAAATCTTCTCAGTATCCCTTCCCAGGGACATTTGTTTTTTTCTTATAGCCATACACTAGTTCAGTAACTAAAGAGTGTTTGATTTAAGCATGTATTTAGTCCCTTTTAAAAAAATACATATTTACAGATCGCAAAAAAAATACAGACTCACATAATTTGTAAATAAGTTAGGGCTTAGAAGGTAGTTAATGAGTAGAGAGCTGCCTGGACTGTAAAAGGCCTTGGGTTAGTTATATCTGCAGCACTAAAAAATACATTCTTGCGTTGATACATAATTTGGTGGCTGCTAAAGGTGCGGGCCAAATGAGTTACAGCATTGCTACTTATGTTCCTCCAGCACCGTGGAGACCTTAGGCAAGATGTGAAGAGGAATAGAAATGTCTGAACAATTATTGGCTGCTCAAGGAGAGGAGTTGGAGATCTGTGAATTCACACTTCAGATCTGTGACTGAGCCAGTGGCGATATAGGCAGAAGTGTCAGGAGGTCAAACAAGTTCATGCCTACTTGGGCTACATGAAACCCTGTCCCATAAAACAGACAAAAAATCTGATAGTGACTTGAAGTTAATACCACAAATAAAAATCTTTGATTGTCTTGTTTTTACAGACTAGCTTTTTCATCTTTATATATGTCTCAAACCCTTTCTTCAAAAGCAAAAAAAAAAAAAAAAACAAACCTCAAGATTCATATTTTAAATGTCATTTCAATTGTTTTCTGATTTTGCTGCAAAATAGGGCTTCTGAATGTATGTGAGCATATGTATGTACAAATACTTTGCCAGTGATAAAGAAGTCTGTACTTGTTTTTATAGGATGCAGTACGAAATTCTGTATGTCATACAGCAACTGTAATAGCTAACTCATTCATGCACTGTGGTACGACCAGTGACCAGTTTCTTAGGTAAATATGCTTGGAGAATTCCACCTTGCTGGAATTTCTTTTTTAAATATATATTCCTGTGTGTCTGGGGATAGGGTATCTGTAGTTGCACTGGGAGACCAGAAGAGGCCGTCAGATTTTCTGGAGCTGAAGTTAACAGCCACTGAGCCGCTGACTTGGGTGCTGGGAACTGAAGTCGGGTTCTTTCTAAGAACACTCTGTGCTCTTAACCACTGAGCTGTCTCTTCAGCCCCCCAAATGATTTTTTACCAAGATTGCATTGAGAGTATTCTCATGCTTCCAACTAGTCTCGAATTTTAAGTATGTTTGCTTATTACATATAGTTTGTTTTATATTTGCTTATTTTAAAGTAAAATTAATTACTTTTATAAGTTGCCTTGGTAGCTTGAAGGAAAAAAATGAAATATATGATTTTCCTTTTGTTCAAAGTAGAATTATGTATCCTGTATTTTAAGAATCTTTAGAGCTGGGTGGTAGTGGCACACGCTTGGGAGGCAGAGGCATGCAGGTCTCTGAGTTCAAAGCTATCCTGGTCTACAGATTGATTTCCACGACAGCCAGGGCTACACAGAGAAACCTATCTCAAAAAAAAAAAAAAATCATAATATTAATGCATGCCTGTAATTCCAGTGCTTGGGAGGCTGAGGCAGGAGGATTACTGGTTGAAGACCAACCTGGACTACAGTACTAGACTCTTTCTCCAAGAACAGAACAGCTTAGGAAAGTCAGGATTAATAATGCTCAGGATGCTTTTTTTTTTTTCCTCTTACAGAGATAATTTGGAGTGGTTGGCCAGAGCCACTAACTGGGCCAAATTTACTGCAACTGCCAGCTTGGGTGTAATCCATAAGGTAATATATTTTATTCATTGTGACTGGCCATCAGAGAAGAAGCGATTTTTCTGGGGCTAAGAAGCATAAGTTTATTGTAATTCATCAATAGGTGTATGTTGTCAGATCAGGTCAGTCCTTGGACAGCGAAGGGTGAAGTAAAGAAGGCACTAAAATCAGTATCTTTCTTTTTAGTAAAAGTTAGAAATCCTTGACTAAGCCATTTTTTAACAATTGAATTGAAATGTTGTATAGTCTAAGTTAATTTGTTTGGGGAAACACTGTAAAACAAAGTCAAAAGTAGATATGATTGCAATGTTTTCTAACCAAGCTGTTTCTAGATCTGTTAAAGAGTCCTGTTTAAGTGTAGGAATTGTTTGGATGAGAGCACACCCTGTTAACCAGTCAACAAGTAGGCATTCTGAGGAGATGCTGCACCTGGTTTGCTCTACCTTTCTCTAACCTCTTTGTAACTCAAATCTACAGGGTCATGAGAAGGAAGCATTACAGTTAATGGCAACATACCTTCCCAAGGACACTTCTCCAGGGTCAGCCTATCAGGAAGGTGGAGGTCTTTATGCATTGGGTCTTATTCATGCCAATCATGGCGGTGACATAATTGACTATCTCCTTAATCAGCTTAAGAATGCCAGCAATGATGTAAGTATTAGGGTGAAAAACCGTATTTCTATTATTTGAGAATCTAAGACAGTGATTCTCAACCTGTGGGTCTCGACCCATTTAGGAGTCAAATAACCTTTTCGTGGGGGTTGTGTATATCAGGTATTCTGCATATCAGATATTTACATTACAATTTACAAAGTACCAGAATTACAGTATGAGTAGCAACAAAATTTTCTAGTTTGGGGTCACAGCATGAGGAACTATATTAATGGGTTGGAGCCTTAGGAAGGTTGAGAACCACCTAATTATATATTTGCTCAGTATTTTGGTGAATAGATTTCTTAGAATTTGGGAATATCAAAAACAGAACTTCCCATAGTAATTTGGGGGTTTATATTGAAACTGCTTCCATTTTGCTGTAGGTTTTCTTGAGATAGGGTCTTGGTATTTAACCCAACCTGTCTTCCAACTCAGACATTCTCCTACCTCAGCCCCCTGAGTGCTGAAATTACAGGAATGAGTCATCACACTTGCCTCCTTTTTTCCTTTCTTCTTTGTTTGTTTCTTTTTTTTTTTCTTTGTAAGTTAAAATTGTGCTTCTTAGTCCTTTAAAACCAAGTGAAGCAAGCAAGACATGTGGTCTCACCTAAATATCTTGGAATGTTATTACTGTATGGATGTTACATTTCACCTGGTTTAACCATATCTTTTTCAAGGAAATGCAGGGTGTCCAAGGTAGCATATACTCTGAGAAATCAGAATTATTGCTCATTTTGATCATTGATAAGTTTTTTTATGTAATTCTTTTGAAAACGTTTATTAAGCAGTCCTGTTACTTTAAATGACCCTCAAATGGGATTTTAGACTTTAGCATTTAGGTTCAAGTGTTTTAGAAAATTATCAAGAAAATGGTTAAATGAACCAGAACATTATAGCTTCAAATTTCAGTGAAAAAAATTGAGCCAAGAAGATGGTCTGTCCTGGCTGAGAAGTTCCTCGCTCACAAATTCTCCGTGGACGTGCACACATCTTTACCTCATTTGCTCAGATAGTTTATTGACACACACACGTGCAAAGCAGGCGGCAGAACACTAGTAGTGGAAGCGTCTTCTGACTGAAACAAGAAGTTCATCAGAAGCATCTTCTATAATTAATGAAGATGTTGATGAAGCAGCGTTTTTCTAACTCTGGGCAACTCTGGATGACTGCTTATGTATAAACAGGAGCTGGGGGGCTCTGTCTTCTGGGACCTGTGGTCAGGATGAACGAACTTGAAACATTTTTTTCCTTGATTTCCCTGGTTGCAGACATCACAGTTCTAGAGACAGAACACCCTACTGCCCTGGCTTCGTGCGCACACCAGAGCTAGGATAAGGTGGGGCTTCACAAGTGACAGTTCCGCCACAGTCACCCCACAACAACGCTGGGGTGCTGTCCTCACGAGAATAAAATGCGCTTGCAAAGTGGACAACTTCCAAAGCCTCCTTTTTCAGATGAAGATCAGCTTTATGCTCTGACCCCATTTTCTCCTACTTTTCAACTGTATTAGTTGGATGCTTTCTTCTCTTCAGTCTTTGGCTTCTCCATCCATACTGCCTCCTCCTTCTTAGCCTACGAACATCTGCAGATTTCCCTTGTCTGGCCTAATTTTTCACTGGTACTTGCCTCTTAGCACTGTTTAGTCTTTCCTATGTAAGTTTATGGAGGTACACTCTGTCTACTTCTCTTCTCTCACGTACTTCTCGAGTCACTAGTTACACTAGCAGCCATCATAACTAAAATTGCTGAGGTTACCACGGGTTCCTGAGTATCTGCTCTTTTTTACTGAGACACGTTTTGTATATCTCCTCTCAAAATATTTTTTTATAATTGGGAAGTAGAGGTAGGATCAAACAGTTCAAGACTATCCACAGCTACATACTGAGTTTGAAACCAGCCTAGCTGAGGGTTCTGTGTGTGTGCGTGTTTTAAGTACTGTGTTCTGGATTATTGGAACCAATGCTTTTTTCCCTAGATTGTTAGACATGGAGGCAGCCTGGGCCTCGGTTTAGCTGCAATGGGAACTGCACGTCAAGATGTATATGATTTGTTGAAAACAAACCTTTATCAGGATGATGCTGTCACAGGTAAGCATTTGTTACTGAAAACAACAAACTTTGTGATTTTTATGTGATTTTTTTTTTACTTGCCTTTTTATAATCTTCTTAAAAAAAACTCAAGATGAGAATTCTTATAGTTGGCATTACATTGGGGAAGAGAGAGAAGGCCAGGTAGTGCTGTCCTTAGATACACTGGGCTTCTCTTGTTGACGAGGAAGCAGAATTTTTTCTGTTTAGCAGATTTATCTTGTTCTTTCTTAATGTAGCCCCTTTCTAAAGGGGTGTATTCAGATTGCTCTGACAGAAGTAACTTGTGCAAATAGGAGGTTATTAAAGAGAGCTATTTTTGTGTTGGGGATATTCCATGGTGCTTGGTGATTATCTTAGATAGGGTTTCATTGCTGTGAAGAGCATGACCACAGCAACTCTTATTAAAAAACAAACATTTAATTGGGGCTGGTTTACAGTTTAAACATGGCAGCAGGTAGGCAGGCATGGTGCTGGAAGAGTTGCTGAGAGTTCTACATCTTGATCCCCAGGCAGCAGAATGAGACTGGGGTGCCACATTGGGTGTAGCTTGAGCATAGAAGACCTCAAAGCCTGTCCCTACAGTGACACACTTCCTCCACCAAGGCCACATTTACTCCAGCAAGGCCACACCTCCTAATAATGCTACTCCCTATGGGCCAAGCATTCAAACACTTAAGTCTATGGGGTCCATACCAATTCAAACTACCACAGTAATAATGCTTTAAAAAAAAAAAAAAGTTGCCATAATGTCTCTTGACTTTATTACAAGATTGGATAATACATACTGTCAAGATTTAAAAGAAAAATAATATACATGTATGGATATACTTCCACATACACTGTCTCTCTTTTTAAAAATTGCTCTTGGGGAGCTGGGCTCAGTGGCGCACACCTGTAATCCCAGCACTCAGAGGCAGATCTCCATGAGTTTGAGGCCAGCCTGGTCTACAAAGCAAGTCCAGCACAGCCACGGCTATATGGAGAAACGCTGTCTCGAAAACAAACTAACAAAAATTTGGAATTAGGGAGAGATGGCTCAGCAGTTAAAAGCCTGTATTAGAGGACCAGAGTTCAATTTCCAGTACCCACATCAAGCAGTTAAAAACTGCCTTTAATACCAGCTCTAGGGTGTCCAGCGTTACTCTGACCTTCTTGGACATGTGCATATCTGCAAATAGACACACTCATGTCCACATAAATAATGAGTATTTTTTTTAAAGGTTGGCGAGGGCTCAGTAGTTAAAAACACTTGTTGCTCTTAGAGAAGACCTAAGTTTGGTTCCCAGCACCGCATGGTAGCTCACAACTACTCTTAACTCCAGTTCTAGGGAATTCACCGTCCTCTCTTGGCTTCTTCAGGCAGCAGGCACATACATGTATGTGTGGTTGTACATAAATGTCAAGGCAAAACACGTAAAATCAATCTAAAGTGTTTTTATCTCTATTAGAAGGCTAGTAGTCTCATAACTGATGCAAATAGGCACTACTTTTGGTTGGATATGTTGACGCTATAAAAATAGCTTTGCACGTTATTTCACTTTTTACTCCAGGGGAGGCAGCTGGCCTGGCCTTAGGTTTGGTTATGTTAGGTTCTAAAAACGCCCAAGCGATTGAGGATATGGTTGGCTATGCACAAGAGACTCAGCACGAGAAGATTCTGCGTGGTCTAGCGGTTGGCATTGCGTTAGTGATGTACGGGAGGATGGAAGAGGCTGATGCTCTCATTGAATCTCTCTGTCGTGATAAGGTGAGGTCCTTTTTGTTTTCTCCCCTGAAATCTACATTCTCATCCTATATTTGTCTCCCCTGGCCCCAAGACAGTATTGTTTTGTGTTGTTTTGTATTGTTTTTCAAGACAGGCTCTCTCTGTATAGTAGCCCTGGCCGTTCTGGCACTTGCTTTGTAGATCAGACTGGCCTTGAACTCACAGAGATCCATCTTGCCTTTGCCTTCCAGCTGTTGGGATTAAAAGCATGCATCTGGCACAAGACAGGGTTTCTCTGTATAGCTCTGGCTGTCCTGGAACTTACTCTGTAGACCAGGCGAACCGCTGGTGCTAAGTGCTAGGATTAAAGGCATGTGCCATCACTGCTTGATTTAGCAGTACTTTTAATAAGGTATACTATTTTTTGTTTTTTTTTTTTTCATCAGAAAACATTAACATTCTTTATATTTGAGTAAAGGATTTCTGATATATCTGTATATGATGGTATTATGTGTAGCAGGTGCCTAGAGGTACACTCTTCTCTGTAATGTGATCAATACATTATAGTTTATTGGCTGGATTACTAATTAATTCATTCAATTGTCAGACTTACATTTCTTCCACTTAGAGCTCCTTGCCCAGGAATTAGGTAAGGAAAAAGTAAATTAGAAAGTGGTGGTGGCTTATGCCTTTAATTCCAGCTCTAGGGAGGCAGAGGCAGAGGAATCTCTGTGAGTTTGAGGCTGGCCTGAACTACAGTGAGTCCCAAAACATCCAGGAATAAACAGAGAAACACTGTCTTGAAAAACAAACAAAAGAATATGGAAAATAGGACCTGTCTTCTTTGTTTTTTGTTTTCTAAGTGGGAGTCGATTTCATATAGCTGTTTGTATTGATAATAACTTGACTTTGTACTTCCCAGAAAGTATAAGGCAAGATAGAAATAATTAAGAATTAAGAACAGTTCCTCCTGTATTGAGGGTTTATTTTCCCGCATTCACTTTGAAAACTACCAATCACAAATTGTTTTAAGGTTCATGGTTTCTACATTAAATGAGACTACCTGGTGTCTTTGATACTATGCCTGCTATTTATAGCAGTTATTGTTTTGGTTTATTGCTGCTTTAGGGGGATGAAATGCTTGTTTTCAGAGGTTGTTTTAACTGCATTGCCCAGGCTGTCCTGTAATAACTGAACTCAACAAATCTCCCACCTGAGCCTCCCAGATAGTTGTCACCATAGGCTTGCTTCACAGTGCCCAGCAGCAATCACTCTTGGAAGTAGGTTGAGGACTAATTGGAATTATTCTTTCTCAGGACCCAATTCTTCGAAGATCAGGAATGTACACTGTAGCCATGGCTTATTGTGGCTCTGGTAACAACAAAGCTATTCGACGCCTGCTACATGTTGCTGTAAGTGCTCTTGATCTCTTTCAGGGGTAGGTAAAGTAGAAAGAAAAGTTTACAGGTGGACAACAGAGTGTGGCATGTAGTACATGCACTGTATATGTGACCATCGTGTATATGGCCCATCCGTGGCCTCAAGTTCATATTCCCGTTCATTGGACACAGTAGTCCGTAATTCAACAGTGGGTTTTCAGAATGAAATAGAATAGAAAGTACTGTGTGAGCATGAATAGTCTTCAAAACCAGTCAAAGATACTTCCTGAAACTACCCCAAGGAGCATCCTCATTTTTAAGAGACAAGACCATGTGAGACTCTTTGGTCATCTTAAGACAAGTAAATCTAAAGAGCTTCAAGAAACCACTTTTTCTAGCCAGTGAAATTAGCTTTAGGTACCACTAACTGGAACATGCTATGTTTCAAGAGGTCTCCTGCCCAAGAAATCTGATGCCTATGCTTTCCAGCAGGCTTTTCCACAGTCTTCTCAAATTCAGTGTAGTTTAGTAAGAAGAATAGTGCCAGCTCAAATCATTTTCATTCCATGTGTAACTTTGTGAATTTCAATCATCTTGACAATGGGAAAACAGCATCAATTTTAAACAATTGATACAGTTCCGGTGACATACGTCCTCCTGCAAGGCCACACTTCCCAACACTGCCACTCCCTATGAACCTATGGAAGCCATTTTCACTTAAAGCACCACAGTCAACATACTATGAGTTTTATTGTTGGCATTTGTGTTTTGCTTGATCTTGGGGCACAACAAGATCCCTGGAAACAGCATTGAAGAAATGCTTGGGCATTCCTTACTCAGAAAAGCTATAATGCAGCAGAATTAGTCTTAAGTGGCTCTGAACCTTACGCTTCACCAGGCTGCAAAGGCATCTAAGATGCTTCAAGGAGGAACTCTTAGATTTATTTTTTCTAAATTAAGCAAAGAGTGTCTTTTTGTTTTTAGTATTTGAGACAATATAGCCCTGGCTGGTCTTGAACTTCATATGAAGAAAATAACAACCTAAAGTTCACAGAGTTGTACCTTCCTCTGCTTTCCTAGTGCTGGGATTAAAGGTGTGCCAGGAAAGACTTTTAAAAACTGCGTGTGTTTCATTATTTCTTAAATTTATTTACTGTATATACTTGAGGTATATGTTTAATATACATGGTAAGGAGAAAGACTTGATGAAGAAATATTATTAAGGCCTAATTTATATTTGAGTGATGGGGAGTTTATATCAGCTTATTAATAGAATGTGTGTTAAAATCATCTTAAATTTTCTTCTCTAGGTAAGTGATGTTAATGATGATGTCAGGAGAGCAGCAGTAGAATCACTTGGCTTCATTTTATTCAGGTAATAATTTCTAGCTTCAGATTATGTGTGTATACCATTTCTTAAATAGAAACTAAAATACTTGACCATGTTGAAGTTGAGAGTGAGAACAGTGCGCATGTGAAAAAGAAAAGTGTTGTGGTTTGAGAATTACAGTCTTTTTTCCAAGGCAGGGTTCTCTGTGTAGCCGTGGCTGTCCTGGACTCACTTTGTAGACCAGCCGTGGCTGTCCTGGACTCACTTTGTAGACCAGGCTGGCCTTGAACTCACAGAGACCCACCTGCCTCTGCCTCCCAGAGTGCTCAGATTACAGGCGTGCACCACTACACCCAGCTGCTTAAAATAGTTTTTTTTTTTTTTTGTTCAGTTTTCTTAACACCTGCTTGTTTTAATTTTTTGCCCGTGTTTCCTGTGTCTCATACATGTGCTAAATCCCTAGTTTCAGCAGCAGGTGTCACCCATGGGCTATCTTTTGTAAATAAACTCTTCATACCATGATAGGCAGATGGCGCTAGTAAGTCAGATGAGTTGTGTGCTTGCTGCTGTGTTATGCAGGCTGGTCTTGAACTGGACTCAAGTGATTCTCCTACCTCAGCTTCCTAAGTAGCTGAGGTTGCAAGCTTATATTGAAGGACCTTTATGGATTGTTTTCCAGAATACGTTCTTGAAGAGGTAAGAGCTAAGAAATATTGAGAGACTATCTTGCCTAAAACTTCTTTATAGATGAAGAAATTGTGTTTCTTTAAGGGACTAGAGTTAAAAAATTAAAAAGTTCTTTAAATTTTACTTTAACGCATTTTCTTCAATTATTTTTCATTTCATTTATTTATTTATTACAATTTATTCACTTTGTATCCCAGCTATAGCCCCTCTCTCACTCCCCCCCAGTCCTGATTCTGTTGATCTGGCTGGCTAGGCGGTTGTCCCCTTCCTCCTTCACCAGTCCATGTACGTCCCTCCCAAAGTTGCATGATTGGTCAAAGAGGGTGACCTTCCCTGAATAGAGGAGGACTGGTCTTTGGTCAAGGGTATAGGAGGAGCTGCGCTCCCCTGCGAGAACCTCCAGACAAGTTCAATTATTATTTTTAAAGATGAAGGTAACTCAGAAATCAATAAGTATTCTTTTAAAATGTTAATTACATTTATTTATTTATATGTCTGTGGACATGTATATACCACAGCACACATGTGGAGATGAGAAAAACACTTGTGGGAGTCAGTTCTCTCCTGAAGTCATTAGGCTTGGCAGTAAGTTCCTTTATCTGCTGAGCTATTTTACTGGCCCATATTGCATACATATTTTTAAGCTAAGTACATTAAATTTTGCAGTAGTTAGCAAAGTTCACATTGTTGTGTAATTAAATGATAAGCCTTCGATTCCAAACAGTCTCATGATAAATCTAGCTTTCTCTACTATGTACTTCTCTCAGAGTTCTGTCTTCCTTGAAGAGGTTCTAACAGAATATTGTTATTCTCAAATTCCCTTGTTTCCTTTAATATTTGAGAGGTGTCTGCCTTGTCTAAAATCTTATGCGATTTTCACATTGACATCATTTACTTTCAAGTATGTGATTAGTTTATGTGTGTAAGCATTTTACTTACATGTATATATGTGCATCATATGTGTAAGTGCCCACAGAGGCTAGAAACAGGCATCACATCCCCTGGAATTGTAGTTACAGGCAGTTGGGAGCCACTGCTATGGTTTCTGAAAATAGAACCTGAATCCTCTGCAAAAGCAGCAAATGCATGCTCTTAACTGCTGAGCCATCTTTCCAGAGCCCTCCATTTTATTTTCCTTTTCCCCCAGTAGAATTGCGTTTTGGTTTTTGAAACAGTTTTTGCTCAGGCTGGCTTTTAACTCATTATGACTTCCTAACCTAGGATGGCTTCCAACTTATAATCATGCTGCCTCGGCCTCCCAAGTGCTAGGTAGGATTGCAGGCATGGGCTATCACTCTGGTCTCTAGACATCACTCTTTAGATGACCCTGTAGTCATTTAACTTAAAGGGTTAAAGAATTTATTTCTTTTTAGATAATGTTTATTGGACATAAATACCAAAAACATCTATTCATTTTTTTCTCAAATTAAATTATCTTTGTGTAAAATTCTCATCTGAGTTAATGTCTTTATTCTCAAGATAGATCATACAGTTGTACTGTTTTTAGTCTTTCTCCAGATTTGTAGACTGTTATTGTTTATAATGATTGTGATCAGTGCTAAAAACAGGACTGGGATGTAGCTCTGGTAGAGAAATTTTCTGTCATCTGCAAGATGTAGAGTTAGATCGCAGCACTATATCAGAAGACAAAAACCCAAAACAAACAAAGCACAGCTGTAAAAAAAAAAAAAAAAAAAAAAAAGTTGACAGGTATCTTGGTAATGCCTGCTGCATGTATTGAGACTTGCTGTTTTGTTTTGTTTTTTAATATGTATGGGTGTTTTGCCTGCATGTCTATCTGTGCACCGCTTGGTTATCAACATCAGATCCCTTGGAACTGGCGCTACAGTTGTGAGCCACCATGTGGTTGCTGAGATTCAAACCCGTAATTGCACACGGCCAGTGCACTTAACCACTGAGTAATCTCTCTGGCCCCGTCAAATTACAGATTTCTTTAAGCATTCATAAAATAGAAATTAACTACTAATGGTAAAAATTTGGAATTTCACAAATAGTTGATATTAATGTTATATTTCAATCAGTAGACTGTTCTGGAAATGCTAAAATGATCTCACTAGCTATAGATAAGGTTAAAAAATTTAAGTCATATCTGAAGCTAGTTCATAGGTTCTGTGTTTTTGTAGGTGTGTATATATTTACACAGTAATAGAAATCTGCGAATAGTACCAAGCATGTTAGGTAGCGCTTTGGCAGTATTACTGGTAATTATCTTTAAAGTTTCTGAAACAACTGTGTGTGCTTCCAGGAATATAAAGTACAGTGTAGATCTTAGAATATTATCAGTAAGATGTCTGGCAAGTCTCTTTGGGGTTGGGGAGTGGATTGGTGATAGGACACCTGTCTTGGTGTTCATGAGGCTCTGGGTCTGCTCTGCAGCATCAGGAAGGGGAAACGTGCTATGACAAGAGTATAAATCTTAACATATAGCAGACGCATCAGATTACAACCTCCAACCAAAGCCGAGTGATTTTCCTCTGTGTCCGGCTTCTGTTTATTTTATTTGGGGGGGAGAGATGGGGAAATATAAATTATTTTTTTAACCGAACTAATACATCCTTATGCTGTTGAAACTATTAAGATCACTAGGGCAAAGTGGCTAATGCTTTAATGACAAATGAATTAAAATTTTGAGATATAATTTTCCTGGCAGATGATACAGAGCCCATACATATATGAAACATGTTGGGGTCTGTGCATTAGATTCATGGTTTAATTCTGCCATTAGAGGAATATATGTCTGGTTTACTTACATTGAGATTCTCCATAGCCAGGTACAATTTTATAATGATCCTAAACTCAATTGCCTAGAAAGGCTTAGTGATAGAGCATTAGGTATGGGTCAGCTTGAGATGGCAAAGCCGAGGTATGGGCTTGTCTTTATTGCCACTTCCCTAAGCCTAACTTTGTTTGCCGTGAGTAGCATTGAATGAATACATCAGCAGTCAGAAGTGACTACCATTTACTGATCCCTGTTATGAATGGCACAAAACATAGGTGCAAAAACCGAAGTGGAGTTAAACTGAGTATTATTTCTAAATTTAGTCAGCTGTTCAGTACAGGTTTGACTCATTTCTAGCTGTAACAATGCAAGGTGAAATAACAAACAAATAAATGAACAAAAAACAAAACAAAAAAAAAAATAAATGAAAATTTTTGTGCCAGAAGCTCAGCTGCATTGTTGGCAGCTGTAACCTCGGTTTATGAGATCACGTACTGTTTAGGCCTCTGGATTGAGGGTCCATAGTTCCTGTTTCTGAATGTACAATGTGGTTCAAGTACCCAAGGACACTTTCATCTGCTTTGTCCTCTTCTTTCATTGGACGTGCCTCTGCTGATCAAATGCCTATTATCAGTTCTGCTCTATATTGTGTGACATCTAACTGCTGTCCTCCCCACCCCTTCTGTCAAGACAGCTTCCTGACTGAGGAAAATTGTGGTGCCATTAAAGCCACTCTTCACTTTTGCTCCAAATATGATCAACATGGGTTTTGTTGTTTTGGTTTTAGGCTTTACAGGTTTATTTGTAGGTGTGGGGTCCCACTGAATCTGGAGCTCATCGGATTAGTAAGCCAGCAAGCTCAGGGGTCCTCCTGACTCTGCCTCCCCCGCAGCAGGATTGCAGGCAGGTAACACTCTACCCAGCTTCTTATGTGGGCGCAGGTCACCCTCACTCTGGTCCTCACTCTTGCATGGCAGGCACCAGTCTGTCCCTCTAGTCTTAATAGTCATTGCTTTTGTCTTTTGGTCCTGTCGCTGCTGTGTGTGCCTTCTGCTTTTAAAAACGTTAGAGTTAACATTTTTGTTTCATTTTATTTTATTCTTAGTACAACTTTACATACAGTTAGGAGCTTTAAAAACTTAAAACATTTTTTTAAGCCTGGAATTTGTTGACATTTAATTTTATCGCATTTGAAAGCCAGAGTAGGGATTGCTTTTGTTTGTAGCCATACAAAACTGCTTTATCCATGCTTTGATTTTGTCTAGATAATTAAAATGGACAGCCTTAGGATTTAACTCTTGCTTTCAGGAGATAAGTTTTTATTCTGTGCATTTTTCTTGGTGTACTTGCATTGTGCTCATCACCTTACTTGAGTGAGAGGAGACTGCCTGTTCTGTTATACGTAGCTGACTTGCTCTTCAGTTTTGTCACCATCGTTTTCAGTGAGGAGAAGTGTATCTAGGAGAAGGATTGATGAAGACTGAATGGTTGAACTTCGAAGCCTCATTGGGCTCTGGTACATGGCAGGATTGATTCCATTTCGAATTCCATGTTTTGTGAAAAATTTCGAGTTTTCTACCATTGAATTCCCAAAGTAGAGTGTACTGGAACATTTTCTAAGTACTTTTGCTGACTTTGTGGCCCGGTAATTGCAGATGATGTACCTTCCAAATGCTTCCCTAAATGTCTTATTGAAGAGGGTATAGATCAGAGGATTCACTCCTGAGGAAATGTAGCCTATCCACACAAATACCTCCAGGAGCATTGTGAGAGTAGTCTGGTTGCAAGAATCACACAAAGCTAAAGTTATATTTGTAATAAAAAAGGGGCACCACATAAGCAGAAAGAGGAAAAACACAATTCCAAGGACTTTTGAGGCTCTCTGTTCATTAGAAATGGTTTGGGCTGATTTTTTTCCAACTGAGGACATTCTTCTCATAAGTGTTTCATCACTTGAATTGGGAAGAATTTTGTCCTTGTGAGAACCATCCAGCATTGCCACCTTTTCTGGTGATGAAAAGGATGATTCTTCCCTTTGGAAAACTGTGGACACAGTCCACCATGTTAAGCGTTGAGGTGGCTTGTTTTTGACCAAGTAAGCTTTCTTTTGTAGAGCATGAATAGTGAGAAAGTAGGTGACTATCATGATCGCGAGAGGTGCAAAGAAAGCAGCCAGTGAGCCAAAGAGCATGAAATTGCCAAAACGTTCCTTTTTCAGTCCACAGGTGATGTTATTTGGATTAATCACATCATTCTCTATCCCTCTAATAGGGACTGGGATGGCAATACCTAAGGAAGACAGAGTGAGATAAATTGAGTCATTTTTATGACCTATTCTTATGGTAGTTGTTTTGAGAGCTTATTGTAGTAACTTCATGTTAATGAATACTTTATAATTCCGGAGTCCTACACCTTCATATTTGTCAGGGGTTTATCAACAGATAGAAGGAATCTAACTGAGCACATCTGCCATTTTTCAGGTTGGAGAAGAATTCAGAAGATAAGTTTAATGCCCAGAATACTTAATTCAGAGAGAATTTGGAAAGTCATTATCTTCATTTTTAGATGTAACTATCTTTGAGGTTGTACAGTCTCACCTAACAGTTTTATCTTTTGGTATTTTGGTGTGTTTTAATTCTAACTTTTTAGAGAAAACAAAATGCTCTTTTTTAAAAAAAGTTGCTGCTTGGGGCTAGAGAGATGGCTCAGTGGTTAAGAGCACTGTCTGCTCTTCCAAAGGACCCTGGTTCAATTTCCAGCACCCACATGGCAGCTCACAACTGTCTGTAATGCCAATCCCAAGGGATCTGACACCTTCACATAAAATTAAAAAAAAAAAAGTTGCTGCTTAAATCAGCCATCTTGTCAGCCCTTTTCCTTTTTTGTCCATGTATTCTTTTTGTTATTATTTTTGTTTGTTTCTTTTCAAGATAGATTTTCTCTGTATAGCTAGCTCTTGCTGTCCTAGAACTTACTTTGTAGACAAGGCTGCCCTCAAACTTGAGATTCGCCTGCCTCTGCCTCCCAAGTGCTGGGATTAAAGGTGTGCGCCACCTCCCCAGGCTTTTGTCCATATATTCTTAGAAGCTTGAACATTATAGATACTTAGTAAAAATTTGATGTTTATAAGGTCATATTATCTAGCCTTAATTTAGATAACTTCTGACCAACAAACTATCATCATATTCCTGCCCTTCATAGAAAAAAGTTTGCTGACTCCTGACCGACCTTGTTATTTCTGCTATTCTTCCTTCACTAGGCAGTTCACTTTCCTCTCCTGTTCATCTACTGTTTGATATAAAAGTCTGTATTCTGAATAGACATTTCCTTAAGTCTTCTTTCTTCCCATGCCATGTGTGTGTATTCCCAGGCTTTTCCCATTATTTTAGCAATGTGAAGATAATATAGTGTCTTTCTTGCTTTACTGAGCACATTCTAATACTGATTAGACAGAAGTAAGCAATAGTAGTTTTCTTTTCTCCCCCTTTAATACTTCAGGGCTCATAATTATTTTTCTCTTCAAAAACACATATTCTATCTATTAGGAAGCAGTGAATCCTTTGGTCTGTTCATCTGTTACAAACCTGCCAGTTTATTTTTCTGGTACTAACTTAGGAGAGCTTTGAACAAACACTGCACTTCATTGAGGTCCTCTAATAGCAGCTGTCTTTGAGTAGTAAAGATGATAACAGACTGGAGAAGCAGCTCACAACCAACTGAAACTGCATCATCTAGCCTCCTCGGGCACTAGGCACACACAAGATGCACGTGCATGCATGCAGGCAAAGCACCCATACACAAAATAAAAATTAATAATCTTTAAAAAGATGAACGCAGAAGTATAGAACAGTTTGAGGGAAATTGAATTCTTTCTGTAAGTCATTTCTAAACATTAGCTTAATGTGAATGTTAAGTTTTTGACAGTTAATATACTAATAGATATTTAACTGCCTTTAGTCTGTGCACATGGGAACATTGACCCTACTAGATGAGTTTATGGTCTTACCAGCTTAGAAAATTTGGTGCGGTAGACTTTTTCCTCCTTTCTTGTTTATGCTGTTAAGTGTGATTTTTTTGCTGCTTTACTTTAATGATTTGTTGGCAAATACCAATGCTCTAGGATGGCGCTTAGTAAACACTGGTTGATTCTGAAGACATGGACTTCCTGCTGACTTAGACTTTACTTGCAGCATGGTTCAGGAGCTGCAGTGAATGTGCTGTGCAGGTACTTAGCTATCACTGGATTGCTTCGACCTGAGTGTTCCTAGGTACCAGACCTGGCATTGCCGGCCATGTGGAAATAAAGGCTAAACACTCCACCCATACCTTTGGCGTTTCCCACATACCTATTGAAATTAACCATACCACTGTAATCTTGATGAATGCAGTAGCCCGGGAGTTGCACTGATTGGCCTGAATTGGCTTTTTGATGGCTATATAGCGATCCACTGAAATAGCACAGAGATGCATGATGGAGGCAGTTGAAAAAAGAACATCGAGGAATAACCAAGCAGGACACAGGACCAGTGGGAGGGGCCATGTAGCCTCTGAAAGAAAGGGGGAAAATTATTTTATTTTATTTTTTGCTTATAGAATGACAACTTTCAGTTTAATATTTTTTTCTTAAGCCAATACATTTTTTATATAATTTATTTTTATTTTATGTTTATTGGTGGTTTGCCTGCATGTCTGTTTGAAGGTGTCAGAAGCTCTAGAACTGGAGTTGCAGGTGTGAGCTGCCCTATGGGTGCTGGGAATTGAGCCCTGGTCCTCTGGAAGAACATCCAGTTCTCTTAACCACTGAGCCATCTCTCCAGCCCCCAACCAGTACATATTTTTAAGCCCTTAAAATGATCCTGGAGTGCTGGAGAGCTGGCTCAGAGGTTAAGAGCACTGGCTGTTCTTCCAAAGGTCCTGAGTTCAACTCCCAGCATCCACATGGTGGCTCATAACCATCTACAATGAAATCTGGTGCCCTCTTCTAGCCTGCAGGCAGAATGCTGTATAAATAAAAAAAAATTAAAAAGGTAAAAAAAATGACCCTGGAGATATTGCTAATGTTTTAAATGAATCAATTCAGAGGTAATTAAATCCTTGAATATGATTTATGGAGGAGGGCATGTATCAGAATTAAAATATTAATTGAAAACATTCTATAGAACATTGTATACTCTCATTACAAGTAGTGAATGGGGATGTGTATCACCTTGACCATTGATTGAGACTGCAGGCTCTTAGGTTCTGATATATAAAGGCATTGTGTGAGAATATGATCTGCATGGAAATTCAAGTTTAAACATCTAGTTTATGGGAAGACTTTGTAGCAAAGTCTATTTTAGTGTTAAAAGATATCTTGGGTTTACTGGTGTGAGATAATCATTCAAATGTCTCATAGAAAAGAACATTTAGGAGCTGGGGAGGCTCGCTTGGTAAAGCGTTTCCATGCAAGCATGAGTACCTGAGTTCAGATCCCCACCCCCTACATCCAGGTATGACAGTCTGCACCTGTAAGCCCCAGTGCTGGGGGGACAGACACAGAAGAGTCCCTGGGACCTGCTGGCCAGCCAGCCTAGTCAAGGCAGTGAGCCCCGGGTTCAGTTGAGACCCTTTCTCAAAAAGTAAGGTGGAAAGTGATTGAGGAAGACACTTGACATCGACCTCTGACCTCCAGATAAATGTGTATCCACAAGGAACTCATGAGAGACCTGTAGATATAGAGAGCCTAAGCAATTGAATTTTCTCTTCTATAGCATCCAGTTTTCTATTAGCAGTGGAAAATGATGACCTTAGACAAAAATAATAATGTATTCTTTAACCATTTGACATTAAAGGCAAACAGTGTAAGAATGGAAAGAATCACTGATTAAGAGAGTTTCATGGTGGAAACTAAAGGAAAGCTATACCCTACATTCTGGGCTCCCAGTAAGGAAATAGAAAAGTACTCAAGCATGAACTATAGAATCATGTAGTCCCTCTAGGCCCTGTAGTCCTGGCTACTGTGGAGGCTGATATGGAAAGTTCACTTGACCCCACACCCAAATCTGACCTGGGCAACATGGCAAGACCCTGCATTAAAAAAAAAAAAAACACTTAAGAGCATGTGTGTTACTAGAGATGGAATCCAGGGCCTGAAGTGTACTAGGCAAGTTTTCTACCACTGAAATTACTGCTTGACATTCTGTTGTTGTTTGCTTTGTGGTTTGGGAACTTGTTGTGTTGTTTTATTTGAAGTGCCTCAAGCTGGCCTAAATGACCCTTCTGCTCACCTGGATATGATGTTTATCCTCAGATGCACTTGCTCTCTGTAGAACTTTTAAAATAAGATACTTTGCTACTAATTTAAACTTGCCTGTGTAGCTATTCTTGATTACGTATTCTACATTTGAAAATTAAGGTCTGGAAAATTCTAGCCGTAAATCTTGTAGCCATGAGCAGAAAACCACAGAGAAGACATATGAAAAAGTATGTGTCTTTGGAATCTGACTTTTTGACCCCTGGTATTCCTCATTCAGGCTAGAAGGAAAAGCTTTCCAGTGCTGATTTAATTAGGCCTGTGAAGCCTGGTTAGTCTTGTTTTCCAACAGAGTTAATATATCTATGAACACTAGTTTTAGAGCAGAAGTGGGAATTAAGATTAGTGCAGGTCACTGCAAGAGGGCAGTGCGTCTGCTTGAACATTAGCTTATCCGGGGGTTGGGGGGCAGAGAACATACTGAAGTGCTACATTGCTGTTTATTATGGCACAGAAACATTAATAACCTGTGTGCATTGTAATTGGGCCATCTCCATGCTTTGCTTGGAGGAGGAATATGTTGTTCTTAATTTCTTTTATTAATTGTAAAAACCTATTTTCTTCTTTTTTAAGCCAGGTGCCCTTTGCTTTGATGAGATAGATTCACTGCATCTGAAATCTGCTTGCCCTTTAGGGAAGTTTTTAGTTTGGAAAGCCAGGTTACATCATTTGTTTAAGAAAACTAGCATCAGTCTATAAATATGAGTCATAAAATACCTTTTTTTATTTTAGGAACTTTAAAGATTGTTTTTAAAGGCATTCCAAAAAGACTATGTCTACAGAGTTCACAAAGACACAGTTTAGGAAATCAACTGTTAGGGGATAGACCTAAGTAGCTTTTTGTTTAAACAAAAGAATTTTACTGCTTTTCTATATTTCAAAGAGTGATAACATGGTTCAGGCCTTAGATTCTTAGAAAGCTTCTGGGTTGGTTGGTTGGTATTGTTTATTTGGGAGGGGGGAGTTGTGTGTGTGTGCGCGCGCGTGTGTGTGTGTGTGTGTGTGTGTGTGTGTGTGTTCTCATCTGAACAAAATAGATCTCTTGAGGTTAGCTAATATAATAGTGTTTTAAGTGTTTTCAGCCATTTAGTACATAGGAGAAATTCGTTGGTTCTTTAAATTTCCACTTTCCAAAAGTATTTTATTTCCCTGTTCTCCTGTTTCAGAATCATAATCTTTCCGAATCCATCTTCCAACTATTTTCAATGCTCTGTGTCTCATGGGTACTGCTTTAAACTATGGCTCATAGAGCAAGGCTTAACATTTGTTACAGTGGAGTCCCCTGTGGTGGTCTACACCTTTAATCCCAGCACTTGGAGGCACAGGCAGGTAGATTCCTCAGTTTGAGGCCAGCCTGGTCTACAGAGTAAGTTCCAGGACAGCCAGGTTTACACAGAGAAACCTTGTCTTAAAAATACAAAACAAAGTGAGTGAGTGTGTGCGTGTGTGGGTGTGTGGGTGTGTGGGTGTGTGGGTGTGCGCGCGCGTGTGTGCCATTGCATGGGCCATGGTACATGTGTGAATGTCAAAGGACAGTTTGAATGAGTCATTTTTCTCCTTCCACCATGTGGGTCTTGGGGATGAACTCGGGTCCCCACCAAGCACCTTTACCCACATTTACCCATAGACTGTCTCACCAGTAGCTCATGGTTTGGAGGTCTTTGTTCATTTGTTTGTTGTTAAAACAGGATGGTGCTGTGTAGCTTGCTCTCAGGCATCTATTTTTCAGTCAGTCCCCCTGCCTCATATTTCTCTGCCCAAGTATTTCTAATGTTGGCATTTTTAGGATTTGTGGTAAAAACTGTTGTATTGTGTTCATGGATTTTAAGAATAAAAGATAAAACAGCAATAAATAGATGGATGGATGGATAGATGGATGATAGATAGGGAAGGTTGTAAAGGTCACACCAAGTGCTCTCAAAGAAGAAATGAAAACAAAAAAACAAAGCAAAAACTGTCACGTCAAGAGTATCACAATCTTAGTTAAACAGAAACTTAAACAATATGGAATTAAATGTTATGCAAATAAATGTTTAAATAAAATAACCCCCAGTTAAGAATACCAGGGCCACCTTGTTATTTTTAACTCGGTTTTTTGTTTGTTTGTTTTTTTAACTTTTTCCCCCTGAGACAGAGTTCTCTGTATAGCCTCGGCTGTCCTGGACTTGCTTTGTAGACTAGGCTGACTCACACTCACTGAGATCCTCCTGAGTGCTGGCTACATTAAAGTCTTGTGCCTCCACTTCCAGCTTTAAATTTTTCAAGTCTGATTTAACTGTTATAAAGGTTTTTAGTTACTTTCATTGAACTTCCTGGTAATAGCTAAAATTGTTCATAATGGTAATTAATCTTTTATGATTGTATAACTAAGAACAATTTTGCTTGTAGACCTCAGAAGTTCTGAAGATTTCCCATGCAATTAGAGAAAATCATGGATTGCTCCTTTTTTAAAATTATCAAAAATTCATGCAGATATGTTTAGAAAGTCCTAGTATTTACCAGTCTATACAAAGATCTTACTATTTCAAGTCTGGTTCCCATTTATACTGTGCACAACTTGCAGTTTATAAACCTTCATTTGATGCCTTCCGAAGGTAGCATGTATCTACATGCACTGTCTCATAGAATATGTCTTAAATAATGAATTCATACTATGACATTTTAAATGATGGTTACGTTCCCAGGTTGGTTCTGGTTTGCTTCCTATCCCCAATCTAATAACTCCTTTGTACGGCATAATTACTGGTAGCAAAAGTGTTTGGGACTATATGTTATTGTGTTACTTATTTTATAAGTATTTGAAAAATGAAATGCTGTTAAAATGGGTTATAATTTAAGACATAAGTGTGCAGTATGTATTTTGTGTTAAATGTTTGGATTTCTGCTATTTTTATTGTTAAGACTATCTTAAGCAACAGTATTCTAGATAAGCAGTTTTCTTCAGCTCACAGAATCCCTACTATTTGAAACCTCCTTGAGAAGTGCGTCAGCTAACTTGAACACTTTTCTGTTAAGATTCCTTAACCTGAGCTAGTCATTCATGTATAGCAGTTTTCTTCACTTTTTAATTTAATAAGCAAATATTCTAGATTAGTACATTTTATTTCTATAATTTGCATGTTTATTCTCTGCATATAAATACAATTCTTGGAAGCCTGATCATTTGTAATTTTAAGTTGTTTATTAGTAGGATATCAATTTATACTAATTGACTAATTAAATTTCTTTTAATGCTGACTTTGAAGTAGGAGCCCTCATTAATTCCTTAAAAAAAATCATTTGTTTACTCCCAAAGCTGAGGACGATGTACACACAGCAGAAACTCCTTATGGCTACTTTAATATCGTTGTCTTTTTTTTATTATAACAAAGATCTGAAAGTCAAACTATATTTTTATTATCACAGTAACTCAGGATTTGTTCTACTTATTTCAGATGGTCAGATACCATAAAAACTTGAGCAGATGGATCTTCTCTTGAGATACTCTGAGCCAGACCATTTCCTTTTGTAACTAAACATCTTAACATGAGTTATGTGTAGAAATTTTGTCAAGGTTCAGAGCACTCAAGTTAAAAAGAGCTATAATAGGAATTTTTTGAACAATATGTAATTTTAATTGGGACTTAGTGATTTAGTATTCTATTATTAAAGCCCCAGAATTATCTGAATTGTTTACCTTATTAAAAGGAAAATATGAATAATTTTTTGAAAGGTGTGGTTTTTTTATTTGCTGTAATTTTTAGGTAATGAATACCGAATCTGTGAATATTGCCAACTTAATGATTTTATAAGATAACTGAGGAGAGGTTAAAATTGTTCCTAAGAAATTATTTTTGTGTCCTTTCACGTTTATTACAAATTATTGAAAAAATGAGGGAATATTACCTTCTCTGTCTTTAATCCAGATCCATCTTTTATTTCTTTTTTTTTGTGGAATGGTTTTAATTTTTAATTTTTATTTTATTTTTATTAATTACAGTTTATTCACTTTGTATCCCAGCTGTGGTCCCCTTCCCCCACCCTTCCCAATCCCACTCTCCCTCCCTTCTTCTCCTATGCCCCTCCCCATCTTTTATTTCAAAGAAAATAAAAATCAAATGAGTGTCTGGTTCTTTAGTGGTCAGGTATTCAGTGGCGGGAACAAAGGGAAATACTTACCAAACATGATCGTCAAAAGGGCAATCGGCATCACAAACAATCCAACCAGCAAGTCAGCCACTGCCAAGGACATTAGAAAGTAGTTGGTAGCATATTGCAGCCTCTTCTCCAGTGAGACAGCCAGAATAACAAGGATGTTCCCACCAATGGTGGGTATTATCACCACGAGAATCAGCAGAGCTGCCCAGTGCACTTTCTTCCCCTGTTCCTCGGGAGTCTGCAGCATTTCCTCTTCTGTTGATTCTGTCTTCAGTCCAGAACGGTTAGACAAGATCAAGTGATCACATGGATTCTGTAAAATGTGCTCAGGGATTGTGCTCTGTTCAGATACTTTGTAAGAGCAAGCCATTTGCCGTTCTGTGATTCAGTCCAGTCCCAGACAGTGGTCAGCATGGTCAGTAGCTAAGCTGGTCATCTGCTTTTGCAAGGCATTGTACCCATGCCAGACATTAACCTGCCACGGTTGACGTCTTTCTTCTTAAGAAGATTCAGGTTCTCCAAGATGGGAATGTATGCACATCTCTCCATGTTTGCAGGTAAGACAGCCACATTTTTAGTCTTTCTAGAGGCTTAGATTTCAGAAGACTCGATGAAAGGCTCCAGTAGATGTGGAGGGGGAAAAAATATTAGTTTCTCTTGTCTTTTTTTTTTTTCCGTATTTTTAAGAGTTGAAATTGAACATAAGTACCAAAGAGTTTCCCCCCTAGATACAGAGAGGTTGTATTATTAACAGAAAGCAGTAAAATATACTAGAGCTAACTAAGTACCCCCTCCTATTTTGATAGGTTGTTATGCATTGTGATAGTGCAGCCAGTGCCCACAAAAATACTGTATTTCTGATTTGCCGCAGAGGTAATAATAGTGGAGATAGCACATTGCATGTTATCTGAGCTTTAGGTACTTTCCCCCTTAACTTTAGAAAACATACAGAATCGTGAATCAAAGCTCTAAATAGTTACAAGTAAATGTTTCAGTAAGTACTAGCCCACCTAAGCTCTGAGTGAAGGGCTCATCAGCTAAGAATCTGAGTGTACATGTAATCGTTTGTTTGATGGTGTTGATTTAAATGCTTTTTTATGACACGTTTTATAATTCCTTCAATTGGAGAGAAAGTAGTACAAAGTATTACTAGCTAGATACTTGCTTTTAGTAGTAATTGTGTTTTTCTACAAGATTTTAGATGTAATCATGTAAGTCTGCCAAATTTGAGCCAGTTCTTTTTTTAAGTCCCTTACTCTTTCCAGTTTTCTTGAGAAGCACTTTGAGAGGAAAATTAAGTTATCTGTTCATTACACTCACAAATTCTGTATTAAAATTGCCTTCATATTATACATTTTTAAACCACTGAGATGGAAAAGACTATGGAAGAAGAGCTCCTGAAGATTGAATGGAAACAACAGAAACCTGTTGGTTCCATATGTGCTTGCTAAATGCTTACCTCCTGTCTGCTTGTGACTTCCTAATGTGCTGTCCTTGTGTCTGTTCGGCTGGACTCCTTCTCCTGGCAGGTCCTCCTCCCATTGACTTACTCGAGCCTCCAGCACTGGCACTTGTAAGCAGTGAAATAAATGTTTGTGCAGCTGTACGCCTGCCAGCGAGGTTATTTCCTCTTTGATACTGTCATTATTAGAATATAGCTGCATTCACTGTAGTTCATAAACTACTCATGTTCTGACCAGTTCGTGACCCTAATTCAAGTGATATTCTTATGTGTTCTCTTTGATATTTGGGGGAAATATAATAAACTCTTACTTTAGGGTAAGATGGTTTTATTTGGAATTAAGCGTAGGCTGTTTTTCCGCTTTTGAGGAAAAACGAGATAAAATCTAGAGATTTTGGGATGTGTATCTTATGGAGATGCTCCATCATTAGCCATATAGCAGTTTTCACACTTGTAATTTTTAGCAATGAAACAATATTCTCATCCAGCTTTATTATGTCTTTGCTGTGGAGTGCAGCTAATTTCCTCACATCACAGCCTTATATAGAAAAGCACAGAAAGATCTGCATGCTACTTGTATAGATTTTGGCAAAAACTTTGTGACTGCTCATTTTTAAACAGCCTCTGAATTTGGGAGCTGGTTCACTGGCAACTTTTTTCCCCATAGATTTTTAACTAAGAAAAGTGTATAATGTGTAGTAAAAATGTGTTTCTGTCCTATTTCTAAAAAGTAATGTATAAGTCTTAACAATTATGCTCTTGAAATTTTCTCTAAACTACAAAACTGGCTTGATATTAAACTCTAGCAAGGCTGTGGTGGCACACACCTTTAATCCTAGCACTTGAGAGGAAGAGGCAGGCAGAGCTTTGGGAGTTCAAGGTCAGCCTGGTCAGTGAGTTCAGGACACCTAGACTACACAACTTAGGGGAAAAAACAACAGTTTTGTTGTTTTCAGTGTTGCCTTTTTAAAGGGTCTTCCTAGGTCACTCAGAGATTAATTCTTTACATCTCAGTCACTGGGATTTGTGTATTTTTCATTAAGACACTGTCATACATGTGCATAAAGGTATTTCTGTCACATTCACAACCTCTTACTCTTCCTTGTCCTCCTCCCACTCCCTCTCATTCCTTTCCTCTTCTGCCAGCCTTCTTCTACTTTCATGTGTCTGAGTCTTTGTGTCTGTCTCCTAGTTCTTTTATTAGCTCATTTACAGAGCGTGGGTACCTCACTAGTGACTATAACTGAAGAAAATGACTTGCCCTTCCCCATTAACCATTAGTTGTGCATAATCCGCAAGGTCTATTTTCTTCTTCTTCTTCTTCTTCTTCTTCTTCTTCTTCTTCTTCTTCTTCTTCTTCTTCTTCTTCTTCTTCTTCTTCTTCCTTCTTCTTCTTCTTCTTCTTCTTCTTCTTCTTCTTCTTCTTCTTCTTCTTCCTTCTTCTTCTTCTTCTTTCTTCTTCTTCTTCTTCTTTCTTCTTCTTCTTCTTCTTCTTCTTCTTCTTCTTCTTCTTCTTCTTCTTCTTCTTCTTCTTCTTCTTCATTTTCCTGTTTGGTTTCTTATAGTTCCTTTTGTAGATTGTATCTCCTCTGTATTGAAATTTAATATGTTATTTCGTTCCTGTATTTCCTAAAATTCTTCTCAAATTTTTGTAACTTTTTTTCTTTTTTTGGTTTTTGTTTGTTTTTGAGACAAGGTTTCTCTGTGTAGGCTTAGCTGTCCTGGATTCACTTTGTAGACTGGGTGGCCTCAAACTCAGAGAGCCACCTGCACCTCTCAAGTGCTGGGATTAAGGACATGCGCCACCACCACCCTTTTGTTGCAGTTTTATTTGGTTTGTGTATGCATGACGTGGGAGGAATGTGCATGCCACAGCACACTTGTGCAGGTCAGAAGACAACTTGCTCTTTCTTCCATCATGTGAGCCACACACTTAGGTGGTCAGGCTTGACAGCAGGTGCCTTACCTGCTGCACCATCTCACTGGCCGCTGTTTCCTCTACCCTGGCTGTTGGTTCTAGAGGTTTGATAGCATTCTCTCTCCATTTATTTGTCTATTTCTTAATTGAGAGCCAAGACTGGTGGTATATGTAGTCTGATTGTTTTCATGATGTGTTAGCAGTCATTGATAATCATATTGCGATCTTTTGCTTCTTTATAAATTGCAAAATGGCTATACAGTTTTATCACGACTTCATTTACTATTACTTGAAATCATATATACATGTGTGCAAGGATTACTGTTTTTTCATCGCAGTCACTGCTTTTCTCCTTTTCTATCTAGAGCTGTCTGCTGAAACACTGGCAAACCTATGAAGAGTTTATGGCTTTATTGTGTTCTTTCTTGCTTTCTTTTTGAGATTTATTTATTTATTTAATGATTTAACATAGGTGAGTGCTCTATCTGCATGTACACCTGCCTTCCAGAGGCTACCAGATCCCTGTATAGATGGTTGTGAGCCACCATGTGGGTGCTGGAAATTGAACTCAGGACCTCTAGAAGAGCAGACAGTGTTCTTAACTGCTGGTCCACCTCTTTCTCTACGGGTCAGTTTTCTTTGGAATATCTTGCCCTTGCTGCAACCAAATAACAAATTCTGAAAGTCTGTCCGTCACTAGTTCCCTAAAAGGTTTCTGAGAATCTGAAAATGAGAATCTTAAACATAGCTATCTAGAAAATCCAGCTTATTTGATACTGTTTTGAAAGAAACTTTGAGTACTAACTGGCTTTTAAAAAGGGGTCGAACTACAGCATATTAGCACACAAATTCCTTATTTTGATCCGAAGACAATTTCTGGTTTTGCCTCTAGATTTCGATGGTGACAGCATGGAGACACAGGAGAACATTATGTTTTGTGGGTGAAGCAATAAAGGCTCAGTACTATTCAGAGCTTGTCTCCCTAATGATAAATAACCACCCTTGAATTGGAACCCAGATCTTTCTGATTCTAAGCCTATGTTCCCTCAATCTCAGTGAACTAAACACAAATAAATAAAATAAAAGTAAGTTGACAGAAACAAGTGAGCAGTGATCAGGGTCTAAAACAAAGCCCTGAAAGAAGAATTGAGAGTTAAGAGTTTTGCTTAATTTTCTGGCAGACTAGTTGTGGAATCTGAGGGAATAAACAGAATAGAATTACATAGATAAGTGGTAATTATGAGAAAAGTGGTTTAAGTTAGGGGAGTGTTTTTTAGTCCTCTTTCTATATGCTGGCTCAGGTATCAGTGATATCTAGGTTAAAGACATCCAACTGGCCTTTAGATTCTCTTCAGGGTTAGGAGATACAGAGACCGTACAGAAGCTAGTCTATCTTGATTACTGTGCATTGTGCTAAGCCTCTGACTTGGCACTTACCTAGTGATGATTTTAAACTTGTAACTCTAACAGAGAAATACCATGAGATTTATACCTTCAAAACTTTGTAATGACTATGCCAAGAACAGTGTTTCTGTCTGTGTACATATATTACTAGTTTTTTCTCTGTTAATAGACTAGAGGATGAAGAGGAAAGACTCCATATTCTGAAAGCATCTTGATCTATTATGTTGCAATGTAGTTGTAGAAAATACTCAGTAAAGAAATAGAAGCCAGAGTGTTGAAAAAAATTAATCTGTACAGTTTATGGTTAGATGAAGCCAATAATGTTTGCTCAATTCTTGCTCTGTGGAAGGTGTGTACTAATAGTAACGTTGCCAAGATGACTGTTAGATGTAAGCTAAGAACTTTTCATTGAAATGGAATATCTGAATTGTGTTACTTACTTCAGTGTGTCATCCCCATATCCACCTCCCTGTGTAGCTTTGGCTGTCCTGAAACTCAAAATATAGACCGGGCTGGCCTCAGACTCAAGGTATCCTCTGCCTCCAGAGTTCTGGAGTTAGAGTATTCATATCCTCCATGCTGCCCTGGAAACATCTAAAAGATGCTGTAAATGCCTTGTCTTCTGTAGAAAAACACCGTGCCCAGAAAGTAGGAAAGTAGAAGCAGAGGCGTTTGCTCCACATGACTGGCTATTCTCCACTGGGAAATGAGCAGCATGCAGAGAGCTTACTTGAGAAGTCCCTGTTATGGTCCTTTCTCTGCATGTTTTCTGAATGTAGAAAGTACATTTCTACTATTGATAGAATTCTGTGGGAGTGGGTTTTTTTTTTCTGTAATTTTTAATAGTCATTACTTTGCATCCCTCGATGGCTTTGAATTTCCTGTGTAGTACAGGCTGTGCTCAAGTGATAACCTACCTTCCTGTCTTTGTTTCACTAGTGCTGCATTCCAGCTCTGTGCCAACACATCTTTCTGTGGGATTTTATTTTATTTCATTTTCTGGTTTTTCAATACAGGGTTTCTCTATGTAGCTTTAGCCGTCCTGGAACTCACTCTGTAGACCAGGCTGGCCTCAGACTCAGAGATCACCTATCTCTGCCTTCCAAGTGCTGTGATTAAATGCAAGCACTACCATTGCTCAGTTTCTATGGGAGACTTTCATTTCTACAATTTGTTTGTTAAATATTATGTTATTTCCTGTATCTCAAAAATAGCAATAAAAGCTTGCTTAAAATTCTTCCATTTTGGTTTATAACATGTTACTTACAACACTGTCTTCTTTTTCTTTCCTGTCAGGACGCCTGAACAGTGTCCAAGTGTGGTTTCTTTGTTGTCAGAGAGTTATAACCCTCATGTGCGCTACGGAGCTGCAATGGCCCTGGGGATCTGCTGTGCTGGTACAGGAAACAAGGTAAAGCCCAAAACCAGTGTGGTCGGTTCTTTCCTGACACCAGGCTTTTCTGTTGCAAACAAGAGTGAAACAGCTGTGCCCTATGAAACACAAGTGTCCTGTGATCTCAGACTGAGCGTGGTGCACAGGGTTTCACCGTGCTCCCCCACTTTACTGTGTTCAGTGCCTGAAGACTCCTAAGAACAAACCGATGTTACACGGATAACCGTTCAGAACTGCTCTGTCATTACATGGTTATTCTCGCTGTTTACTTAGTACTATGGAAATTAAGATTACTGTCTAAAGCCACCCAAAATCAACTCATTTTTTATTATTTTAATTATGTGTATATGAGTGCAGGTGACTATGGAAGCCAGAGGTGTCAGATCTCTTAGAAGCTCTAGTTACAGATGGCTGTGAACTCTGCATGCTCTTATCCACTGAGCGCTCTAGCTCCTAAACACTGTTAACTGCATTTAGAGAAAGAGTACGTGTGTTTGTGTTCGTTCCTCTGTCCACTCGTCATTTTGTCTGCAGGAGTCAATTTCCTTCTTCCACCATAATGAATAGTGGGATTAAACTCAGGTCATCCGGCTTAACAGCAAATGCTTTTATGCCCAGGGCTATAACATATACTTTTGATTCACAACATTGATATAATCACCATGCTTTGCCTTGATTAGCACACATGCATACATCTTAGACACCCTGGGTGGACCTTTCTTTTTACTCAATGACTGTATGTTTTTATGGTAGAGAGAGAACATTGTTTCCCTTCTAGAGTCTTTATATTATACAGAAATGGGTCGAACAGATTTTTTAATTTTGTTTTTTGTTTTTTTAATGGGTATCACTAGCATGTATGTCTATGTAACACCCACATGTGGTGCTTGCAGAGGCCAAAAGAGGGCATTGGGTCTCTTGGAGCTAGAGATACAGATCAATTGTGAGCTGTGCATGGGTGTTAGAATTGAATCCCATTTCTATGAAAGAGCATCTCACTCTTAACCACTGAACAATCTCCCCAGCCCTAACTTTCTTATCTCATAATGATTAGTTCTGGAAATTTAAATTTTATTTTGCTTGATTTTTGTTGTTGTTGTTGTTCTTTCTCTTCTCAAAAAAAAAAAAAAAAAAAAAAAAAAAAAAAAAAAAAGAGTTTCTATTAAATCCAGTACCATCACCACCCACACAGACATACCATTTAATGCAAAAAAAGGTTTTGGAAAAAAAAAAAAAAAAAAAAGGTTTTGAATTTTCTTTGGGCTGGCAAGATAGCTTAACAGGTCAAGGTACTTCCCACCAAACCTTGCAGCCTGAGTTCAACCTCCAGGACCCACCCAATGGAAACAGAGGACTGGTTCCCATAGGTGGTGCTCCAGGCGCACACTATGGCATTGATGCCTACAAGCTCAGGTACATACACACATACCCGTACACCAATAAACTAAGTATTTTTAAAAACAATTTTTAGAGATATTTTATTCTCTCCTGGTATTTTATTGCATTCTGGTTTTAGCCTGCTTTCCCACTCTCTTTCCTTCCCTCCCCCTCTAGGCAGAGTCCTGCTATTAGGTTGCTTAGGCTGGCCTTGAACTCAGTCTTCACACCTCAGCTTCTCAAATGCTGTAGGTACAGGATTATATCATCATAATGAACCACCTGTTCATTTTTATTGCTACCTCACAATTTTTATAACAATTTAGCTTAATGTCTATGTCCTATCTGCTGAAACAAAAGATTCCTGTGAGCAAAATGTTTACTTCTAGAACAGGCAATCATACTTGGCACTTGATTTATTAGGGAGGGAATTTCTTTTGTAAATGTCTGTGAAGCTAGGCATGGTAGCACTTGGGAGGCAGAAGCAGGTAGATCTCTGTGAATTCCAGGCCAAGTTTCAGGCCGGCAAAGGACTATACAGTGAGACCTTGTCTCCAAAAAAAGAAGCAGCCGCAGCAGTATATATCAGAGGCTGAAAAGATGACTCCATGGTTAAGAACACAGACTACTCTTGGAATGGACCACAGTTTGGTTCCCAGCACCCACATCAAGTGACTCATTGCTACCTTTTAACTCCAGCTCTGGGAGAATCCCACACCTTCCTCTGGCCTTCAAGGGTACCTGAATTCATGTGCACATACCACATACTATTAAAATAAAATAAACCTTTTAAAAATACCTATCTTCGTTTTTATTAGATTAGTAAGTATATATAAGAATTGCCTTTGTTGTAGGTGGGAGGGAATGTATGCATGCTGCAACACATGCGTCGCGGTCAGAGGGTAACTTGCAGGAGTTGGCTTTTTCTATCTATGTGTGGGTCCTGGATCAAGCTCAGGTTGTTGGACATGGCAGCAGGCTCCCTATACCTGCTGAACTCTCTTACCAACTGCTTCTTCTTCTAGTATGCATCTGTTCTCTAAACAAAGGACAGATAGAGTTGGATATTTTACTAAGTATTTTTCCTCTTAGGCTTTTAATTTACATTTTTGTCAGCTCTCATAAGTTAAATACAAATTGGATTTTTTTCTTTCCATATTATTCTAAACTTAATATATCTAGGAGCAAATGTTCTTTGAAGCAAAGCATCTGACAAGTTAATACAATGAAAGATTTTTATTAGTTATATAAATAAGTCTGCTTTATTTCTTAGTAACTTGTGTGACCTGGGTATTGGCCTAGGTATCTGTACACAGCTGAAAGAGGGCATTTAAGAAGGTTAGTTGAGTGGTGGTGGCCCACGCCTTTAATTCCAGCACTTGGTACACAGAGGCTGGTGGATCTCTTGAGTTCGAGGCCAGCCTGATCTACAGATCAAGTTCCAGGACAGCCAGGCCTATACAGAGAAACTATGTTTCAGAAAGAAGAAAAGAAAAAAAACTTAAACATTGCCCTAATCTAAAATCAATCTGACAGTGATTGACTTAAAAATACACCCATCTCAACTTCATGAAAATTTTGTTTGTCTTTTTGTTTGTAATGCTTTCAGGAAGCAATTAATTTACTAGAGCCGATGACAAATGACCCTGTGAACTACGTGAGGCAAGGGGCTCTCATAGCTTCAGCACTCATCATGATCCAACAGACTGAAATCACATGTCCAAAGGTAAGCAAAGAAACTCTAGAAAAGAGCTGGGTTTGAGTTTTTCTGTAGTAACTTAGTCACTAAAAGTAAAAAGAGAAAAAGCACATGTAAGGGCAGCAGACTAAGAACATTGTAGTTATATAGTTTTCTTGGTTATATGTTTTATAAACTTAAGATCACTTTGTTAACTTCACTATACAGCATACTTTAAAAATTATAACTCAAAAGTCAGGCAGTGGTGGCACATGCCTTTAATCCCAGCACGCAGGAGACAGGCAGATGGATCTCTGTGAGTCTGAGGCCAGCCTGGCCTACAGAGCAAGTTCCAGGACTGCCAGGGCTACACAGAGAAATCCTGTCTCATTAAAAAAAAAATTACAATTCATGAGGTACAATAATAAGATTAGCTCTTTTGTTTGTTTTGGTGTTTTGTTTTGGTTTTGCCTCTGTATGTGCTTTTAAATAGATTTAACAGGACTGACTTGGTACTTGGAGAAAGAAATTCGAACAGTCTGACTTTTCTGCGCCAGCCTTCTGAGGCAATGAAACGCCCTACAGTCGTGTTATGTGTATATCTGACCTCGGTTGTTTAAAAATGCCTCGGCATTCTTACCCTCTTAGGCTATGCTGGGCAAGGTGTCAGTGGCTCAGGAAGTCCTCAGTGACTAATTCCTGTCAGTTTTAGATGTCAGATTCAGTGCACACTGGCCTCTGATCATGAGTCCTCCAAGTGATCCCCCTAAATCCTCTCTCTTCTATACTGAGGGAGAAAGATGACCCAACTTTTCTCAACGAGGTTGTCTTTATGTCTTCCATGAGCTGTACCTCTGAATTAACCATAGCAGATTTTGAGGCACTTATTTAAAACTTCCCTCATGATGGTGTCTTATACCTCGTATTAGTCTTTACTGTGCAATGCAACTGGACACAGCAAAAAAATCTGATTGTGTTGAGAACAGAAAGTACGTATATATTTGTGTATTCTGGAATGATCATTCTTGATGTGTCAGTAGAAGTGTGAGCCACTGGTACTGTACAAATGGTGTCCACCTGTAATCTCGGCTTCTCAGAGTCTCAAGTTCCAGCACTGCTTTGGCTACTGGAGGGGTTCAAGGCCAGCTGGACAACTCTGTATTTAAAAAATGAGGCTGGGGGATTTGCCTTCGTGGTTATATGCTTTGGTTTAATCTTCAGTACTGAAAAAAATGCTTAACCTGTGCCCATACCATTGTATTTAGGTTTTTAGAGCATGTATCAGCTCTAAAAACATTGATGATGTTTATATCAGTTAAAAACAAAACATTACTACAGGGGAAAAAAATATGTTGATGCTGGGTGTGGTGGCAAATGCATGTAGTCTCAGCATTTAAGAGGCTCAGGCAGGGGTTTACAAGTTCAAGGCTGGCCTGAGCTACAGAGTTTGTCTTTAAAAATAAAACAGGAAAGGAAAGGATGAGGCCACTGGCTTCTCTTCTGCCTCTGCAACAGACACAGCACCTTTATTTTCTTATGAGTCAAAGAGACTCAGGAAAGAGGAGTGCACTTGCTTCACTTAGCATTGTGCTTCCGCCTCGGCAGAGCTTTGTCTGACAAACCTCACTTTCTGAGCCGCCACTGTCATTTTGTGTCATTACCCAGTGCTTCTCTTTCAAGATTATTTTCAAGATTTCTGAAAGTTGTATTATTGCATGTAGAGTCTGACTTCTCATCCTTTTCCCCCAAGAATTGCTTAATATGCTTTGTCTTCTAGAACATAAACATCTTTGCAAACACAGACCACATTTCTTGATGCTTTTAAATATAGCAGCTATCATATGAGCTTTTATTTCTGCTTTTGATGTTGCACTGAGCCTTTGGAGGTTATCCAACTGAACAGTGTCATTAAAGAATGTACCTCCTCAACTAGTCATATGTAAATATTTATTCACTTGGACCTCACATACTGCTTTCACATTGCTTCTGTTGTCAACTAGATAAAAATTTAGTCGTCTTCATCCTGGCTAGGAATTCCAGTGATTAAACCAGGTATGGAGGCTAGGGAGGTAGCTCATCAGGTAAAATGAGCTTGCTGCGTAATAATGAAGGTCTGAGTTGGGACCCCAGCACACATGTAAAAGTCACAAATGCACCTCTAACTCCAGCTACACAGATAAACCCTGTGTTGAAAAGCAAAATTGGAGAAAGAGAGAATATATATATGGTTAAAATACTAATAAAATTAAGATGAAAACTGAAAATATGTGTGATTGTGATAATAAGTTATATTTTGCATGGCTGTGAACAAAGTAGCTCATGGAAACCATCATGTGGGTTCATGGTTTTTGAGGGATTTTAATTCATTATAGCAAGAAGACTCTTTCAATGGCAGCAAGGGTATCTGGTGTTTATGTTTGTGTATGTGAACAAGTAAGAAACTGATAAAACATATACCCCAGATCATAGACATATTTCTGTATTATAGAAATATCTGGGGGAGAACGAGGTTGCTGTTTGCATAGCAGTGGACCGGGAAGCAGACAATGAGACCAGAACCAGGGGTATGGCTTTAACTCAGTGGTTCTCAACCTGTGGGTCATGACATCCTGCATATCAGATATTTACATTACAATTCATAACAGTAGCAGAATTAGAGTTATGAAGTAGCAACAACAACTTTATGATTAGGGGTTACCACAATATGAAGGTCACAGCATTAGGAAGGTTGAGAATCACTATTATAACCCTCAAAGTCTACTCCTTAGTGACCTCCTTTAACTAGCTAGGACCCACCTCCTAAGGGCTCCACAGCCTCCCAAAACATCACTACCAAGGAACCAGTGATCAAAACGTGATCAGTGGAGACATTTCAGGTTTAAACATTATGCAGTACAATCATGAAATTATAAGAATAAGGATAATTTTTATTTTAGATGTGTGGAATCTGAAATAACAGCAAATCATTTGAAAGGAAAAATAGTATATGGGGCAAAGTCAGAACTGAACAGAAAGATCTGAAAACTTACAAGTTTGCTTTTAAGACCCCAATTGACTATAAAATCTGACCTAGTAATTAATCACTTGTTTTCTCCCATGTATGTAAAATATTCATGTGCTACTTCAGAATTACTCATCTGCTTTGGAGTATTGCTCCATGCCCCATCAGAAGCACAAGATGTGTATGTCACGTTGGCGTTTTCTTTTTTAATACATGTGTGGGTGTTTTTTTAATACATGTGTGGGTGTTTTTTTAATACATGTGTGGGTGTTTTTTTAATACATGTGTGGGTGTTTTGCCTGCATGTGTCGCATGGTTACCTTATACCTGCAGAGACCAGGAGAGGGTCGGATCCCCCAGACTGAGTGAGAGGCAGTTGTGAGTTGCCCTTTGGGTGCAGGTGCTCTGGAAGAGAGCCACTGCTCTTCATCCTAACCCATCTCTCCAACCCTCATGTTAGTTTTTTAACTCTGAATTCCAAATACATCTGAACTCAAAAATTTAATGGAAAGAGTTACAGTTGTAGAGTTGACATTCTAAACACAGATGTAATATCAAAGAAAAAGTTAAAACTTCCAAACTGGTTCCTGATAAGCAGAGAAATTTCTGTAGATGGAATAAGGTAGGAAGGAGAGAAAGGGGTTATGCTCTGCAGAAGAAATAAGTCCAGAGAATAAGTTCTACCTTTTTTGAGGGGGTATGTATTATCCTTTTTTTCTTACTATTCTTTGAGACAGATAGCTTCCTGTGTAGCTGAGTTTGGCTTCCATTCTCAAGTGATAGGGTTATAAGTATGTGCCTTTTTGCTTGGCCATGGTGCCCTCATATTCTGAACTGTGAAGTTAAGTTAGAAAATCATGATCCTCTTCCAGCCAGTGGCACACATCTTTAATCTCAGCAAAGGCAGGTGATCTCTATGAGTTTGAGGCCAGCATGGTCTACAGACTGAGTTCCAGACAATTAAGGCTACACAGAGAAACCCTGTCTCAAAGTGGGGAGGGAGAGAAGGGGAACATTAAGAAAGTACAAATCCATCTTTTAATTTTTTATTGGATGCTTTCCTGTTGTTTTAAAGATAGCTGTATATTTTAATTTTTCTTTTAAATAATGCACATACATTTTGTACACTGTTTTTTATAAGTTTATGAGATTTTTTTTAACCTTTAGAACATAAAATTTCTATCCTATAAGGTAATATAAGTATTCATCTAAAATAAGTTCAGAATCAAAGGAATTTGACCTGTTGAGCCAGAGTGAAAACATCAAACCTTGGGCTATTTAAAATTTGTTGTAAACTCTGTGATGATTTAATCACTGGGTTTATGCGTTTTTGGAAGCGGTGAGGCTGGAAGTGTGTGACCCAGGAGTGAACACGGGCAGGTTTTTCCCCTACTGCAGTTTGTTGCTGCCTATGTATGAATAAAACTGAAAGCCATCTTTAGGGAGTGTTGTTTGATTAGGGGTATTTAGGTGGCACAGCTAATAGTCAAGAGGGTTGTAAGATTTTGCCCCCATAAGACGTATGCCATGCTTAATGAAGTATGCCATGCCTCATATGTGTGACCACCGTTTCTATAGGTTGCCTTTAGAACATGGATGAGGTAGATGCTATAATCCTCAAAGAAAGGGAAAGAAACTAAGGCTCAGAAAAGCTAATAAGTGGCCAAATATGGTAACACATACTTGTAGGCAGACAGACAGACTAGTAATTTACCCAAATAGCTCCTAAGAGCAGAGATAGTCATATGCCAGGGCTGTCTGATATGTTGCTCTGCCACAGCGTCACACTGCAGCCTTCAGACCAGTGCAAACAGAAGAGATTCTGAAAGAATGTGTGCTAAACTCATTATATTAGGAAACTCAAATCTGCTGTTTGCTGCTTTTGGCAGATTTGGGGAGCTCCATGATCATGTGCTTCTTGAACAAGCAGACCTCTTCCTGAGTGCCTACCATTTGAAAGCACTGTCGGGAAAACAAGGAAGTGTAAGATGTGGCAGAAGCATAAGATAGTGCCCTCTTTCCACCCACATAGCTAAGAAATCACTTTATTCAGTAAAAGTATTTTATAAGCTTTTTATGTAAGAGTAGTATATGGCGACTTCAGGAAAATACTTAAGTATACAAAAATTACTAGTAATCTCACCCTAAATTGAATCACAAGAGTACTGATTCTGAGCAAGTGTTCAGAAACTGGTATGTGTTCAGAATGCATGTTGTTAATGTTTGTGAATACACTCACACAGTCTGGATGAAGGGTAGTTTACTTAAGGTAGAACTGAAGGGCTGTGCCTGTTAGGAAATCTACTTGGTTGACAGAAAGCAGCGTATCTGTAATTCAAAGTGCAGTATGTAAAATTCTTAGTGTTTGCTTGAACTATTTGGGCCTGCTGACTGGCTGGTGCAGAATGAAATCTTATTCAGCATTCCCTTGAGTCTGAATCATCCACTCTGGAATTAGGACTGAAAACAGTGCTGTTTTCAAGCACAGAACACTGATTTCAACAGAACTGTTCTGCCTTCACATCTGGCCCATCTCCCTCTTCTAAATGTCTTGAAATTGAGAACTGAGTTTCAATACAATTAGCACAGTTTATTGGGTGTTAATGACACAACAAATGGACAGAATTAGACTAACATAATTATTCTTCTTGCTTCTTCAGGTGAATCAGTTCAGGCAGCTGTATTCCAAAGTCATCAATGACAAGCATGATGATGTCATGGCCAAATTTGGCGCTATTCTGGCCCAGGGAATACTGGATGCAGGTAAAGTTCTTAGCTCTTCCACATATATTATGTAAATCTAATGAAATAGCTAATCAGATGTTCTGTGTGATATCATAGAAATTGAGTCTGAAACAAATTATTCCAGGGTAAAATGTGAGGAATATGTAGTTTAGAGAGATGATTTTCAATTATTCAAGCACAGATGTTTATGTTTGAATGTGTTAATCATTCCCCTACACTCACACTCTTGCCTCCATGCTGAAGACTGAACCCAGGACATCACACATGGAATATAATTATACCACTGAGTAACTGTGCATCACCTCTTTTTGTTGTTGTTGGTGGTGGTGGTTGTTTTTTCAAGCTAAGTGTTTCTTCATGTAGCTCTGGCTGTCCCGGAACTGTTGTAGAACAGGCTTCCCTCAAACTCACAGAGATCTACCTGACTCTACCTCCCGAGTGCTGGGGTGAAAGGTGTGTTCTTCCACAGCCCAGATACATCACCACTTTTTATGTTTTATTCTGAAACAGGATCTATAAGTTTTCCTGGTTAGCCCTGAGCTTGCTGTTCTCTTGCCCCAACCTTTTACAAGTAACCGAGACAACTGTGTACCACCATGCTTCTCAAGTCCTAATCCTTTTGTATCACAGCTACATAAGGTGGCTTTACTCCTCTTTCTTGTTTATAGTGTCCACCTCACAGTGCTGGGAGTATTAGAAATACTGAAGAGAGTTAGCCAGGCCCAGTGGCACATGCCTGTAATCGCAGCACTTAGGGAGGAAGAGGCAGGTGGTTCTCTGTGAGCTCAGGTCAGCCTGGTCTACAAAGCAAGTCCAGGATAGCCAAGGCTACACAGAGAAACCTTGTCTCGAAAAAAAAAAAAAAAAAAGAGAGAGAGAGAAATACTGAAGAGAAATTAAGGCAATAAAGTGGTGCTCAGTGACTTTCAGCTGGATTGGGGGGGGGGGGGATGTGGATCACTATATAGTCCTGGCTAGCCTCAAATTCAAATCAATCCGCCTATCTCAGCCTCCCAAGCACTGGGATCATAGATAGTCATGTGCCACTGCGTCTGGCTAAAAATCTAACTCTTTGTTGGTGACTTGAGCATGCATCCTAACTCACTGGCTCACTGTATTTCTCCAAACTCCCCAAAGAGATAGCCTAGAGGATGTGGCAAGGGGCAGAATAGGTTGGGTTTCAGTACATTCACCCTCTTACTGCTCTCACTCTACAAACTTACAATCAGCATCAGTTGATTTCATTCTTCATCATGTCCTTCCTTGGAAAACGTATTGAATCAAGAATTAAATGTAAGCCAGCCAAGGTGGCACTCACCTATAATCCCAGCACTCAGGGAGGCAGAGACGAGGATCTCTGTGACTTCGAGGCCAGCCAGCCAGGTCTACAAAGTAAGTCCAGAACACCAAGGCTACACAGAGAAACCTCAAAAAAAAAAAAAAAAAAAAAAAAGTAAGTAAGAAAGAAAATTGAATGTTAGATTTCCTTTTATGGGGCTGGAGAGATGGCTTAGTAGTTAAGAGCATTTCTTGCTCCTTGCAGAAGACTGAAGTTCAGTTCCCTAGCACCCGCGTCAAGTGGGTCACAAGCACATGTAGTTTAAGTTCTCCTTGTTCCTCTTTGGCCATTAGGCACCCACATGATACACATACATACATGTAGGAAAACACTCATACCCATAAAATAAATTACTGGGTGCAGTGGCGCATGCCTTTAATCCTAACACTCAAGAGGCAGAGGCAGTCAGATCTCTGTGGGTTCAAGGTCAGCCTGGTTTATAGAGTGAGTTCTAGAACAGCCAGAGCTACATGGTGAGACCCTGCTTGAAAAACAATAAAAGATAAATGGCCAGCTGCTTCCCTAGTGCAGTACCTAGAAATGCTTCTTACTTAGTACTTAGTACACTGTTGCACTCATAGTTTCTTTTCTTTTTCTGCAGGTGGTCATAATGTCACAATCTCCTTGCAGTCCAGGACTGGGCACACTCATATGCCTTCTGTGGTTGGCGTCCTTGTCTTTACCCAGTTCTGGTTCTGGTTTCCCCTTTCACACTTCCTGTCATTGGCTTATACTCCTACCTGTGTCATTGGCCTTAACAAGGACTTAAAGGTATGTCTGTCAGTCCCCAGCTTTGTGGGGTATAGGTGACCCTGTTGGTAGCATATTTTCCCTTCAGTTTGAGTTAGTCCTTGAGCCCTGTAAAGTAGAGTGTCTGTGGAAGTTTTGTAAGTAAATACTGGACACATCTTTTGAGAGGGAATGATGGGGTAGGGTGCTTAATACAAAAATATGAAGAGATTTTATAAGCCATTCTGTGTATTTTGGGGGTTTTGGTTTGGTTTTGGTTTTGCAGCAGTGTCTCACTATGTAGACCTGCCTGCCTTTGCCTCCAGAATACTTGAATTAAAGGCCTGTGCTACCATGCCTAGCTAGTATTTTTGGTTTGGGGAGGGGAAGGGGAATAGACATTCTGTATAGCTCAGTGATATTTGAACTCAGGATCCCTCTGCCTTAACCTCCAGAGCGCTGGGATTCCAGGCCTGTGCCACCATGCTCGGCCACTTTAATCCAAAGGCTGCAAGAGCTGGTGAAAGCTTTTAAGCAGGTAATGACAGTCTTTTTCCTATAGAGAGATCACTGTGATATTGGTGGAAACCTGGCAGTGCTATCGCACTGATCTGGACAAGGAAGAATGAGGACATAGACTAACTAACTAATGAGGAGTGGAAGTTTGACATGTCAGAGTCATAGCTGCAGTGGGTCTCTGCGACCGCCACACCAGCAGAGTAATGATCCATGGGAAGCAAGAAGGCAGTTTGGTTCAACACGATTCAGTAGCCAGATTTGGTTCAAATTTTGAGAGTCTGACCCTGAGTAGTTTATTTTAGGTGTATTTAAGCATAGTGTAGTTTGGTGAAGTTTTTCCTGGAGGTAATTAACTCAATCCTGTGTGTACAACAAAGCCTAAGACATGACTACATTGTAACTCTTTGTAAAGTATATATCTTCTATAGATTGACTGAGAAAAACAAGCTCATGATAAGGGTCGGTGTGGGTGGGGATCTGGTGTGGTCTCCAGCCACACAGATAGCACAGAGTTTGGGTTACCAGGCAGAAACCTGTCTTTCTTTGAAGAGATAGCCCTGTGTGGTTAACATTCCAGGAATCTGCACACAAGTACCTCCATGTCTACTTAACAAAGAAGTGCTAGGATAAGGAAAATAATACAGGAGGATATTCCTTTAGTAGTAGCAGAACACAAGACCAACAGTGAGGGATCAGGGAGTCTGACAGAAGAAAATTGATCACAAAGGTTAAAAGCTTTAGGTGCTCATGCCCTGTTATCACAATTTTTAACCACATTTTTAATTGGATTTGTAGTTAGGTTTTTCTCAGTCCTGTGACAAAATGAGTCATCTTGTTCTTTAAAGGTTGAAGACTTTTCAACCTTTAAATACCTCTTATATTTGATCATCAACTGTTAAGATGTTTTGTTAAATTTTAAGAATGGAAAATTTTTAAGCTCAAATTTGTCTTAATTGAGAAATCCGTTATATTAATATGTTCATTATAGCAGAGCAACTAGTTATTCTTCATTAAGTATTTCAGTATTAAAACTGCTCATAGTTGCAGATAATCAGCATCTTCATTTCTCAAAACAATAGTTTGTTTTCCTAATCCCTAATATTTAACACTGTTGTTAAACCTCCTGTGTAATCTTTAAAGCCTTACAGTCTGCCAAACAATTTTATGTTTTCATTTTTCACAATGAAAGTGAGATAGAAAAGATCTCATCTTAGCAAATATGGTGCTTCTTACCATTTTTTTTATCAGTGCAAATTAGGTAAGTAAAGAAAGGTTCAGGCTAGAGAGAAGGTTTGTTTCATAAGTAATACGAAGTTAGTTGTCCATTAGGTCCATGTTAGAAAGTCTGATTATATGGTATGGAAAGTGTATACAGACTAATAGCAATAATAAGTTGTCAGTGTGATACGAGGAGTGGTCATGGGAGTTCAGTGAGCATAAGGAAATATATAACACTTTACAAAGGACGAAACAGTTATTTCCATGCTCCCAGTGGGAGAAGGACTTAACCCACTGACACTGGGTGGTTTGTGAGAAAACACAGAGGAAATGACACTTGTTCAGTGACAAAACTTTAGTATCTGTAGGGAACTGGGTACCAAAGTTAATTCACAAGGCTTTTTGTACAGTGCTAACATGGGACAGCTCTATTGTTAAACATTTAACTTGCATGGAAACTTTCCATCTCCCTTTGCCCTTGTATGCTTGTTACAAACATAATACATAAATCTTGATATTTCCATGGAAAGAACAAAAGAGTGTTTTATTTCTTCAGATGCCGAAAGTTCAATATAAATCAAATTGTAAACCATCCACTTTCGCATATCCTGCCCCTTTGGAAGTACCAAAAGAAAAAGAAAAGGAAAAGGTATGTTCTTTGAGTTTTTAACATTTGTTCTTTTTGGGGAAGCTACTGACCGTTTAGGTGATACAGTTTTAAATGTAATTGGTTGGTTGGGTAGTTGATCTGGGTAGAGTCTCACTATGGATTGCTGTCTAACCAACAACTAGATAGCATATCAGCCTGACCTCAAACCCAGAGTCTATCTAGCTCTGCCTCCAGGTACTAAGGCTAAGGCCATGTACCATCATGCTGCACAACTTTAACTGGGGGGAATATTCATCTGAGTGTGGGTGCCCATCGAGGCTAGAAACATGAGACCATTCTTGGAGCTGGAGTTACAGGTCCTTGTGAGCTGCCTGACATGGGGCCTGGGAACCAGACTCATTTTGAAAGAGGAGTATGTGCTCTTAACCACTGAGCTTTCCCTTCAGCCCTGTTCTGCTCTATTTGTGTATGTGCATGTGCATATCTATCCCCTCAAAAGCCAGAAGAGAGGCATCAATCTCCCCAGAGCTAGAGTTAACAGTCAGTTGTCAGCCATTATGCCTGACATGCTGGGCCCTAAACTCAACGTGTGCTCTTAGCTGCTGAACCATCTCTCCAGCCCCAACTTTGGTGTTTAAAGCAATACTTGTGGTGATAGCTAACATTAGCCTTAAATGTAAAATAAAGAGCCTTTTCCTCTCTTAGTGTCCCGTCCCCACAGCCCATGTTATTTATTTTCATGCATATTACCTAGTTTGCCTTTTGAAAACAGGTAAAACTGATTTTGAGCACATTCATTGATACGCAATAGAGAATAACGAATGGATTTACAGAGCTGCACTGGCTGTGGTGGTATACTCGATAAAACAACTCTTTTCTAGTTATGTGGGGAAAATTGTTTTTATTTTAGGATAATGTTTTATATTAACTGTTTGTTGATTATTTGAAGTTTTGTGTATAAGTAGAGTTAATTTTACAACTAACCAAATTCAAGGTAGCAACTGATGAGTATCCTTTCACAAAACCTTTGTTACCCCATTTCAAGGTCTTGTGTCACCTTTGATTTCACGTAAGAGCCATCAGGGACTTTACTCATTGTCTGTTACCATTACAAGGTTTCTAATGGTGAAAACATCTCTATGACCAAGAATTTCCCTGTGCTTTTCCCATAAAACCAAAAAGAACATAGCACTCAAGTCTGTGTCTTAAAAGATTGGTTGTTTTGGACACAGCCTCGGTAGCAGCAAATTATGTACCTTAATGTCCTGCTTGCTTTCCCATTTACTCTCCAGTGGTTTTGTTGTTTATAGTTACTGACAGGAATCAGGGACATGCTTGCAGGACTGTTTTCTTTGGGCCTGTTTCTTAGTATGTAGGTAAAAGATTATAACAGTCTTACACCATTTTGACTGTCTCTAGGTTTCCACCGCTGTGTTGTCTATTACTGCCAAAGCTAAAAAAAAAGAAAAAGAAAAAGAAAAAAAGGAGGAAGAGAAGATGGAAGTGGTAGGTACAACTCATACGAGTCAATACCTGTTGTGGTCAGATTCCTTAGACACTGTTGTAATTTGCTTTTAGCTTTTTCGATGAATTACTCTGTTTCCAGAGATTCAAGAAAACTGTCTGTAGTAGTTAGCTTTTCTTGTTGCTGTGACAGCATACCTACTGGAAGCAGCTCCGGAGAGAAGCGGATCGGAGCTCATGATTTTAAGGGATACAGTCTGTCAAAGCAGGAAAGGCGTGGTGTATGGGGATGCATCTTTGACAGTGCGAACATGCAGCATGGCTTGCTCATACTTTGCTCAGGCAGCAGAGAGCTGAGACTGGCAACAGTGCCATTCTACAACCCTTCGGCCACCCCTCAACCGGTGAGGCCTGTCTAGAAGCCCCCGATGTTCACCTGCATGAGCTTACGGCCCACATTCGGACTGTAGCTATGTCCATTTGTGGGAAGGCAGACTGCAGAACAGGGATGAGTTTCTAGACAAAGTTACAGCTGAAACAGGCTTTGAAAACAGTTCTGAATAGACGGTGACTGGATAAAAGAGAAAGACTTTCAAGAAGCTGGATGATGATCCATTTATATAGACTCTCTTCAGTCTCTGCTGGTAAAAACTTTTCATTCTTTATTTTTTAATTAATTACTTTTTTATTAATTACAGTTTATTCACTTTGTATCTCTGCTGTAGCCCCCCTCATCCCCTCCCACCATCTCTCCCTCTTCTCCCCCCATGTCCCTCCCCCAGTCCACTAATAGGGGAGGTCCTCCTCCCCTTCCATCTGACCCTAGCCCATCAGGTATCATCAGGAGTAGCTGCATTGTCTTCCTCTGTGGCCTGATAAGGCTGCTCCTCCTTGGGGGGCGGGGGGTGATCAAAAAGCCAGCCACTTAATAATCTTGTCAGAGACAGTCTCTGTTCCCATTACTAGGGAATCCACTTGGACACTTGAGCTGCCATGGGCTACATCTGTGTAGGGGTTCTAGGTTATCTCCATGAATGGTCCTTGGTTGGAGTATTAGTCTCAGAAAAGACCCTTGTGTCCAGATTTTTTGGTTCTGTTGCTTTCCTTGTGGAGCTCCTGTCCCTTCCAGGTCTTTCTATTTCCCCCTTCTTTCCTAAGATTCCCTGTACTCTGCCCAAAATTTGGCTATGATTCTCAGCATCTGCTTTGATGCCCTGCAGAGTTAGAGCCCTCAATGGTAGGTTTCTGTCCTGTTCCATTTTCTCCCCCTTCAGATGTCCATCCCCTTTGCCTTTCTGAATGAGGGTTAAGCATCTTACCAAGGGTCCTCCTTCTTGATTAGCTTCTTTAGGTGTACAGATTTTAGTATGATTATCCTATATTACATGTCTAATATCCACTTGTAAGTGAATACATACCATGTGTGTCTTTCTACTTCTGGGATATCTCACTCAGGATGATCTTTTCTAGTTCCCACCGTTAGCCTGCAAATTTCATGATTTCCTTGTTTTTAATTGCTGAGTAGTAGTAGTCCATTGTGTAAATGTACCACAGTTTCTGTAACCATTCTTTAACTGAGGGACATCTGGGTTGTTTCCAGCTTTGGCTATTACAAATAAAGCTGCTATGAACATGGTTGAGCAAATGTCCTTGTTGTGTACTTAAACATCTTTTGGATATATGCCTAGGAGTGTTATAGCTGGGTCTTGAGGTAGCACTATTCCTAATTGTCTGAGAAAGCGCCAAATTGATTTCCAGAGTGGTTGTACAAGTTGACATTCCCACCAGCAATGGAGGAAACCAATGATTCACATCTTTCTCACCCCTAAGTAGAGTCTGCTATCATTTTAGTTGTACTTTTATTGAATCTGCCACTATCTTTTGCACCTGGCAGTGTTCTACAAACTTAGCAGACAGACTCAAATAATGTTGGACAAAAATGACTCTTTATTCATTGCCTCTGTTCCATCCTAGGATGAAGCAGAGAAGAAGGAAGAGAAAGAAAAGAAAAAAGAACCTGAACCAAACTTCCAGCTGTTGGATAATCCAGCGCGAGTTATGCCGGCCCAGCTGAAGGTCTTAACTATGACAGAGACCTGCAGATACCAGCCCTTCAAACCAGTAAGTTATCAGTAACCCTTAGCTGTATTTGCCAGTGGGCATCAATCTGTAGGACTAGCTAAGACTGACAGAAGAGGATAAATCCCCAGAGTATTTTAGAGCAAGGTCACTAAGACCTTCCCCCCAGTTTCCTATGGATTTTTGGAGAGCTTTTCTCTAGTAATTTTTAAGAACTCTTTTCCCTCTTCTGTCACAAATATAGGCACATAACTACAGAGCCAGACACACTGGGTTGAATTTTTCTCTCTTTCCTCCATATTTAAAATAGGTATTATCTCCTTAACTAATAGGCACAGGTCAAAGAAGTTAATATAGAAGCACTAGAAACAAGAGCTGGTCCTGCCCGATTAGTGGTCCTCATTATAATTACACCATTGTCCTAAACACATTGAATTTTAGAATTAAAAAGGGACCTTTGTGATATTCATCTAATCCCAAGCCAAAATACTTCTCAGTTAGACACAGTGTATATTGATTACCTTTCTCATTGCTGTGACAGAATACCTGACAGAAGCAACTGAAGGGAGGCTCTCTTTTGACTCACAATTTGAGAAGATATAGTCCATCATGGTGAGAAAGTGATGGTGGAGTTTGTTACAGCAGGAGTGCGTAGCTGAGGCTCCTCACATCTCAGAAGACTAGGAAGTGAAGAGGGGTCAGGAAGCAGGCCCAGACTATGACCCCTATGGCTTGCCCTTATGTCTGCAACTGGGCCGTGCCTTCCAAAGGATCTCCCAAAATGGTACCACGATCTGGGCACCAAATGCAAAAGCATGTGGGAACATTACACATTCAAACCATGATAAAATGCTTACTAGAAAGTTTAGCCTCTATTTTGTCTTTTATCTTTCTACTTTCTTGTTGTGTTATTTTTGATTTTGTTTTGTTTTGTGTTTTGAGACAAGATCTTAGTCCACTTTGGCCTAGAAATTATTTTGCAGCCCAGACTAGCCTTGAGCCAGTGAGCATTCCTCTTGACTAGGGCTCCTGAGTGCTTAGATTATAAACATGAACCTCTAAGCTACTCCTGACCCAATTATTTTAAATCTAGAAAGCTAAAGACTTGCCAGTCCAACACATGCAGGACATCCAGATATTGAATCTGTTGTTTGAAATCGTAAGTGAAATTTCTGGATCTTCATATGGGAGTAAGTTTATTTTTATAATCCCAATAATAAATCAAAAGCAGCTCTTGTTTTAGTTGAGAGCCAAGGGATTCCTTGCTTACCAGTTTACAGAAACAAAGGCAAGAAACGGAAATTGATGTGTGTGGTGGTTTCAAGCTGAAGATGGGCATACCTGGCTTTATGTCTTGGCTGTTCTGTTTAGTAGTATGACTGAGCAGTTCCTTTGCATTTCATTTTCTTCACCTATAAAATGAGTACAGTAATTCCCTCTGCTTTAGAGAAACTATGAGGGAGGACTTTTCCAGGTCAGTTCTAGCCTGATTTTTCTCTCCTAGGTGCAGGATTTCTTCAGGTTGATGCAGTGCTCTCAAGTTAAGTAGAGGTGACTGACTGCATACATTTGTGAATATATTAGATTTTATACATGAAAGGAATGCATTTTATATTATATGAGTTCTTCATCTCAATAAAAGACCACTCTTTCATATACATTGAAGAAAGAAATTGCCCATTAACCCACCCCATACTCTCAGTGACAAGGTCATCAACATGTTCCTCAGATGGTACATTTGAAGGGAGCACTGTGAAGCTTGATGGCTCATTCCTCTAACCCTAGCACTTGGAACACTGAGGTAGGTGGATCTCTGTGAGCCTAAGCTCCAGGCCAAAGGCTACATACTGAGACCTTGTCTCAGTTTCCCCCTCAAAACAAAAACAAAAACAAAACAAAACAAGAAGAAGCACTAAAATAATGTCCCTACTCTGCTTCAGTAAGAAGTCATCATCTTAGCTTTTTAATAGCCTTTAGACAACATAGTATCTCCTCCTTAGCCAATGAACTTTTTCAGTAGCATGGGAAGCATTAATCAACCTAAAATGTGGTGCAGCTACAAACAGCTCTTTGGATATGTGGGTTGTGTTACAGAATGTGAGTAAGGTCATTTCATTTCTGATGAGCGTGTAGTAGAAGTTAGAACCTGTAGCCACAGGTTTCCAGAAACTTGGAAGTCCTCTTCTGAGTGTGGACATTTTATTCTGCTTGGAGGCTCATCTGCTCCTCTAGAAGATTCATGTAAACTTTAGACTGTAGAGGATGAGAACAGGGGTCATATTTTCTGTTGTTCTTGGGCTGTTGGTAGGTAGTCAAGGCAGAGTCCATTCACAGAATGCCTTCTTTTTAAGAAATGCTAACTTTTATGGGAGAAATCTGTGGATTCTTTGGTGTGAATGCATGTGTTAGAAAGGAGAAATGGTCTAGAAATTCTTGAAGGCACACCAATTTTATAGCACAGCAAGGCTGAGTCTTGCTGAGTAAAATCAGATTATGTTCAGCTGCAGAGATGCTAAGCCATGTGAGTCATTTGACTAACGTTCTTTTGCTTTCCTTCCCAGTAATATGCTTTGTGGAAGTATGCTTTTTCCAGATGTGCCTTGCCACTGTTGACTAATTTAATTACAGAGAGGCTTTCCATTTCCTTTGACACAGGCAAGCAAACAGAATAAGATTAGCACACCAGAGATGGTTGAATACTTTGGTATTTGAATTTACCATCAGCTAATACGCTGAGAAAAGGGTTCAATAGAATTGCTACGACAGTCTTCTTTCCTTTGGCTTTCCATCTGGTTTTTCATTGCTTACATCATAGTGATTTCTAGATTATAGTGAGAACACTCAGATGTTTATTTATTATTTTTTCTGACATTCTGGAATTGCTGAAGAAAAAAATGGCCTTTTATTTGTAGGTTTTCTTTAATCTCACAAATATAATAGACTAGGATACTTTAAAATTTTAATACAGGGTAGGAAAGTTGGCTTAGCCATAAAGGCTAGGAGCACCACAAAAACTATAGCATACGTTCATAGCAAAGGTCAGGGGGTTCTTGTTGCTCTTGTGGAGAACTCTGGTTCTGTTCCCCAAACCCACATAGCAGCTCACGGCTATCTGTAAATCTGGTTCCAGAGAATCCAGTGCCCTCTTCTTACCTCCTTAGCCATTACACACACTTGGTGCACAAAGACATACAGACAAAACACCTATACGCATTCAATAAAAATAAATACAAATCTTTTAAAAGATGGGGGAGGGCTATTTTCCAGGTTGGGACTGGCTTCTCCACATTTTAAACCACCTCTGAGGTGGTAATGAAGTTTCTGATCCGAGACCACGGTCCCGAGTATGGTACGAAGGCAGTAGAATGTGATGTTGGCACAGTAAACATTCTACCCGCAGTCAGATGGAAGCTAATAATCATTTCTGTGGCTGGAAACCCCTTCTTCGTCTGGGACGCAGCATCCACATAAAGCAGTATCACATGACCCACCGTGCCCTGGGTTAAGCTGGCAGCTCCTCAGTAGAAAGGGATTGTTTTGGTGCTAGTATTCTTCTCAGCCTTCCCTTGCATATCAAATGTTGAGGGTCCACTTAATAAGCACCTGCTCTAGATGGCAGAGCAGCATGAAATGCAAGTGGAGCTCACTCTGCTTTCCTCTCTGTGCAGCTCTCCATTGGAGGCATCATAATTCTGAAAGACACCAGTGAAGACATTGAAGAACTCGTGGAACCTGTGGCAGCACATGGCCCAAAAATTGAAGAGGAGGAGCAAGAGCCAGAGCCCCCAGAGCCATTCGAGTATATTGATGATTAAGGAGCAGAGGTAAGTACTCACCAGTTACTTGTGAAGGAATCATCTTTGTCAAGACCTTGAAAGTGTTTATGAAAGCAAGAATATGTTTCACTTCTTTTATTTGCTCCTTACCTACCCAAATACCACCAAACTTCACCTTTTTCATCACATCTGCACATTTTTCTTCTCTCACTTTGTGCTCTAGTGTCCTGCCGGCTCCTCAGCAACTAGTCTGCAGTGGTCAGAGACTTAGTCTATTTTTATAAGTTCATAAGGAGGGGGGGAGCTGACCCCAGAGGGAGCATCTTAGTGATTTTTCACAAGTCATTGATTTTTTTTTTTTAAGATTTATTTATTTATATGTGCATTGGTGTTCTGCCTGCATGTCAGTATGAAGGTACCAGATCCTCTGGAACTGTACTTACAGACAGTTGTGTACTCACTATCATGTAGGTGCTTGGACTTGAACTCAGGTCCTCTGGAAGAGCAGCCACTGAGCTATCTCTCCAGCCGCAAGAAAGCCTTCTTAAAAAAAAAGCTAAACAAATCCAGACATGGTTGCACATACCTGTAACCCAGCAGTTGGGATATGGAGGCAGGAAGATCAGGAGTTTCAAGGCCAGACTTGGCTCTCTAACAAGTTCAAAGTCAGATTGGACTTCTTGTTTCCCAACTGGAACAGCTAAAATGAACCATTTCCTTAGTGATCAAGGTTCTGAGAATGCATTCTGGGAAGCTCCTTAGGTAGGTCAGTCATCAGCAGACAGGATTTTAAGTCATGCTTTTTCTTTCCTTTTATCTTTGAGGGTAGTGTTTGTTTGTTAAGACTAACCTAACAGGCATTTTCAGAAAAATATGAATTTGTTTTATTCTTTTAAAAAAGTAGGAGGCCAGAGAGATGGTCAAGGGTAAAGGTACTTAGCCACCAAGCCTGCCAGCCTGAGAACCAGAAGGTGGAAGGAGAGCACCGACTTCTGCGTGTAATCCTCTGACCACCAGAGGTGTATTGTAGCACACAGGCACCACGGGGCAAACTCAGTCAAAATCAACAGATAACTTTCATAAAAAAGGAAGGAACCTAGGAACTCCATCATTTACTACAGTAGTATTTAAAAATGCATTTAGGAGCCAGGTGTGGTGGCTAGGTTTGGATTTCAACTAGTAGTTTTTAAAAAAAAATTGGGGGAATAAAGGATACTTTATTGCCACTTTCTCTCTCCCAGGATCTCACCTGCACAACTGAGACTGTCCTGGTGCACACTAAACTGTCTGTGAGGGAACCCTACAGAGACCTGCTCCATGCACGCACCATTGCCTACGGCTGAGCTGAAGAACCTTGTGTCCCGAGTCTTTGGCTGAGAAGACGATACATGACTGTTTAGTGTGCTCTTTCACAGAATTTGGTTTTCAAATAAATATATTAAAACCTTCAAAGTGACAAGACTTCAGTTGATTTGTTTTTCTTCTTGTTTTGTTTTTTATGGATCCAATGCTACCATCATAAGCTAATAAGCATGATGGTACCTGCCTATAACCCTTGCTTAAGAAGCTAGAGCAAGAGAGCTTTGACTCTTTGCTTTAAACTTAGAACATTGTCTTTGGAGAACTCTGTTGCAGTGCCGGAGATCGAATCCAATGTTTTCTGCATGCTAGGCAAGTGCTCTACCACTGAACTATATCCCTAGCCCAAAAGATAGCCTCTAAAGCTGGAGGAAAATGAATGAATGAATAAATTCTAGAGAGGTCAGCCCTAATGCACTCATCCGTCCATTCTTGTTAGGTTGGTCTAAAGGTTACTGACTCCCAAGGACGGCTCCACACTGTAATTTCATTGTATCCCTCCTTTGTAAATTCCTTGTTTCCTCCATATCAGATGAGTCTATAAAAGAATTATCTAATTTCCTAGCCTCTCATTAGCTATGCCCTTCCTGTTTAAACTCTTAATGTGGCTTGCATTTCAGACAGTTACATTCAGACTCTTGAATTTCCCTTAATATGTGAAATGATCAAAAAACAGAACCGTCATGAGGATGCCATCATCCAAAACTGAGTAGTCTGGAAATAAGTCCACATGGATTCTTGTTAGGCAGTGCCCTTGAGTATTGGACAGGTGTTAGTTTTAAAGTACTGGTTACAATGTGAAATGAACACTCTGAATGTCATGAGACTAAGTCCTAGTGGATTTCCTGGGGATTGTATAGTGCTGAGAGCTTACAGAAGAATAAAGTCACATGTGGAAAGGGTAGGAATTAGAATTTGGGGTCAGATATTATTGGGTCACGCTTTTCCAGAGTAAATGGCCAGTTAGGCTACATATCAAAAATACAAACAAAAAAAAAAAAAGGAAGTAGATGATTTGGTTTCAGAAATGATCTGATCCATAACCCAGTCCCTCTACAAGCCTGTAGATAAGGAATCCCTGCCTCTGCAGTGACTACAACTTCACTCTCCTTCCTCACTGCTCACTACCCTGAGTCTGCTTCCAGACTGGGCCCACTCTAATCCTTTCTCCAAATCCGTCTTTGTAAATCAAGTTGATCTCCTGCTTAAAAGCTTTCTGAATAAGCTCCAAATTGCCTAATATGTGTGCATCTCTCCAGGGCCCGAGCTGCTGCTCATCTCTGCAGCCTCTCATTACTTCAGTGTCCTCCAACCTTCTATCACCTGACCTTTGCATATTTTTTAAGAGAGTGGGTGAGTGTGTGTATGTGTGTGAGTGTGACTGTGAGGTACCCAACGAAGCTGAAAGCATCTAATCCTCCAGGTGCTTATGTGCTGCCTCAATGGTGCTGAGAATTTAATTCCTGTCATCTGCAAGAACCATACATACTCTTAGCTGCTGGGCCATCTCTCCAGACCAACTCTACCATTTTACCTCTAGATCTGGTAGATACACAGATGATTCTTGACTCACGGTGTGTTTTGAATCTGGTAGTAATTGGAAAGGGTAGTAATTGGAGCTGGGCACATGCCTTTAATCCCAGCACTAGGGAGGCAGAGGTAAGATGAATAGTGAAGGCTATGCAGACCCTGTCTCAAAAAATAATAATGGTAATAATAGTTACTGGGAAGCACAGCTGAGCAGTGACAGAACAATTTGGACAGAGTCCCATGACATGCCCAGATGATGACTTCATCTGCCCTAAGCCACCTTCCCCTTTCTTCTGCTATGAATGAACCTGCAGAGGACTTTAATTTGATTTTGCTCTTGAAGAAACCTGGCTTTTCCCTGCTTGCACAGATGGTATCTTTTGCATCTGCAAACAGTGAGAGATGACACTCTCCAACCATGGTTTATATCCACCATCAACTCCCAGTTTCCCTTAGTGAGTGGGGTTTTTTGTTTGTTTTGTTTTGGTGTGTGTGTGTGTGTGTGTGTGTGTGTGTGTGTGTGTGTGTGTGTGTTTTGGGGTTGGGGGGAGGCATCTGGGTTCTTCTAAACCAAACCATGCAATGGACTTTGGTTCTTCCCCCTAGTGGCTTCCTCTTCTATACAAAGGCACTAGTGTTCATTTCAAGATTGTCTTGGGCTAATTACCCAAGGCTTTCTGTGTGTTAGACACTGTCTGTGCACCACCCGTGTACTGGTTTGAATAGGAACAGCCCCCATAGACTCACGTGTTTGAATGCTTGACCCATAGGAAGTGGCACTATCAGGAGGGGTGGCCTTGGAAGAAGTGCATCATGGGGGGGGCTTTGAGGTCTCAGAAGCTTAAGCCAGTTCACTCGCTGCTGTCTGTGGCATCCAGGTGAGGAACTCTCAGCTCCTTCTCTGGCCTCATGTCTGCCTCCATGCTGCTCTGCTTCCTGCCATGATGATAATGGACTAAAGCTTCAAAACAGAAAGCCAGGCCCAGCTAAATGTTTTCCTGTATAAGAGCTGCTGTGGTCATGGTGTCTCTTCGCAGCAATAAACCCTAAGATGACCTTCATCAATACCTACGCCTCACAACTGCCCTAGGAGACAGACACTTCTGTCTAGGGATAAGGCCTGATAAGTCATTTTAGTTGAAGCAAGGTGGTGTGGCCCATCTTTACATTTCATAGGCTAGTTCATACTGAGTGCCTTGTTCAGTATCAAAAGTTATTTTTGTGGTTATGCTCATGGTTTATCTCCATTAAGCTGATCTCTGACCTCTGGGTTTTCAAGGGGTTGTTTGATTCAGTAAGCCAACAGACCTGGCAGTAGCCATTTCTCCAGCCCATCCCAGATTCCCCGATGTGTGCCTTCCTCCACACTCCAGTCAGAATCCTATTCAGAGAGGCAGTATTATTTCCAAACACCCTTGGCCTCTCCTGTGTAGCCTGATTGTGATAGCACTTGCTGGTTTTTTGCTGGCATCTGGGTAGTTCTTTGGTGTATGGAAATAGTGTTTTCCAAGTAAGGCAATTGGTCCTTTGTAATACATTGGATCCAGGAGATAAATATTTTTAAAGATGTTTGGACTTGGCAAAGAATTGGCTGAGATAAAAAGTTTCCCTTCAAGGCTCATTCCCATGACCTGGTATGGACAGTCCTCTTTCGTGTCCCAAAGATTTGAGATAGTCGTAAGTGTCCAAAGCTCTTTGCTTATGGAGGATATGAACTAGCATCCTCTAAATAAGGGCCCTGATGGCCAGAGCAAATTCCTCTCCTGTTATGGATTAGAAGCCCTGTGGGGGAGGGGTTCCTTCATGTCTGCAGGGTCTGTAAAAACATGTTCAAGGTTGTTCTCCAATAGCATCCTACATGTGTATGTGGTGTCTGTGTCCCAGCCAGTCTATACATGAGCTCCTTCAGGAAGTACAGCATCTCAGTTGGTAGAGTGCTTGCCTAGCATACACAAAGCCCTGGCTTCAGCTGGGCTTGCTGGAGCACACCTGCAATTCCATCACTTCTGGAGGCGGAGGCAGGCTGATCTCTGTGAGTTCAAAGCCAGACTGGTCTACAAAGTGAGTCCAGGACAGCCACGGCTACCCAGAGAAACCCTGTCTCCTACATAAAACAAGTGGTGCCACAGGCCTGTAACCACAGCGCTTGGAAGATGGAGGGAGGAAGATAAAAAATTCAAAGTCATCCTTGACTACATAATAGTTCAAGATTATCTTGAGTAAATAATATCCAGGTGGTGGTGGCACTTGGGAGGCAGAGGCAGGCAGATCTCTTTGAGTTTAAGGCCAGTCTGGTCTACAGAGCAAGTTCCAGGACAGCCACGGCTACATAGAGAAACCCTGTTTCAAAAAACCAAATAAATAAATAAATAGCCCAAAAGTTCTTGACCTGGTTAATGCCTTTTGATTTCAGATGATTGTCCTAGCTTTCAGAATGGGTAATGCCTTTTGACCCTGGCGACTTTTTCACCCAACCACCTTGTATAGTGTTTATTTTTGTTCCTCCTGATTAACATATGAGCTTAATCAGGACAAGGATCCTATTTTTAAAGATTGCCTCATTACCAGCTATTTCTTATCTTCTCAAGGAAAAAAATAAAAACCTCAGCCAGAGTCTGACAATAAGAAGAAATTTTCACTAAACAAAATAAAGTATACCCTTTGAAGAAGGACTGGAGTGGGCAGACCCAAAGCAGAGGATCAGCACATAAGTTTTTCGGGGCTGTTAATAAGGTGGTAGCATACTCAGCGTGTTCAGTAGCGTGTCCCCTCTTCCCTTCCCAGGTTATGGAAGAATGTCTCCTTTTAGGATACTTTGTCCCCGTGGTCTTTTGAAGGGAAAGGTGGTAGGTGGGATCCGCAGTGTGAGCGAGATTGTTTGAGGGGATGCACATCCCTGGTGATAAGCCTGTGCAGCAATCGGGGACGCTCTCTGGATCTTTGCTTTCTCATACAGCCGGAAGAGCCTAACTGTTGAATTGCAGGGGCATTGCCATGTCAGACCTAGCTACCAAGACACTGCTGCGATTTTCCTAGGTTACCCCCATCTGCCTACCAGGTCTCTGCCCTATTCCTAAAGCGCAGAGCGGTTCCTGATTCTCCATAGGCACCCAGAAAATATTTTCTGGATGGGCAGATAGCAGAATGAATTTTAGCTCCTTTGTGCCAGGCCTTGCCTCTCTGAATTCTCACCATTCCACTGTGAGATAAATATTATCATCCCAACTTTACAGAAAATGATACTGGGGGATGGGAGGGAGGGAGAGACGACTCAGTGCTTACAACTGCCTATAACTCACCTCCCAGGGATCTGGGACACTTTTCTGTCCCCTGAGGACATCTGCGCACATACAGTACACAGCCACAGACACACATACACTAAAAAAGTAAATCTCTTTAAATAAATAAATAAATAAAGGGGCTGGAGAGATGGCTCAGGGGTTAAGAGCACTGGCTGTTCTTCCTAGAGGACCCGGGTTCAATTCCCAGCACCCACATGGCAGCTCACAACTGTCTGTAACTCCAGTTACAGGGGATCCAATACCCTCACACAGACACATATAGGCAAAACACCAATGCACATAAAATAAAAATAATTTTTAAATGAGACTGTAGGACTAGAATTAGAACCAAGGTCCATTTAAGCACAATATCTTCTGTTTCCTCTGTGCCTTTTTTATTTTTTATTTTTTTGAGCCAGAGCCTTTTTTTGTAGGTAAGCTCTTGTCTCATTCTCCTTGTCTCAGCCTCGCAAGTCCTAGAATTATAGCTATGTCCTAGAATTATAGAATTATAGCTAGTCCAATAATGGCTGCTTACCAATGGAAGGTCCAACATTCAGTGGTTCTTCAGTCCATGAGTCCGGATGTCTCCGCTGGTCTTCAGGATACACCAGAGTCTCCAAGAAGTGAGCTCTAGTGCCAGTGAAGACATGGACTTGCCAGGAAGAGTGAGATCAAGCTGGCAAAGAGCAAAAGCTCCATGTCCTTCATATAGGCTGCCAGCAGAAGGTGTGGCCAGAGTTAAGGTAGATCTTCCCACTGCAAAATATCTGGATCAAAAGCGGGTCTTCTCAGGCTGGAGAGATGGCTCAGAGGTTAAGAGCACTGGCTGCTCTTCCAGAGATTCTGAGTTCAATTCCCAGCAACCCCATGGGTGACTCACAACCATCTGTAGTGGGATCTGATTCCTCCTCCTGGTATGAATGAAGATAGAGTGATCATATACATAAATAACTTTTTAAAGTGGGTCTTCGCACTTCAAATGATTTAACTAAGAAAGAGGTCTTTCAGAGAAGATGGGCATGGTGGCACATGCCTTCAGTCCTAGCACTCAGAAGGCAGAGGCAAGTAGATCTCTGAGTTCAAAGCCAGCCTGGTCTACAAAGAGAAACTGCCTCAAAACAAAACAGAACAAAAACAAAAAAGAAGGAAAAAAGAAAAAAAAACCCACAAGTGTACCCAGCCACTTGGGTTTTAGTTAATTCCAGCTATAGTCAAGTTGACAACCAGGAACAGCCATCACACAAGGTTAGTACATTTAGGGACTTTCCCAGAACTATGAACTATGACGAATAGACTTTTGCTTTCATTTTGGCAGGTGTTGTAGTCTATGTGCTGATCTCTTAGGTCAAAACGGTGTCTTGGTGCCTCTAACATGGTGACAGTTGTGCTAAGGACGTTGGGCCTCTTACCATTCTCATGCCTCAGGCTCAGAGCAAAGCCACATGCTATCAGTGAACTTGAGACTGAGACCAAAGGGCATGGAAGGGTATGTACTCAGAAGGCAAGGGCCAGCCAAACAATTGACCAAGTAGATCAACCAACTGGGCAGACCACCCTGAGCAGAACTCACCTTGCTCTGCTGTACCACCTTAGAGGAGAGCCAACTGGTCCCCATACTCATTCTAGTAAAGGTCTAGTCGATGCATAGATGCGCATGTGTGTGTACGTGTGAATGTCATGTCTGTGGAGGTTGGATAAAAGCTTTTGGGAGTTTATTTTTATTTTCTCCTTCACTCTGTGGGTCCTGGGGATCAAACTCAGGTCTTCTGGTTTCCACAGCAAGTGCCTTTCCAAGCTGAGCCATCTTGACAGTCCTCTCTAAGTAAACTTTTATTTAAATAAACTTTTATGTTCTCGCCAGCACAACAGATTACTCACTTCTAAGGTTTTTTGTTTTTACTGTATTTTATTTAATATATATGATTGCTCTATCTGCATGTACACCTGTGTGCTAAAAGAGGACAACAGATCCTAGTATAGATGGCTGTAAGCCACCATGTGGTTGCTGGGAATTGAGCTCAGGACCTCTGGAAAAGCAGACAGTGCTCTTAACCACTGAGCCATCTCTCCAGATCCCACCCCCCTTCCCCCATTACTCACTTTTAAGAGTGGGCAGGGGCTGGAGAGATGGTTCAACAGTTAAGAGCACTGGCTGCTTTTTCAGAGGCCAGGCCCTGGGTTCAAGTCCCAGCACCCACATGGCAGTTCACAACTGTCTGTAACTACAGTTCTAGGGCATCTGACACCCTCTTCTAGCCTCTACAGGCACCAGGCACAGGAGACAAATATGCAGGCGATACACCCACACATAAAAACTGAAAATAAACTAAGTGGTAGGAAGACAGGGTTATTATCCAAGAATAAGATAAAAAGAGAATAATAGTGTGTTATTGAAGGAGGACACTGAGAAGGCAGGAACTCATGGCACATGATAGCACGCTCAGTGGGTACCCAGATTCCTCTCTAGCCTATTCTTCCAGCAGGCCTGGCCTCTCTGCAACGTTCCCAGCCTCTACCCCATAAAGCCATGTAAGGACTGAGGAGGCAGAGGAAATGAACAGCTTCCCCTAGCTGGCAGGGCTCACAGATTCCTGGAGTAGAGTGGGTGGGTGGAGAGCTGGGGTTGAGAGACCCCCTTCCAAAGATTAGACTCTACTGTACCCCATTTTGAGAAACTACCAGCTGGAGGCAGTCTCTGTTTGATTTTGGACAAAGCCGGCTTTCAAACATAAGTAAAGACAATTGTCCACAATGATCTTGTTCCTTGTCTCAGATAGGTGCATATACCTTCCTATGGACAGATAGTTCTAGAATATCTGGACACAGAGTCAGGACACTGGAACACTGGGAACCCTTAGGACCAGAGTAAGGTTTAGAGAAGGGCCTTATCTTGGCTTTTTCCCCAGACCTGGGTTCTGGGTTTGGCAAGGACTGTTGTCTACAGTGAAAGGCCTGGGCCAGAGACACGACTATTCAAAGGTCTGGATAACTTAAATAGGCTTTATGGCCCAGACCAAGACAGATGCTACAGAGGCTAGGCTACCATCGTGTACCACTCTCTCAGGGCCCTTGGATGCAGCTGTGGGCTTGTCAGTAACCTCATCTTCCCACAACGCTGGTGGCAGGCACTTCCTTACCCTACCTCAGCCTCAGCCTTTCATGTTCTCCAGAGAGAAGGCTGGGAAGAAACTGGCATCCTCCTCCTCCTCCCACCGTTGTCCTTGGAGCTCAAAATGTTTGTTTCCTAACCTTTTGATAGTTCTCTCAGGGCGGGACCATCATGGCCTCGTAGGAGGGAAATGGAGGCACAGGACAGGGTGGTGACTCGCCCAGGTCATCCTGTGTCACACATGCTGCTCTGGGTAGAAACCTGAGTCCAGACTGTGTCAGAACAGAACAGGATCCCAGCAATCAGCTGAGTCATATTCTTTGTCCCCTGGGGTTAACCCCGCCCCACCAGGAGGATGCTGCTCTGAGCCAGGCCCCGTGGCTACCAGAAAAACAGTATTTGTGGGTCTCTGACGGACTGCCTCGGGACTATCTACCTTGATCTAGGGTCTGAGCAGGGTATCCAGGTCCACTTCTGCTTTTAAGTAAAGCAACCAGTGAGAGCACCTCAGTTGAAAGAGGGACCTTTAACCACTCAGAGCCCTGGGGTTTCAGGAAGTCAAGGGCAGGATCTTCAGGATCCTTAGTCAACCTTGGCGGCCCTGGACGGTCCTGGTGGTTCCTCCGCAGTCATGGGTTACACAAAGAGGATTGTTCCTCTGTCTCAATCCAGGGAGAGAAACAACTGAGAGGACAGTTGGCCCAGTCTCTCCCCTTCCTAAGGGCTGTCTGCCCCTTGCAGCTTGAGCTGTCTAAAATGTCCTGTGCCTACCTGAGGACCCTGTATCTCCCAAGCCTGACCTTCTACTAGGTGAGGCTGGGAAGGAAAGTGACCTGCAGGGCTGGAGAGGGCCTGTCGTAGGGTTGATGATTGGCTTGGCCCCAGGGTGGAGGAGCAGGAGGGAGATTATCGGAGCTGGCGGGGGTCGGGACCGGAGGAAAACTCAGACAGGCAGCCAGCGTGATTTTCTGGGAATGCCTCCGCCTCCAGACCGCCAGGCTAGCGAGGCCGAGCCTGGAGTTCCTGGAAATGAGCGCCGGAGGAAGGTGGGGTGGGTTGGGATGGCTGCTTCCCAACACTCCGCCAAGAGCGACACCCCAAATGTCTGAGCACAGGGCAAATCCCCTGTCTCTGGCTGGGCGTGATCTCAGGGGGTAGTGGCGGAGGCTCCCGGCGGGGAGTGTGTTATCACCGTGGGCAGAGGATGCTCGCAGCTCCACCTGCCGGTCGGTCTGCAACCACGCCGGGCACCTCCCCATCGCCAAGACCACAATCCCAGCTTGCCGTGCTTCTCACCCCAGCGACAGGCAAGTTCTAAGTTCTCTCCAAGGGTAGCTACGGGTGGAGAGCCAGCCCAGGGTCGGTTCTTTTTGTCCTTTCCTCGCCAGGCCCGCAGTTTGTCTTCTGGATCCAGGGGCCGGTCTACGTCAAAGGCATAGTCCTGGAGTCCAGGCTGGCCTTGAGCTCGGAGATGTGTCGGCTACTTGATCCCAAGTGCTGGAATTAAAGGCCTGCACCACCACTGTGACCTGCAACTTGCTTGCTCTTAAGGTATGCCGACTGCCAGGAAATGACCCTAAAGAGGACACTTTAGCATTCACTCTTCCATCCAACGTGGTTCCTTTTGGGCTCAAAACACTTTGCAATGCTCTCACCTTCATTCCCCTTCACTCCTTTCGTTTCTTTCATTTTTTTCCTTCTTTCTCTCTTTTCCTTTTTTTTTCTTCTTATTCATTTAAAAAAATAGGCTTAAACTTGCTTACAAATGAACAAGCCACTAGTATTGTGTCTGTGACTAGCAACACCACCGAGGAGTGGAGCTTGCTCTGAAGCCATTGTGGAAGCCATGTTTGCCTTCCCACAGCTCTCTTTCAGGGCCTGAGTCTTTGTGCTGCCCTCATCCAGGTCACTGTAGTACTAGTGTTGTGATATGATTCAGCCACAGAGAGGCTTCAGAGACATTGCTTCATAGCCCAGGTGGCTCCCCTGCTGTCCTATGTTCAGACACACTGTCCCCGCCTGCTTCCAAGACGGCTCTCTTGAAATAGGTATGTTCCAACTGGAGCTTCCCTTCATCTCCATCTTTTCGGCTGTGAGGCAGAAGTAGCCCTTGGAACAGCGGTTCTCAAGTTTCCTAATGCTGTGACCCTTTACGACAGTTCCTCACGGGGCAGTGACCCCCAGCCATAAGATTAGTTTTGCCGCTATTTATAACAGTAATCTCCCTGCTGTTATGAGTCAGACTATATAAGGTGACTATCTGTGTTTTCCAATGGTCTTAGGTGACCCCTATGAAAAGGTGATCAAGCCTTCTAAGGGGTCACGACCCACAGGTTGAAAACCACTGCCTCAGGCGAACTGTCAAGACCCAACAAATTCTTCCATTCAAATGGGTCTAAATCCTTTTGTGGGGAGGTGGGGTGGGAGAGGTTATTTTTGTGTATTGGGGAGGAGGAGGAGGAGGAGGTAAACTGAGACAGTGTCTCTGTAGGTAGCCCAGGTTGACCTCAAACCAATGATTCTTCTGCTTCAGAGTACTTGGAGTGATATTCACATAACCCCACGCCCGACCACGTCATGATTTTTGGGCTGTGACCTGGATCCAAGTTTCCTGGAAGTATCCATTTTAGCTTAAGCAGAGTCCTATTGTAGCTCATCTCTATATTTATGCCTGGCCTTGCAGGGGGTTCTTCTCCACCCACGGGTTGGATTCAGGCCATGAGCTTGCCCAGAAATGCTCTTTTGGTCTGGATTTGCCTACAGGAGCTCACAGACAACCCAAACCACAGCTAGTTAAGCTCATTGCCCTTAATCTAGGTGGCTTTAGCTTTTCATCCAATTCAAAGGAATGACAATTACCAGTCCTGTCTTTGCTTGTGGTCTCGGCTCATTGCCCTCCAACAGGGACTGGAGCCAGGCAATTGCTTGCTACAAGCTGTAAAGACAAATTTATGGGGCCTGTAAGATGATTCAGTGGATAAAGACATCTGTCTCCAAGCCTAATGACTTGAGTGCAATCCTGGGGATCCACATGACGGAATGAAATGACTCCCCAAGACACCATGCATATTTACACACACATACAAAGTAGGTAAGTAAACTGTAGTATGAGGTATTTTTGAAAAAGATGAGTTCTAGGGCTGGAGAGATGGCTCAGAGGCTAAGAGTACTATCTGCTATTCCAAAGGAGCTGGGTTGATTCCCAGCACCCACACTAACCGTTTATGGTTCCAGTCCCAGGAGACCTCAGTGGCCCTCTTCTGGCCCCCAAGGGCACCAGGTATGTATGTAGCACACAAACATGCAAGCAAAATACTCATCTACATAAAACAATAAATGCACAATTCTTAAGAAAAAGAGAGAACATGTGTTTTTTAAAAGAGAGAGCGAGCTTGCTGGTCTTCCCAGAGCTCAGAGTTCAGTTCCCAGTACCCACATTGGTGGTTCACATCTGCCTATAACACCTATAACTAGGTGCCCTTTTTTATTCTGGCCTTCATGGGCAGGCACACATGTCTGGCACACACTTACACAGACACATACACATAAATAAAAATAAATATTTTTAAAAAGAGATGAAGCTATTCTTGAGTTATGGGGCATGCCACAGAGAACCATTCCCCAAGCCCCACCCTTACCCCATGTGCCCCCCCCAGAGTGCTCAGGGGTGGGGCCACAGAGGACTGAAGACTAATGCTTTCCCAGCTCCTGACGCACAGCTTGGCCAATGCCTTTGATGTCCGGTGTGTAGCTAAGTGGTTGGCTGAAGTGTGCTGCACATTCTAGGGGTTTACTCTGAGGTCGAGTTTTTCCCAGCAGCAATGTCTTGATAATCCTAGAACCTGAGTAATGGGTTTCAAGGGATTCGTTAAAGTAGTCCTTACTTTTGCATATATTTGAAGTTTTCATAATTAATATTTTAAGAAGTTTCTCTTGGACCCACTGTAAGGATTTGTCCTGCTCTGAGAGAGCTAGAAAGGTCAGGCGAAAACCTGTAAAGCAAATGAGTGCTTTGACAAGTTCTAAGAGGCTGGAAGCCGAGCCATTTGGCTTTGAATCCGGGACCGGGAGGACAGAGACACTTTGGTGCTGAGCAGAAGTTGCAAATCTAAGTGGTTAGGGGACTGGAGAAATGGCTCAGTGGTTATGAGCTCTTACTGCTCTTGCAGAGGACCTAGGATCAGTTCCTAGCACCCACTTTTCTCAACTGATAATCACCAGCTCTAACTCCTATTCAGGGGATAGAACTCCTCTTCTAGCCTCTTCTGGCTCCTGTGTGTACACAGCATGCATAAACTCACACAGGCCAACACACACATATAAGACAGGAAACAGGACCAGCAAGCATCTGTGTTCCAGTGAAATAACCCTCTGCAGGCTCCTGCCTGGAGACTGATCGCCAGAAAGAGAAAGCCGTGATTAGAGGCTGCGAGCTTTCCACAACCAACTGTAAGGCAACCTTCGTAAAAGGTCCTGAATTCCCAGCAGGGTAGTTGGTGGCATACCCCTTTGATCCCAGTACCTGAAAAGCAGAGGTCGGTGAATCTCTGAGTTCCAGGCCAGCCAGGGCTACACATAGAAACCTTGTCTAGAAAAACCAAGATAAAAAAATTCCTGAATTCTCATTTCTGACTGCTGAACCCCGCAGGGGTTCTGAACGAGCCCTTATCTTTATCTTGTGCTGTGTTCTACTTTTTTAATCTACCTATTTATCTATATCCTAAACAATATTTTATTTGTTTTGCTTTTCAAGACAGGGTTTCTCTGTGTAGCCATGGCTGTCCTGGAACTTGCTCTGTAGACCAGGCTAGCCTCAAACAATATTCTTTGTAATGAACTAGTAAACGTGTTTCCCTGAATTTAATGAGCCATCCTAGCAGATTCATAGGACCCAAGGAGTGGGTCTAGAGAACCTTGGTCAGGGTCATTTGTTGAGAGCACAGGATGGCCTATTACACGTGATTGGCATCTGGGTTGTGGAGGCATTCTTGTAGACTGAGCCCTTACCCAGCAGCTCTAGGTTGCTACTATCAGACCTGAATTAATGCACACCCAGCTTGTGTCTGAGTGAGATTACTTGATGGATGGGGGTGGTGAGGCTTCATACACCTAGTGTTGGAAGTGAAGTGATGGGTTACCCGTGAACATAACAAAACTAGTCCCTTTTCCCACTTGAAAGACATGTAGGAATTACGCCTTTACTAGCTGGGCCTCTTTGGTTGCGGTAGAAATTCAGCTTGAACCAGTTTAAGGAGAAAACAGTGGATCAGAGGGTGCTGGAGAGACAGTGTGGCTCCAGCAGAGGAGCAGCAAGGATGAGAGGTGCCGCAGGGTCCCCACGGTCTGGGACCAGGCTTCTGTTAATCCCAAAGATGGGAGAGACTTCAGACCCCAATCATCATGGCCAAATTAATTAAAGCAAGCGTGTTTATTTGTGTACAGCGGCTGCCTCCCCCTGAGGCAGGGTTTGAGAGGTCAGCACTGGATGTGAAGAAGACAGGGCATTTATAACTCACGGGTATGGGGTTTCCAAACGGGGGATTTGTCAGGCAAAATAGCTGTGGTTACGGGAGCAGACCATAAGCATAACAAATTAGTCCTAGGGACCTCCTGAAACAAAAACAAAGTTGGAAGTGGACAAACAAGGTAGTCATGATGCCAGGCATGGCGGCGCACGCCTGTAAACACAGCACCAGGGGAGGCAGAGGCAGGCAAATCTCTGAGAGTTTGAGGCCATCCTGGGCTACAAAGTGAGTCCAGGACAGGCCATGCTACAGAGAGAAACCCTGTTTACAAAAACCAAAAGCCAAACAGACAAACAAACTAAAACCAAGGCGCTAATGAAACAACAGGTAGTCATAACAAGATACTCAGAGGTGGTCATATAACCTTTGAAACAAAGGTATAGTTGCAAGATGGTTATCAACCTTTTGAAACAAAGCCATGATTGCCTGGAACAAGCAAGACAGAACCGTTTGTAGTTAAGGTTACAGGTTGGGCATGGCCCAATCCTTGAGAAACAGAGGTTTAATCACAAACAGGAATGAGCCTGCTTCGTCTTTACTAGCGCATAACTTTTTAGCCTAAGATGGAGGCAGGCTGGTTCTTCAGATCCCAGCCTAGGTGATGGTTTCGTTTTCTCTGGCTTTTCCATGTGGTGATGAACATGACTGTAGGCTTCCCTGGATGCCATTTTACAGTGGTGTGATCACACTTCAGTAGAAAAAAAAATCCCTGGGAAGAATGTTTACTGGCCCTGGATTTGTTCAAACAACAGGTCACAAGCTCATTCTAAACCAATTACTGTGGCCAGAGGGATAGAGTAAATTTAGTCTACTCTGGACCATCTGCTCACCTCTGTGGTCAGGGAGAGGATGAGTTTGGGTGTATTTTTGTTCTGCAACAACTCAGTCCCCAAGTTTGAGAGCTGGCCCAAGGTGCCCTGTGACAGGAGAATGCAGCAGGCTGATCCAAGGTTGTACCGAGGTCAACCTACTGGAGATTTACCGAAAGAAGCATGCCTTGCCGCAAGACCAGGCAGGACTCTACAATTTGGATCAAACGACAGGGCTTTCTACAGCACTCAGGACAAAAGTGACTTCACTCAAGCTGGAATGCACCTGTTTTATCTCAAGCTAACATCAAAGAGTCCAGCGTATTCCTGGCACCGGGGTCCAGTCCTCCAGTCTTACATACCGCTCTCATGGATTTGGCTATTTATGGTATGCTGAGAAGCTATTTGTGGGAAACCAACCAGGATTACTCAAGGGCAGTCATGACAGCTATAACTCAAGGTGGTTGTTGTCAGATCCCACTGAATCCATAGTTACCAAACCGGAGAGGGGTGCTTGACACTTGAGCCTAATCTCAGCAGTCAGGCAAATGCATCTAGAAGTAAAAACAAAACAAAACAAAACAAAAACTCTGGAGGGTGCCATGTGGTTTTGCTTGTATGTGTGTGGTCTTTGTACACGTGTGTGCATGTGCTTTCAAGCGAATATGGAGGCCAAAGGTGAACATAAAAATACCTTCTTTGATCGCCTTCATTTTATTTTTTTGAGACGGGGTCTGTTGCTGAACCTGGAGCTCATCAGTTGGTTCGATTGGATGGCCAGTGAACTCTAGGGATCTACCTGTCTCTGGCCTCCCAATGACTCTACACTGGGATCTCAGGGGCATACCAGCAGACTTGGCTTTTATGTGGGTGCTGCAGAGCTGCCCTCTGATGGCATTTTAACGATTGAGCCATCTTCCTACTTCCTCAGAGTGTTTTTATTGTTGGTCAGAGCTCAGAGGCACAAATGGCTGGGTTAGGTTTGTTCTACCCAGTTCCATGAGCTCTGAGAAATCCCTCCCTTTTCGAGACATATTTATTATTAAAAAATTATTTATTGCTGTGTGGTGGTGGCACACACCTTTAATCCCAGCACTTGGGAGGCAGAAGACAGGCAGATTTCTGAGTTCCAGGCCAGCCTGGTATACAGAGTGAGTTCCAGGACAGCCAGGGGTACACATCTCGAAAAAAATAGTATCTATATTTTTATCCATTTATTTTTATTTATATGTGTCCCTATCTGTCTGCGCACCCCATATTTACAGTACCTGTGGTGTCCATAAAAAGTATCAGCTCTCCAGGAACTGGATTTTTAGAGGGTTGTAAGCCACCAAGTGGGTATGAGAATCAAACAGGGTCCAGAGATTTTAAGACCTGAGCCAACTCTCTATCCCTAAACTTCATTTTTTACGTGTATTTGGCTTGCATGTATATTTATGTGCCATGTGCATGCAGTGGCCTTGGAGGCCAGAAGAGGGTATTGGATACCCTGGAACTGTAATCACAGACGGTTTTAAGCTGCCATGTAGGTGCTGGGAACGGAACCCTGGTTCTCTGGACGAACATTACTGTGGACATATTCATGGCAAAGTTACCCAACATTTAAAGACAATTGGCTGTCCTATGTTTTATCCGGTAACCCCTGGCACACAGTTATACTGACAATAAATATTAACTGAGAATACACCCAGGGGAGGTTATTTTCAAGCCACATTACTTGGACAGGACACAGGACTCTCCTTCCTGCCAAATATAACGTTGGTTGCTTGAAAGACATCCTAACTCAAAAAACACTGGCTGACCGAGAGTTCAGGAGATGGGGGCCTCAGCCCACGCTGGGACTTCTTGAAAGGCGAGGCCACCTCCCTTCTCCAAGTCCTCTTGAGAGTCTCCCACTTTTTGACGGCCTGGAATGTGGAAATGCAGACTTCCAACAGAGCCTCAGCACTCCCAGGGGAGAGAAAGTCCCGAGTGTGGACTAGCGTAGCTCTGAATACACCTAAGGTAGGCTGGGCAGAACCTTAAGTATTATTAATGCACGCGCGTGGGCCCCAGGTAGGTAGGTCCTGGGGCTCGAACTCTCGTCTTCGGGCTTGGAGGAAAACCCCTTTGGTCCCTCAGCCATCTTGCCGGCCTCCGTTTTTGCAAACAGGCAGGTCTGAGCGGTCGTTCCTCCGCGGACTGGGACGAGCCGGGCTCGCCGCGCCACGAGGCGCCCCGACTTCCGCCACTAACCAGTTCTGGGGCCGCCCACCTCTTCCTCCCAGGAAGCTCCGCGCCGGTCCGGCCTCGCCCTGCGCGATTGGCTCCGTCGCCTCACGTGACCCCGGTTTCAGCGGTGGCGGTTGCCGGGGTGACGGCGGGAGAGCTGGCGGCCTGGAGGAGAGGGAGAGAGAGCGCATCCCAGCAGCCGGTAAGCGCGGCCCTCCTTGCTGCTGGGCCAGTGGCGCAGGCTGGGGAGCCCCGCGTGGACGGCTCGCCTTGCCCACCCTGGTTCCTACAGGGCGAGGGCCTGAGGGGGCCGCCCGAGCCTCCCAAACGTAGGCTTCCCCCGGGAGGCCGTCCCTCTGCCGCTGTGGCGCGGACTTGCAGAGGCCCCTGGTTGTCTTGCTGAGCATTGGCAGCGCGATCCCGTGGCCTGGGGCATTTCGGTTCCTCCGTCCCCGTAGTTTTCATTAGTGCTCGCTCCCCCCGAGCACCCAGATCAAGCTCAGACTTCACTGAACCTAAGTGGAAGCGTGGTGTTGCAGTACAAATTCATCTTCTTATCCAGCCAGCTGTAGGCCAGACTCTTTCTCACATGGCAATGCAGAAGTTGTCACCGCCTGCCAAAACACTATGAACGACTGTTGTTTGGAGTAAATTAACTGAGACAGGGAGTCGGGCATCCGTCCACCAGAGAGGGTTCTACAACGGGGGTCCTTGAACAAGAGATACTCACTTTCCGATCAAGCCGGATGACCTGTGCTGGAACCTCAGACCCATACGTTGGAAGGGGAGAACCAGCTCCTGCATACTCTCCTGCAGTAGCAGCACAGATTTAATTCCAGTGTTGTCACTTCCTGGGGTGTCTGTGAGCTTGCTCATGAGGTGGGGGCACCGTCCTAGTTACATCACATTGCTGTGATGAAGCAGTATGACCAAAAGCAACACCGGGAGGAAAGGGTTTATTTTGCTTAGGATTTCACGTCACTGTTCATGAAAGGAAGTCAGGGCAGGAACTCAAGCAGGGCAGGAACCTCGAGGCATGAGCTGATGCAGAGGCCCTGGAGGAGTCCTGCTTACTGGCTTGCTCAGACAGCTTTAAATTTTAATCAATTAATTTGTCTATCTTACTTACTTACTTATTTGGTGTTTAAAGACAGGATCTCTCTGTATAGCTCCTGCTGTCCTGGAATCACTCAGAAGACCAGGCTGGCCTTGAACTCAGAAATCTACCTACCTCTGCCTCCTAAGTCTGGGATTAAAGGCAAACACGTGCCACCACACTAGGCTTCCAGCCTGCTTTCTTTCTTTTTTAAGATTTATTTATTTTATATGTATAGGTATTTTGCCTGCATACATGTGTGTTTGCACCACACGCATGCCTGTTGTCATGGATTCCCCAAAACTGGAGTTAGAGATAAATGGTGGGTGCTGGGAATTAAACCCAGGTCCTCTAGAGGATCAGCTAGTGCTCCCAACCTCTGAGCTATTACTCCAACTCGTGACAGCCTGCTTTTTTATAGAAGTTTCCCTCGTTGCCTCTGTACCTTGGAGATTTCAACATCTGGCCTGGGAGTGATGGGGTGGTTTCAAAAGTCTGTCTGGGTGGGTACCTCTAAGCGGAGACCAGGCAGAACATCAAAGCAGACAGAACTGTGTCTGTAGATCCTTGAGACCATCACTGAGTTTCCCTGTATGCTGGAGCTGCCTGATGGCCGGCCTGGTTCAAGTCAGCACATCAATGGAGAGCTACAAAGGGCTCGGAGAGGTGGGCCTAAGGAGCTGGCCTTCACTGCAGGTTCCTAGAAACACTTCCCACGTGCTGGGGTCACAGGCACCTTCCCCACCCAGTTGCTAGGATTACAGGTGTGCCACCACACCCAGTTTATGAGGTGGTAGCGGGCTTTATGCACGCTGGGCAAACATGCCAGCAGAGCCACATTGTGTTTAGGCTGTTGCTGTGAGAAGTCCCATGAACTTGGTGGCTCCGGTAGTGCAGGCTTGGTGTTCTGACGGTTAGAAGCCTGCCAAGAGCTTTTCAGGTACGTAACTCCACAGAGTGCTTGGCTGGACCTCTACTACAGGGACTCAGGTGAGTCCTTGGCAGCCTGTTCCTTTCAGACAAGCTGCAGTGTGCCTTGCCTCCCAGGCCCTGCCTTACCCCCCTGACTCGTGACCATTCTCTGTCTTCAAAGCCTGGAAGTGACTGGTCCATTTTTCTGCATCTTGTCACCATTTGTGACACTGGTCCTCCTGCCTCCTCCTGTGACTCTTGGGTAAGCTAGGAATCCAGGTTTATCCTCGGGATTGAAGACGAAGATTGTGGTATACTGATTAGTCATCTTAATGCCACCTGCAGGGTTAAATCTCGATAGTCATGTGATCTCCCATTGTTCCTTAGTCCCAGGTTCTGGGTATTACTATGTGTCCGTCCTTGGGGCCCTGTATTCTGCCCCCCCACAGCCACCCACATGTGATTTCTCAAGTGGTTGAAATTAACCTTTGTGTTATATTTTTGTCTTGTAGAGATTTCTGCTGTGAAAATTACCAGAAACAATTCACTATGGGGGATATTTTGGCCCATGAATCTGAATTACTTGGACTGGTGAAAGAGGTAGTTATATGAAATACAAGTCACCGAAAATTATTTTTAAATGATTATTTGTGTCTATGTATGTATGTGTGTATGTATGTATGTATGTATGTATGTATTTGTGTATGTTTGCATTGTATGTGTGAGTGCTCATGGAGGCCAGAATGGGACATTAGATTCCCTGGAGCTGAAGCTGTAGATATTTGAGATTGGAACTCAGGTCCCCAAAACATGTACTTTAAAATGTAGTGGGGCCTGAGAGATGACTCAGAAGTGAAGATCACTAGCTGTTCTTCCGGAGGACTCAGGTTTGATTCTCAGCACTCACATGGCAAATTACAGCCGTTGGTAAGTCTAGTCGCAGGGAATCCAACACTCTCTTTTGACTTCTCTGGAAACCAGGCATGGATATGATGCACAGACATACATGTAGGCAAACCACTCATATACATAAAAATAAAAATGAATAAATCTTAAAAACAAAGTTAAAAGAATGGCTTGGTGGTTAAAAGCTGGTTGTTCTTCCTCCCAGAGGACCCAGGTTTGGTTGCTAGCACCCAAGCGGTGGCTAAGAGCCATCTGTAATTCTAGTTTCAAAAGATTTGCTGTCATATTCTGGCTTTGTGGGTCCCGCATGCATGTGGTATACAGATATGCATGCAGACAAGCTGCCTGAACACATAAAATAAGCATGAGTACATCTTTAACTATAGCAAGCTTGGGAGAAGGTCACCATATCATGAAGAGAAGGTCACCTTGGGTGACTCAACAGTGACAAGGATGGAGCAGAGGTGACCAGGACGAGACCAGAGGACAGCTCTATGCATACATGGACCTATCCACTAATGAAGTTACCCTAAGGAGAGAGAAACCTGAATACTAAGCATCAGAGGCCACATGTCTGTCTTCCATCCCTCAGGCAGGGAGCCATGCTCGGACATTGATGTGGTGCCTTGCTGTGAGGCAAGCTTCCCCTGGAAGCTCAGGAATCACAGCCTTCACAGAAGCAATACAAGGTGACTGCCACATGATGCAGGTTCCTGCAAACCTAACGGACGAAATCCCACATGAAACACAATCACTCAGCAAACATTATGCACCTTCTGGCTGGGAATGTAGCTCTGTGGCAGAGTACGTGCCTAAGTAAGAGGAATAACCTGGGTTTGATGCCCAGCGTCACAAAAAGGGGCACAAGGACTGTAAACATGTGCCCAACTCAGAAATATTGAGTGCGGTCTGCCCTCGGGGAACTGACAGTCTAGTGGGATGACAGAAAAACAATAAGCTTGTGGTTGTAACTAATGGGAAAAACTCACAAAGAAAAGTAGCAATCTTACATGTGTAATCAAGCACTTGAAAGGCTCCAGCAGGACAGTCTGGGCTTTATGCAGAGACCCCGTTATCAAAACAAACTAAATGAGTAAATGAATTTATAAATAATTAGTAAGCTGAACACTTTTTTATTTTTGTAATTTTTTTATCATTACACAATTTTCCACTTAATTCACTCACTGATGCAAAGCATGAGTGTGCATAGCCCAGGATGATCTTGAACTTGATAGGTAGCAAAAGATGACCTTGAAAGCCTTCCTGCCTCTGCTTCCCCAGTGCCGGAATCACAGGCACGTGCTGTAGAGCTGACACCCTTCTTTACCTCACAGCCATTTAGCTTTGCTCCACAAAGGCTTGGGAAGAGCAGGATTCTGGCAGGCCCTCTGAGGTGTGCAGCTGAAAAGTGGGCGCTGTTCGGGGTGAGTGTGCTGTCGGTTACACCTCAGGAGACAGTGGAGGGAAGATGGGTGTGTGCTTTGGGCAGCAGCTTGTCCATTGTGGTGATGTTGAATAAACTGCCGTAGCTGGCACCACACAGACTGTGGCAGGGCCAGGGGACCCAGCCACTCTTAGAGCAGGTGGAACAGGATGTGACTGATGCCACCTGAAAGGGCATGGGTGAAGAACAGTCTCAGAGCATTATTCTTGAGAGTGGGAGCACTCTGAAGAAGCCCACTGTCAACATTTTCCATGTTTAATGCTCTCTGTTCTGTAGCAAAGCATTATTTCCGATTCTAGTTCAAATGGATCCTAGTAAACCAAAAGCCATAGACCACTGCCATAGATCACATTTGCTTTTTTCAGACTGCATCACTTCAGTTTCTAATAATAATAAGAATGTTGGGGCGGGAGAGATGGCTCAGTGGTTAAGAACACATACTGCTCATGCAGAAGACCCAGGTCAGTTCCCAGAACCCATGCAGGGTGACTCATAACCTGGAGCTTCAGCCCCGGGACATCTTTTACTTCAAGCTGGAATCCATTTTCACCTGTAACTGACAAAAAGCTGTATGTTTATGGCTTGATGCTTCAGTGGATGTATTGATTGACATGCTGAGGCGATCACCTGATCAAGCTAATTAAGTGCACCTGTCTCATGTTTCCTCTCCTACTTCTTTCCTTCCTCTGAATGTGTTAAGAACACTGAAAATCAACTCCCCTGGCAAATTCCAAATGTGCTTCACAGTGTCATTAACCACAGCCATCATATCGACTGTTAGCTTACCGGCTTTACTAATTTGCATAATTGAAAGTTATCCTTTGATCAAAGTATTTGTGAGTGTGACTGTTTAGATTCCATATGTATGTGCAGTATTTCTCTGCCTGGCCTAGTTCATGTAATCTATGTCCCTCAATGCGGTCTGTGTTATCAGAGGCAGGATAACACATTGTAAGGTCGCATTATTTTAGTATGTGCCACATTTCCTTACCCAGTCATCTGTTGATGGAAATCTAGGTTCATGCCATGTTTTGGCTGTTTTAAATAATGTTGTAGAAATACTCATGTGCAGATAGCAGTCTTAAAAAGGGATTTTATTTTCTTCTATATATACCCCAAAATGGGATTGCTGGGTCAGAGGTTTTTGTTTGTTGGTTGGTTTTTTGGTTTTTGGTTTTTTGTTTGTTTGTTTGAGACAGGGTTTCTCTTTTTAACTCTGGCTGTCCTGGAATAGTTCAGACTTTTTGTTGGGTGACTTGCTACTTGACAGTTGCATACCTCTATGTAAGGTATTCTCACTATGCTCTTTCTAGTTCTAGTTTTTTGAGGAACCTCCATTTGTTCTCCATTTATAGCTGCATTGGCCTCCATTGCCACTAACAGTACAGAAGGCTCCTTTCCTCTACTTCCTTTGTCACTGTTAGCTCTCATCTTTTTGAAGGATTTTATGACTTATGTGCTTGTGTGCATGTATATGTATTTGAGTGCAGGTGCTTGTGGAAGCCAGAAGAGGGCGTTGGATCCTCTGGAGCTGGAGTTACACAGGAAGCTGTGAGCCTCCTGATGGTGGTGCTGGCAATTAAACTTGTATCCTCTGCAAGAGCACCACCTGCTGACAATCCCCAGGCCTTGTCTTAGACATTCTTATGGGTGTGGGTTTGAGCATATTCCTGTTGCCTTTCTATGTGTCTGCATTAGAGAGATGTGTGTTCAGGACATCTGACCATTATTTATTGGGTTTTATTGGGGTTTTTTTTTGTTCCTGAATTATGTTCTCTGTCCCAGTATTTAGATTTTGCTGAATTTGAAGACACCTTGAAGACATTTTCAAAAGAATGCAAAGTAAAAGGAAAGCCATTATGTAAAACTGCAGATGGATCATTAAAGAAGGACTCCAAGTCGCTGATAATCCAGGTAAGACTGTACCTTGCCTTCAGTTCTGTGAAGAACCTTGTGATAGTCAGAAAATTTCAAGTTAGATAAAAATAGACCCAAAGCTATCAGAGGAATGCACCGAGAACCGCAAGGTATCATACTTCAAACACATTAGGATGGTTGCTATGAAAAACAGAGAGGGCTGGCGAGATGGCTCAGTAGTTAAGAGTACTGGCTGCTCTTCCGGAGGACCCAGGTTTAATTCCTAGCATCCACACGGTAGCTGGTAACCATCTGTAAATCCAGTTCCACGGGAACTAACACCCTCTTTTGGCTTCTGAAGGTACCAGGCATACACGTGGGGCACAGACATATATGTAGGCAAAACCCTCATGCACATAAAATAAATCTATATTTCTTCCAATAATATAGAGGGTTCCAGTTTTGTCCATCTTTGCTAATGTATTATGTTCTGGTGTTTGTGTGCGTTTGATATTTATCTTATTTTCTGGTTATCCAGTCAATAGCTATTAGATTATACTGTATATTATTATACTACAGCATATGCCACTCTATCAGAGTGCCCCACTGTAGAGTCCTTGGAGCAAGAGAGGAGAATGAAGCCAAACTTGGGAGGCAGAGGCAGAGGCAGAGGCAGAGGCAGGTGGATCTCTGAGTTTGAGGTCAGCCTTAAGTTAAGGCTGCTATTCTTAGGTGCAGTTCCAGCAGCCCCAGTGCTTTCCATGACTCTAAGCCTCTAAAAAGTCTGCACTCAGGTGGGCACGGTGGCATATCTTTAATCCCAGTGCTTGGGAGGCAGAAGCAGGCAGATCTCTGAGTTCGAGGCCATCCTGATCTACAAAGAGTTCCAGGCCAGCCAGGGCTCCACAGAGCAACCCTGTCTCCAAAGTGCGCAGTCACCTCATCCGCACAGTCACGGAACTCTCAGCATCTTAGGGGGGCTGGCACGGTTTGCATGGAGCTCAGGAGCGAGGAGCGTGGGGCAGAGCCTGGCACAGCAGCACGCTCCTGGACAGAGTCACTTCACCGTTCCCAAGAGAGCAGGGAGCCTCTGACCAGGTCCCCCAATCCAGGCATCTGTGCATGGCTGTCTGGGCTTTGTTCTGGAGCCCGCATCCACTGTGGCTAACAGGCCGCCCTCAGCTTTTGCAAGGCTGGTTTAGAGGAGAGCGAAAACCACTGCTGGGCTCACTTTAAAAGTTTGGGGTTGGTTTGTTTGCTTTTGAAATGTTTTGTGTTCTGAGACAGGGTTTCCTCTGTGTAGCCTTGGCTGTCCTGGACTCATTTTGTAGACCAGGCTGGTCTTGAACTCACAGGAATCTACCTGTCTCTGCCTCACGAGTGCTGAGAGTAGGCGTGTGTCACCAGGCCTGGCCTTGACCAGGCCTCTTGTCATGTCTTCTCCACAGAAGGATCTGCTGGCATCGTTTGACAGTGGAGACCAGAAGGTGTTCTTCGACTTGTGGGAGGGACACATTCTGAGCTCCCTCCGAGATGCTGACTCCGTGGCCCAGAAGCTGGAGTTCTACCTTCACATCCATTTTGCCATCTATCTTCTGAAGTGCTCTGGAGGCAGGCCGGTAGGCTGGCTTAGGGTTTGAGTCAGTCTGAGTTAGCTAGCAGGCTTTCAGGGATTTCAAGAAACCGTTGGTTTATTTTGTGACCATTTAATCACACTGCTTCTTACGATTTTTTTTTTTTATTCTCAGAAGTTTATTTTCTAATTTATATGGAGATTTTGTAATTTCTGTGATCAAAGTTAAATTGTTTTCCTTTTAAACACCATAAGTGTTTGAGTCTTGGAGACTCATCAAAATGAGTTTGCTTTACTGGGTGCCTTGCTGTATCTGAGAGTAGACCTGGACCATACATTTAAATACAAATAGTGGAGGAATAACGTGGCTATTTGTAGAGGGTCCATGGCTTGAATTTAGCTTCTGCTGCCTTCTAGATGGGCTGGAGATATGGAAAGGGAGGCAGAGGGCTGGGGTAGAGGAGCCTTCAGGGATAGACAAAACAGCACAGGACAGAGAGCCGACATTAGATCACTCATGTAACACTGCCCTGAGTGCCTTTGGGAACTCACTGGAGTGTCAGGGACACCAGTGGAGGGAGCAGCAGTGAGGAAGTGGCTTCATGCTTCCATGAAGGGGCCATTCTTGGAAGACTGTTCTCTAAGTATGACCCATATGGGGAGGGTCAGGCTTCCTTTGGTGCTTGTTGTTGAAAGTCAGGCTCACCTGACTTTCTAAGCCCAGTGCTCAGAAGAAGTGTATTCATGGGATGAGGAAGGTGGGATCTATGAGGAGAAAGGTTCCTGTTTTGAAGCCTCGTGTCTTCACTGGGGCCAAAGAGAAGGGATTCCTTGATTCAGGTTGTGTGCAGGACAGTGATGGGGGTGCAGTCAGTCCTTAGCTTCATGAAGGGAAGAGTGCACTTCTTTTCAGGAAACTGCAAAGCTACATAATTCCCCTTTAGAAACATGGGAATGCAGAAAAGCAGAAGCAATGGGCATATCTCACAATGGAGAATTAGTCACATGAATCATGATAGACAAGGTGATCGGTTCTGACACTGAGAAAATGGTGCTCATGAAGCTTTTTAAGGACATGAGAGGATGGTACTAGTGATGTAAAAAAACATGTGAACTGTCCATCGGTCCTCTGGCTAGAGTGAAACATGTGAGCTGTCCATCGCTCCTCTGGCATTCCTGTCTAAAGTGATGTTGGAATGTATCTGCCGGGCCAGATGGGGCAAAACCAGTGACATGGCTGGGACCCAGGGAACCTCCCAGAGTGGATGGGTTGAACAGGAGGACTGAGTCTCATGCCAGAGACCTGAACACGTGTCTTCTTCCCTCTAGGACAAACAGGAGCTAGATGAGAGGATTTCTTATTTCAAAACCTACCTGGAGACAAAAGGGGCTGCCCTGAGCCAGACCACAGAGTTTCTTCCCTTCTTTGCCCTCCCCTTTGTGCCCAATCCTATGGTCCACCCCTCATTTAAAGAGCTCTTCCAGGTAAGCAGCCGTCTGTGGAAGTTGTCAGAATCTGGGCCACATGGTTGTATTGGTGGTTTCTGAATGATGCTCCAAAGACCTAAGGTTTATCTTCAATGTTAGCTATCGTTCCCTAATGTATTACTTACTCTAGTGAATGGCTGGGTAGTGTTTGACTTACATTTTACTGTCCTGTACTAGCAGTGGTTGTATGTCCTTGCACATATAATATACACCTGTAAGGGACGTAGCAATACATGGAAGCAGGCCAGATAGATATCAGTAGGGACATGCAGAAGGAAGTTGAGTTGTAGTCTCAGAATGGAAATAATGATGCATAATCTATGACCTGAGCCACATGCTGACACAGTCTTCAGTAGACCATGTCAAATTTGAGGGTGATTCCCCTTGCAGTAAGCAAAGTAAACAAAAGTAGTTTTAGACACACGCATGATGCACACACAACACACATATAGTGCACACGCATGCATGCACCCATGCACACACTTCAAACCTGTTTTTTCAATCATCACATAGTAAAATTGACTTTTGCACAGGTCTATGAATTTTAACATGTGCGTGGTTATAACTGCTGTCACCGCCATCAAGAAGCAGAATCTTTGCATCAGTTATTCTTAGAACTGCCTTGTGCTGCCCGTTGTTTGCTTCTGCCCCTCCTCTATGCCAAGCGGCCGCTCCTATATTTTATCTTGAAGCACTGCTCAGACATCTGTTTGAGCAGACTTTACTGGTGCTGTGACATGGGGTTTTGTTGTTGTTGTCGACACTAAGGTGTATTTACTTAAACTGGCTTTTAAAAAATATACTAGCCTTTTAGATCATCCTATTTATGCTTTATAAGTATTGAAGAGATGATCCACTGGTTTTTAAACCTAGCTAACCTGCACCTCTCCTATCGCCCAATGCTGCTGTTTCAGAGTAGCCTGTATGTCTGTTGAGAGGTGATCTATTTTTTTTCCTTTGGATTTGAGGTTGTATAATTTCACTTTACTGTGTCCAAGGTCGAATTTCTGATTTCATTTTGAATTTATTGAGCCCCCTTGATTTGATGCCTTGTATCTTGGAACAGTTTGTATTTCTTCATATATTCTCTCACTTTTAGTCTTTTTATCATTTCTTCTGGATAGCTGATCAAATATCCATGGCTCTTCTCATTATATCCTCCATATCTTTTTTTTCCATTTAAAAAATTATGGTGAAGGGCTGGAGAGATGGCTCAGAGGTTAAGAGCACTGGCTGTTCTTCCAAAGGTCCTGAGTTCCATTCCCAGCAACCACATGGTGGCTCATAATCATCTATAGTGGGATCTGGTGCCCTCTTCTGGCCTACAGGCACACATGCAGGCAGAATGCTGTATACATAATATATAAATAAAGAAACTTTTTAAAAATATGATTAAGAACACATGGATAAAATTTACCGTTTTGGCCTTGAGCGAGGTTTTCTGTCCTTTCTGTCTTTGTGTAGTTCTTTGCTTTAGCCTCTGAGTGCAGAGCCTTAGACTGCTTGCCCTTCAGACTGGCTTGCTGTCCTGTTTGTATAGTGGTTTATTTATCCCACTCTTTACTGATTTTGAGTCCCCGCATCCACATTAGACATCTCACAACTACGTGGTACTCCAGCTTCAGGGAGCAAACACATTTCTCACCTCCTTGGGCACATACACAAACACACATATGTTCACATAAGTAAGTAATTAAAAAGTGGAAAAGATGTGCATCCCAGTCCAGCTGGTGAGGTTCTTTGTGGTAATTACAATGTGTGTTCAGTAACCTCAGTCTGTCAGTGAGCACCCTCTTACAGAAATACTTAGGATGACTGTAATTATTTCAGAGAACAGTTCCTGAGTGCCTGTTCATGCCAGGGACTAGGCTGAGCAAAGGGTAACCAATAAGGATTTAAAGAGATGGAAGGCTAGCCTGGTCATACAGACTGTAATCCCAGCTATTAGGGAGAATGAGGCAGGAGGTTTAAGGCCAGCTGGCAATTTAATGAGATCCCAGTATCTCAAAAGTTCAAGAAGCTGGGATTATAACTCAGTGGTGGAGCCCTTGCTTAGCATTTGGAGCACCTGGGGGCTTGGGGGAGAGTTGAAGTTTGCAGGCTCTGCAAGGGAGAGTGGAGGAGGGCCCTGGGGCAGCCCTAGGCCCATTCCCCACATCCATAGCAGTCCTGCCATGTGTATAGGTCCATTGAAGGTTTAGAAGGATCAGAGCATTTAGTGCTGGAAAGACAGTCAAGCAGCCACAAGTGTACTCGAAAGCTTGTGCTCTGCACAGGAAGAAACTGAGAAAGAGGATGAGTGGCCTTTCCCAGACGATTCGTCAGAGCCGGCCCACTTCTCCTGGCTCTTCACACTTGACTCTAGAAGTGTGGGATCAAGAGCTCAGCAGACTCAGAAAGTGTTCTTCTCAGATCTGAAAACAACCAGAAATAACAGTCAAGGAGAAATCAGGGCTTTCTGCCTGGAGAGTTTGTGTTCCAGCCCAGCCACGTCAGCTGCAAGAATGTTGTCACAGAAGTAATGAAGTGGAAAATACCTATCTGTTGGTTATACATAACCAACACCAGGACAACATGCCCGGGAGTCCACAGGTCCCAAATACTTGTTTTTGGTTTTATGAGACAGGGTCTTAGTAGCCCAGACTGGCCTTGAGTGTAGCATAATAGCTTGAGATGACCTTGAACGTCTGATCCTCCTACTTCTACCTACTGAATGCTGGGATTTCAGCACTCAGTACTTACAAGTTTCATGCAGTATCAAATGTAGGGTTTCTTGTATGCTAGACAAGTAATCTGCCTAAACCAGGTTCTCAGTCCCTGCTGGGGAGATGCCTCTGCAGGTAAAAGTACTTGTTGCACAAGTAGAATAACCTGGTTTTGATCCTGGGTCCCACAAAACAAAACAAAACAACAAAAACCAAATGTAGTTACTACCATCTGATCTCAGCATTCCTGTAGTGAGAAAAGAATGGAGGCAGGAGAATTGCTCAGAAGATCTCAGGTCTGCACAGAGCTGCAAAACCAGAGAGATTTCTGCCTCAACAGGTGGAGGGGAGGACCGGCTCCTGAAAGTTGTCCTTTGACCTCTGCTCATACACTGTGGCAGTGTGCTCCGTGTTCACATGTACATTACATGGAAACAATAATGAACAAAACATCTTGATTTACACTGGCACCTCAGCAACCTCATCTTGAGACTCAGTGGTTGAATGGGCAGAGCCCTGAGCTGAAGCACCGCTGCTTTCCTAGCGTAAAGCGGGACCTCCAACAGAGTGGCTGGGGGTCCAGCTGCCTGAGAACACATCTGGGCTGCTGTGCTCCCTCTGTAAGCTCTAGAGAAGGGCACCCTTCCTTTTTCCTCCATCTTCCGGTGGATCCAGGTGGTTCTTGGCTTGTGTGCATACCACTCTGGATATCTTCCCTATGTGTCTGTGTGTGAGTTCCCTCTTTGTTTAGGCGTAGTGGCATTGACTTAAGGGTACACCATCCAGGATGCATACATCTGACATTTGCTGTGGCCCCATCCCCAACAGCTTTATGTCCTGAGATACCAGGGACAAGGATTTCAACATGACTTTTGGGGAACAATACAACCCATTATAGTATACATTACAATTTTTTTTTAAGATTTTTATGTGCATTGGTGCTTTGCCGAAATATATGTCTGTGTGAGGTTACCACACCCAGTGGAGCTGGAGCTCCAGCAGCTCTCGGCTGCCATGCAGGTGTTGTAGAAGAGCAGCCAGTGCTCTTAACCCCTGAGCCGTCTCCCGAGGCCATACATTACAGTTTTTCAAATCTTGTAGCATCAAAATATTTAAGAATATTTTGAAAATATGGGAATTTTTTTCTTATCTGTCAGTATTGTGTTCAAGAACCAGATGTCATAGGGAATAGAAGGATGGGGAGAATGTGGGAGTGTGGGAAAAGAAGGGTGCAGTCCTGGAGAGAGGAAATTGGGAGAGGACCAGGACAGACGTGGATGTGCACTTGGGTGGAGTGGCTGCTTTTCTCTGGTTTAAGTGGGAGATACTTGTATTTTATTTTTATTTGAAGAATAGAAATAAAATTATTCCAAGAAAGTTTGTTTTTAAGCCAGACGAGGAGGTGCCTGCCTATTTTCCCACCACTCAGGAGAATCAGAAGTTCAAGTCCAGCCTGAGTAACATAGCAAAACCCTCAACACATGTAAAGTGAGATGATAATTGTTTATAGTCATACTTTTTTTCACGATTTCGGTTATTTTTTTTTTCCTTAATAAGTGTTATTGAGATAAGTCATTTATTTTCAAGGGTAGATTGAACTAAAATTCTGTCACAGTGTTTGCCGTGACATGAGGTAGTGAGGTAGGTACATGTCTCTCCTTGTCTAAATGAGGTCTAGAAGTGACTCTCCTTCTTTGGGGGTATCTACTAACTTAAGGGATAATTGTCTGTGTCATGTCTACTGTGGCATGCATACCTAGACTTCAATGGATTAATTTTGGTATTCAGCCTCATAAGGCCACATAGCATGCTAGTGTTTAAGTCATAAGAAATATTCCAGTCATGTGCAAGCTATTTGTCCTTGATGTGGGTCCTTGAATTATTTATAAATGAACCAGTTTATAAATGAACCAGTTACACAGCAGAAACCTGTTTTCCATGTCTCCCAACCCTGACAGGACACATCATGTTTGGTTTCTGTACCTGACAGGGCTATTTGACTCAACACCCACAGCTTTAATGGTACCGTGGCTATATAGTGAGCTGATGTTTTATTTATTTGTTTGTTTGTTTGTTTTTCTTCAGGATTCTTGGGCTCCAGAGTTAAAGCTGAAACTGGAAAAGTTTTTAGCATTAATTTTTAAAGCCAATAACACGCCAAAGCTTTTAACCATCTATGTATCCTTTTGAAGTGACTGGGATCCCCTGGATGGCATAGCAGTGACACTGACTTTGGGTACCTCAGACAGGCAAGCCACCACAGGTCTGTTGGGTTCGTACTTAGGAAGTAAATGAAGCATCCGTGGAGGCTGACTTTCATGCCATTGGATTGATGAGCTTGACTATGGTCTATTTTATTTTTTTGAAAGGTTTATTTATTTTATTTGTGTGTGTGTGTGTGTGTGTGTGTTAGTACAGGTGTCTTCAAAGGCCAAAAGAAAGTGTCAGAAACTCTGGAGCTGGAGCTGAGTGTCACCTGACATGGGTACTGGGAACTGAACTCAGGCCCTCTAAAAGAGAAACAAATGCTCTTAACTATTGAGCCAACTTTCCATTCCTGTGCTCTTATTTTGGTGTCATCAAGCCTAGAGACTGTTTTGGTAGGGGGAAAAAAAAACAACAAAAAACAAAAAAAAAAAACCTGTGCTGTTGAATAATAGCTCCTTGGAAGAATTGTCCCTTTGCAAAAGGTCATTGAATCATTTGGGTTGCCTAGAGGTCATAGCGATTGGATTTGTCCTTTAAATCCAGACTTCTTTTTAAGTAACTCTATTGCATAATTTACATACTATTAAGGTTTACCCATTGTCAGTGTCAGATTCTTTGGTGTTTGTTTGTTTTTGGCAGCTGGACACAGTTGTACTAATTTCACAGAGGACACTGTTGAAAGTGCAGAGGGGCAGTGTCATAGCTATAAATGGAGACTGTTCCAAGAATGTCAGTCACCCACCCTTTGGAGACTAATTTCCCAATGGTTGTTTGTGTGCAAGGACACATGTTTTTTCGTATTGGACAAGCATCTAGCCAAAGTTATTTCATGTGAGGCTGGAGGATGTGCACAAGGCCAGAGTTTGATCCCCAGCATTGGAATAAAATAAAAAGAAAGGAAAGGAGAGGAAAAAGGAGAACAAAGGTGATCGTAGTGCTGCTTGTATAACTCACTCCAAATAAGTCACCAAAAGGAACACTCTGAATAGGCCCCGCCCAGAATGAGTGCATAGAGCTATTAGCAGAGAAGGAAGAAACAAGATAAATGAATGGCATGACTTTGCTCATTGTACAGATACATTGGAGATGGGATTGGAGTCCATGCAACCCAGCTACAAATGCAGCCTTAGCCACTGTCCTCCCCTAGCCTATGTTTTTGGGCTGAAGCAGTGACAGTCTTTGGGTTATGGGTTCAGTGAAACATACTGGTAAGGTTTTGCCAGCAGGGCCTGTGTTTAGGCTAGTGTAGAGGCGCTGGGAATATTGCAGCCACATGGTTCTCATGGAGTTCACTGCGATGGCACAAATGTGTGGCAGTGATTAAGCAGAGTAAGAAATTGCTGTCATTGTTTACAGCGACCTTTGGAACTGGCCTCCACTGTCTTGAGCAATCTCTGTCATCAGCTTCAGGTCCTTTATCAGCCTCACAACATCAGACACCTGAGTTCTGTGCCGCAAGGCTCTGTTTTTCTGAGCTGCTTTCTCACCAGAAGGAGAGCGGACCGACTAGCAAAGGTAAATCATCTTGATTGCAGCTTTCACGAACAGCTTTGCCAGCTCAGCTTCTCAGCTGTGAGAAGAAACAGAGGTGGAGAGAATTTGTGGACTTGGCAAATGCGGGCTTTCAAAGTCTAAATATTTAGAGTGCCTTGTGACCCTGCTCCGTGCAGCTCCTTGAGGCCCACTCCTGAAGGATGGCCAGTGTGTCAGCCTGTCTAGCATATTAGATAACTGAGAAATGGAGAATTGGGGGACCGCCAGGTCCCAGCCCTGCTGGAAGGACCTGTGTTGGCTCAGTATGAACCCAGAGCCAGCATGGGGCAGGGGAATTATTTTAATAGATCAGCTTTTACCCTCCAGCTTATCGGAGGCAGTACCATTTTTAGACAGTATTTCCATTTTTTTAAACATTCAAAGTAATTCCAGTCTTGAATGTTTACATAAAATGGCATTTTTCCCCGATGGGCAATAATTTTTACCAGAGCATTCATCTCTTAGTAAGGTAAGAAAAACTGGTTACTGTGGGCTCGGTGGTCTCTGTTGCAATGCTTTGCCTTGGTCTTGTCTTAGATACTGTTTTGGAAATGCCTGTAGTTGCTGGGAAGTGTTTGTGGTGAGCTGCACACACAGCATTGAAGACAGGGTCCCCATCTCCCAGCTCATGGAGGTTTCCTGTGTGAAAATTTGGTTCATGAAACAGCAACACCGCCCTTTTCCAAGAAGAGCGATGTCAGGATTTGAGACCCCTGTTCTGGTTTTCTATGCTTTGGTGAAGGGAGTTTAAAAAGATCATGTGTATGGGTGTTTGCCTCCATGCATATGTACCGCATGCATGCCTGTTTTCTGCAGATGCCAAAAGAGGGCCCCAGATCCTCTGGAACGGGAGATACAGATGGTTGTGAGCGGCAGGGTGGGTGCTAGAAAGCAAGTCTGGGTCCTCTGGGTTAGCAGCCAACCTTCCTGGCCTCTGACCCCATATTTCTAGCACCAGCATTTTTTTTTCAAGAAAGGAGGAAGTATTAGTAAATTATTTAATTCAGCTTACCAGTGAGTTGGGTAATGTGTAATTTTTAGTTATGACACATATGGAGAGTTTGGTATCGTGAGGCAAGGAGATTTTGAATGTTTTTGTTTTGGTTGCCTGGTGTGTTAGCCATCTTTACATTATCTCAGTAAATAAATAATGGAGGCAGTTAATTTATAAAGTAAATGTTGATTTAGTTCACAGTTCTGGGGCTACAGTCCAAGATCAGGTAGCCTGGTTCGTTTGGGTCTCTGGGGAGGGCACCTGATGTTAATGTTCGGTTACATGTTAGAACACACTGCTTACATCATGAACCAGGAAGCAAAACGAAAATGGGCTGGGTCCTTCCTGAAGTTTCTGCTTCCTCCCAACAGCATCACCCTGGAGACCAAGTCTTTAACACATGGATCTTTGGGAAACAGTCATTCAAACCTTGGAGTGTACCCACTGGCCTCAACAGTTAATGACTGCACTGCAGCTGGCTTTTTTTTTTTTTCTACTTTGTGGGTTCTTTTCCCCCCTACCTTTTCAACCCTGTAACACAAGATAAAGAAAGAAAAAATGATAAAGAGGAAAGGGGTGATCATTACACTACTTCCTGTTGTTGATTAGGGGTCTGAGCTCCTTCAGGCAAGTTTGATCTTTGCCATCAGGATCTCTAATTTCTCCCTCTTCTTGTTTTTTCTTTGTGCACGACCACTTAACAAACTGCAACCAATAACAACCAACAACTCACCACTCTCGGGGGCCCTAGCATTTATATACCCTCTGAAAAGTCCCCAGAATTTCAGACATCACACAATCACAGAACTTATCTGCAGCTGTCAAAATCATGCCCCTGCTAGAACACAAGGTAAATCTTAGTCAGCTACTTGGAGGCAGCTCCATATCCCCATGTGTGGGATTAAAATGAAAACATATTCTTATAATATTTCTGTGATTTAAAAAAATGAAAATTCTGAAATTCTCACTACGGATGACCACCTCACAATGAAAACACATTTTCTTCCATCTCTGAGAGTCCCCTAAGGCTTACCTGTTCCAATACTGCTCAGTCAGGCTGTGCTTCTGCCTGCAGCTTTCCTAGGCAGGTGTTGTGCGTTGCTGACACCCTTTTTTCCTGTGGCTTCAGTGTCGCTACCAGGGCTTCACAATATACTGCCCATTGGGAAATGCTTGCAGGGCCTCCAACCCCAGCACACTGCTAAAGCTCTTAGGCTTTCCTTTGACATCTCGATGGAAGCTGCCGTGACTCATGTGTCTATGGGCATGCAGGCTGGTTCCCTTCCTTTGCTATTGTGAGTAGAGTAGCTGTCAACATGGACATGCAGGTATTTCTGTACTGGGACAAAGGGTCCTTGGAGTGTATGCCCAGGAGTGGTTTGATCGGCATGTGAACTTCTCAGGGGGCTCCATCTGCTCTTCGTAATTGCTGTCCAAGCTCCCTTTCCCACCAGCAGTGAGTAAGAGTTCCTCTTGCCCACAGCCTTGTCAGCATTTGCGGTCAGATTTCTTCTTTATTATTGTTGCCATGTCTGTGGTGCTGCGAAGTATTGTGGTAGAAGGCTTAGTAGCCTCAGAGCAGAGCAGTTACTTGGTTTCTGGTCTGCTGCCGCTGCTGTCCTTATGTTTGGCCTCAGTGTAGACTGTCTTCCTAGAAATGCTGCAGCAGCTCCACCATCAGCTGGTGGAGGCCGAGCGCCGAGCCATGACCTACCTGAAGCGGTACAATAAGATCCAGGCCGACTACCACAACCTCATCGGAGTCACAGCCGAGCTGGTGGACTCGCTAGAGGCCACAGTCAGTGGCAAGATGGTAAGGATCACCCCGTTTGTGTAGATTTCTGTTTCAGAGAAAATGAATGGAGCCTGGGCTGCACCGCTGTGTGTTGCCTGCCCTGTATTTCCAAGAGCCGCTGCGCAGCAAATGTGCTAACGTGCAGTCTTCCTCACTCTACCTCGCTGTCAGCTTCTGCCTTGTTTTTACAAGTGTATTTATGGGCCTAGCCGAGTGGCACACACCTTTAATCACAGCCCACAAACACATAAAAATACATAAATCTTAAAAAAAAAAAGATGGACAAAGCATGAAGGATACATTCTTTCTTTATTTTAGTTTAGATTCTACGTATGAGTGTTTTGCCTGGATGTATGTTTGCTTGCCGTGTGCATGCCTGGGGCACGAAGGGAGGCCTGAGATCCCGTGGAGCTGGAGTTCTGGGTGCTTGTGAGCTCCCTGATGTGGATGCTGGGTACTGACCTCAGATCCCCTGGGAGAGAGCAGCAAGTGCTCTTCACCACTGAGCGTCTCTGCAGCCCACAGCCCATCTAGAAATGTGTGCTTACGACAAAAACTTGAAACAATGCAGAGGATCACACAGTGACCTCACCGTGGTTTCACCACACACACCCCTTTTGCCATGGATGCTAACGTGTTTTCCTGTGTGATTTCATACATCTGTGTGCATATATGCAGACTTGCAAGTGCTGACATGTACCCAGTGTCCTTAGGTTTAGTTGTGATCCTATGACTCATTATGCCTCTGAAACTTGCTATCCTCCCACCACCCCGTGTATTACAGTGTCTTGATGGTGTTTGCCCACGACCATGCCTCCCTCCTTCCTTCCTTCCTTTAGTTAGTAAAGAAAGGGAGTCAGTGAAATCCCTCCTGCCTCAGTCAGCAAGTGCTCATGCAGGATTTCACCATAAGGATGGCCCATTAGCAGATCTGCAGTGATGAGGACTGAGGCCTGTGTGTTTGGTGTAACAGTGCAGCAGTGAACACTCTTCAACAAGCTGTGTCCTTTGGATGCACAACAGAGCTGAAAAATGGATTGCTAAGTCACTATTTTGACGGATCTTGCCAAACAGCTCCTAAAAATTCAGACACTGCCTACCCTCCAGGATTGTATCAGAATGCCTGTTTCCGTACACACTCGGCAGCACTGTGATTAAACTTTGTAGTTGGGTGTGGTTGTGCATACCTGTAATTTCAGAACTTGGGAGGCAAAAGCAGAAGGATTGAGAGTTCAGAGCCAGCTTGTACCTTCGTGACAGGAAGCCAGCATCACGTTGTCATGCACTTGACAGTTTATTGATAATGTCTGTCATCTACTCGGCCAGCATTTCCTTAATACTGGGGACATTTGTGTCCTCATCACACCTTGTTGTGAACCAGGCCGGTGGCATCTTTCATCTCTGGCTCAGGAGAGCAGAGCAGGGCTACTGAGCTCATTTTGTCACGACTCAAAAACTAGAGCCCAGATCTTCAGATTTGAAAGATTTGCCACCATTCATGCCTTGAATTTACAGAAATGGTTGGGAAACCAGTTCTTTTCCATGGCAGTTGGAATGCACTGAGTGAATGGCACCCTTTGAGGTGAGGTGGCCTGCGATCATAGCTGTAGACAGTTACTTTTTAAAACGATTTAGTTATTTATTTTTATTGTATGTGCATTGGTGTTTTGCCTTGCATGCATTTGTAAGGGTGCTGGCTCCCCTGGAGCTGAATTACAGATAGTTACTAGCTGCCATGTGGGTGTTGGGAATTGATCCCGGGTCCTGTGGAAGAGCAGCCAGAGTGCTTAACTGCTGAGCCACCTCTCCAACCAAGTCAGTTACTTTTATTTTGTTAGAGCAGTCTGTTGATTCTTCCCGGAGCTCTGGGGTTGGCAGTTACTTTTAATTATCGACTTGACACAGTCTACAACCACCTTGGGAAGAGTCTCAGTGAGGGAGTCTCTGGATCAGGTTGGTCTGTAGGCAAGTGTGTGGAAGATTGTTTATGTTTAAGGTAATTGATTGGGAAGACCCAGCCCACTATGGGCAGCGCCATTCCCTGGATCTAGATTCTGAACTGTGTTAAGAGTGGAGAAATTGAGCTACATAATAAGTTTGCAACTTGCACTCCCTCTGCCCTTTACTGGATGTGTCTGGCTGCTTCAAGTTTCCATTATCCTGACTTCTCCACAGTACAGGCTATACCATGGAATAGTTCCCCTACGTTGCTGTTTGTAAAGTTTTTGTCACAGCAGCAGAAACTGGGGCAGAGGGTGAAGCGTAGGATGCTTTCTCTAGCACGGCCCTTTTATCAGCTCACCTACAGGAGATGCCCAGGGGTAGCGGACCTGGGGTCCTGTGGACAGCTGCATGCCTTTCACCTGCCAACCTTGTCCTCCCTGCAGATTACTCCTGAGTACCTGCAGAGTGTCTGCGTCCGCCTTTTCAGTAACCAGATGCGGCAGAGCCTGGCACACAGCGTGGACTTCACAAGGCCTGGGACGGTGAGGCACCATGAGAGATGGGCTGTCCTGGGTTTGTGTCCCCAAACTTGAAGTGAATGAAAGCCTGTGAGAAAGTGACACTCAGAATGCGTCAGAGGATACACTTGTCTTTGGCAGTCTAGAAGCTCCTGGAAGGAAAACAGGCTGTTCTGGGGGGGGTGCAGCTGAGGAGGGTGCAAGCTGAGGAGGGTGCAGCTGAGGGTCAGCCCTTGGGTGAGCAAGAAGAGGTGCTGTTGTGATCCGCCAGGGCAGACTCTCTTGGGCACTGAGGCCTGGGAGTCACAGGGAACAAAGAGGCCCTGCTTTGTCTCTAAAGGAATCCGTGTGAGCTGGGGCAGCGTCTCAGTATTGACTTTGGTACATGCTGGCATCCTTGAGCTGGGAAGGCAGAGGGAGGCCGCTGCTTGAGGCTCGCTGACCAGGCAGGCTAGCCTGGTTATGAGCTTCCAGACAGTGAGAGGCCTTGTCTCCAAAAAAGGCAGATGGCGCCTAAGGACCAACAGCCAAGTTTGTGCTCTGGCCTCCACATGTACATGCACACATTCATGGATGCACTTAAACATGCTTACACATATACAAGGGAACTGGGGGTGTTAGGCTGAGTGGTTTAAGACAAGACTTTTTAACTTTTTATTCAGAATACAGAAAAATAAAAAAAATAGCAAGAAACATTGGCATCTTCCTTGAGCAGCATTTAGCATTTATGTATTTCCTTTGTGTGTGTGTCTCTGTATGTGTTCTTCCCCCCCCCCCAGTGTCTCCATACACACCTGAACATACACAAACATAGCAGGTTTTATAAAACATTTGTACACGTTTGTCAGGCTGGTATATATTTATTTTTGCTTTGCCCTGTTTGTTAAGACAAGATTTCGTGTAGATCAGTTTGGCATTGAACTTGTACTTAACACTCTTACGCTCCTGTCTCTGCCTTCCGAGTGCTGGGATTACAGACACGGGATTCCACACCTGACTGCAACGTGTATGTCTTTCCTTTTTGTTTCAGAGACTTGTTTTTATTATTTTTAGTTAGGCGTAGCCTGTCTGCACGTGGTTATGTGCATCTGAATGCATACAGGCCTGAGGGATTGGATCCCTGGAACTCTTGAGTGCCGGGAACAACTTGGGTCTTCTGGAAAAGCAGCAAGCGCGTCATCTCTGCAGCCCCCAGTGTGTATTTCTTAAGCTTGGCTGAGTCATTCTCTCACCTGTGATCCCAGCACTAAAGAGGCTGAAGTGGAAAGGATTATAGAAAGTATGAGGTCAGCTTAGACTCCACAGGGAACATGAGATTGGCATGGAATGAAGAGACAGATCATATCGCAGAAATCAAAGCAAGCAGAGGGACAAGATGAAGGTCGGTTTTCTCTTACCTAATTGTGTAAGGGTCCATTCCGGAGACTCGTCTTCTCTAATCCATTTCCACTCGTCAGAGGAGCTAGTGCCGCTTTTCGGAGCCCCTGCCCTCGGCAGCCTGGGTCACTCTTCTGAGCTGTCTAGCTGTCTGTGGCTCCTTTGATCTGGACCACTTCCCTGGCTTTCCTTTGACTTTCAGTGTGTTGACACATGAGGAAAACTACAGTCCCTTTTAGAAAAGCAGGCTACTGTCCTTGTGTGTGTGGTGCTGCCTTGAGACTGGGCTCAGGTTTTGCACCTCAGGCTGGGTGTTGCCTAGGATAGCACAACCGGAAGTGCGCAGTGTGGAGTCAGGCCTTGTTGTTTTGCCGTGACAGGTTTCTCTGGGTAGCCTTGGCTATCCTGGACTCTATTTGTAGATCAGGTTGGCCTTGAACTCACAGCAATCCGCCTGCCTCTGCCTCCCTGAGTGCTGGAGTTAAAGGCAGGCACCACCGTGCCGGGCTAAGTCAGTGCTTCTTAACCTGAAAGGCCACCAGTGTCTCCAAGGACATCCCCAGAATTCAGAGCCTACCTGCATCCTGGAGCTCAGGCCTGCCTGAGCCTGATCAGAGGCTGGCTGGCCGAGGCCTGCTCTAGACAGAGTCCCTGAGCATCCTCAGGGACCCCGTGAGTCTGTGCAACTTTGAAATAGGATTCACACACCCACATTAGAATCCTCATAAACAGAGGCTGCCTGTAGTGTTTTTAAAAAGTAGATTTAAAGTAGGTTATTGAAAGGAAGAGAAACATAAATATGAAAATGGGAAAAAAGAGACTAAAGTAGATTATGGATGAAAGAGAAATAAGAACAAGCCAAACAAAAGCCAGGGTAAAGAACGGTAAAGACAATGTCTGTCACGGTCACTGGACCTCTGAACTGCTGGCTCCAGCTTGTCCCTGAGCTTCCCAGCAGCCTAGGTCAAAGAGGAGAGTGCAGCTTCCTGGCTTTGCCATGCTGCTACAGCTAGGGGGCGCGGTTAGGACATTTTATTAGGTAATATTTTATGCCTAATATTTTATGTCTAAAACACCACGATGTGTGCTGTCTGCATGGGCCAGAAAGCACAGTCCAAAATCGGTTTCTGTGAGCCCGTACACACATCCCTGAAGAAGACGACTCTTTAGTGCTTTGAAGTTCTCTAAATGCCCTTTAAAGTTAAAATAAATGAATTTTCTAAGTATTCATACTTTATTATTTAAAAGTAAATTTGTTTTTAAAAAGAATTTGTTTTGCTGGGTGTAGTGGTGCATACCTTTAATTGCAGCATTCAGGGAGGCAGAGGCAGGTTGTGAGTTCAAGGCCAGCCTGGTCTATAAAGCAAGTCCAGGACAGCCAAGGCTATAGAGAGAAACCCTCTCTTGAAAAAAACAAAACAGACAGACAACAGCAACAAAAAGAATTTATTTTGCCAGCCAGTGGTGGCACATGCCTTTAATCCTAAAACTCAAAAGGCAGAGGCAGATGGATCTTTATGAGTTCGAGGCCAGTCTGGTCTATAAGGGGAATCCAGGGCTACACAGAGAAATCCTGTCTGGAAAAACCAAAAGAAAAGAAAAACAAACAAACAAACTTTTTATTTCATGTGTATGTTTGCCTGAATGTACTCTTTGTATGTCTTGTGCAAATCCACTTTTTTCTTTTATTTATTTATTCTTAATTAATTTAATATTTTGGCTATTTGAGACAGGGCCTCTTTACATAGTCCTGGCTGTCCTGTAACTCATTATGTGGCTCGAACTCAGAGAGATCCATCTGCCTCTGCCTCCCGAGTGCTGAAATTAAAGGCATTCACCACCACACCAGCTAAAATTTAATCTTTTTTTTTTTTAATTGTGTATGGATGTTTTCCCTATATGGATTTCTGTGTACCACATGGATGCAGTACCCACAGAGACTAGAAAAGGGTGTCAGATCTTTTAGGACTGGAGTTAGACAGTTGTGAACTGCCATGTGCTTGCTGATCATATCCAGATCTTCTGGAAGAGTAGTTAGAACTCTTAACTGCTGAGCCATCTCTCTAATCCCAAATTCCTTAAAAAAAAAAGCCTGGATAGACAAACCATTGCTGCCAATTATCAGAGTACTGAGGCATAGGGCTGCTGGTCTTGTGTTATAGTCCTAGCTTGCAGACCTGTTACACTTGTGTGTTTACTCAAGTACTGAAGAGCTGTTCCCCGGAGCTGCTGGCCATGCTGGCCACTCAGCACTCAGGGACAGACAGAGAATGGCTGTTCAGCCTGTGTCTTAGGATGTGGCCACAGGAGAGTGAGCATGTAGAAATCCTAGGAACTGCGTGGGTTTAGGGATGGAAAGTAAGTGTTGGCTATCTAGGTTTTAGGAAAGCACCGTCCTGTGATGCCTGCAGGACAGAGGGCTTCAAGCCAGCCAGTCGGCCAGCAACCGGAAACCTGCTGCTGTTTGTAAAATTCACTGCACTGGTTTCAAATCTGGACTTCTTCACACACCCCCTTCTGAACTGGAAAAGTAGAAAGAAGAACTGGTTTGTAAGGATGACCATCAACACTGACAAAGCTCCTGTTGGAGAGCGTGGGCTTCGTTTGTGGAGAGATAGGTTCCCTACTCTGAGTTGGGGTAGAGGGGTGGGCGGGGGGGGGGGTTAGTGTTACATCAGTTCTAGACAGCCTGACAAACCTGGACTCCTGCCCTTACCACAGAACTGCCACAGGGGGGCAGCATAGACGAGCAAGAGCTGGCCTTACCGCAGAGCCGCCGCAAGGGGCAGCGTAGTTGAGCAGAGGTAACCTTACTTTCTCTGGCAGGCTTTCTGCAGTCAGCAGGAATGCTGGGCAAGGGGCACACAGCCAGGTGTGCCTTGTCACACAAACCCAGCGAGTCATCCCTCTACCTGAAAAAAGAGCCACACTGGCAGAAAGCCTGTTCATGCCCAGGCCACTGTGTCCAAAATGCTGCCTTATCTGAGCTGGCAGGTGGATCCAGTTGTTCCCAGGATCGGCGCTGGTGAGATTCTGGTGTATTGAGGTAGAGGATTCTCCTAGATATCCTGTAACAGTGAATTCAGCGTGTCTCCTTGTCCTCTTGTGGCTGACCTAATCCTAGTGTCCCTCATCTTTGCCTTATCAGGGCCAGAACTGGGATAGCTATAAATCAGATTGTGTTATTGGCTGCCTAGTGAAAAAGTCAGAGTTCTCCCCTGGGCACAGGAGATAAAACAGTTTTCTAAGATTCTGGAAGGACTTCCATGCCACATAGTGGCATTTTCACATCAGCCAACAGTAGCCTCTGAGTGCAGTGGTGACTGCATGGCAATAGACAGTCACTGTGTAGCCGTGGCTGGCATGGAACCCACAGAGTTCTCCCTGCCTCCTCTTCCGAGTGCTGGGATTAAAGGCCTGTGCTACCACACCTGGTCTACAGTCTTTATATAATAGAACTTGCAGTTTCTAGACTGTCTCCCCATTGTCTTAGACATTTTATTATTACTATCTTAATAATTGTGTGTATATGTGCGTGAATCCAGTACCCGGAAGAAGGGGGTTGGATCCCTTGGAACTAGAATTACAGGTGGCTGTAAGCCACCCAACATTGGTGCTGGGAATTGAACTCAGATCTTCTTCCAGAGCAGCAAATGCTGTCTCTCCAGTCCCTGTGTCCCCACTGTTACAGAATGCATGCCCAGTGCCCAGGTTACAAGTCACCACCATGAGTTAGAGGGTGCCTGGCGCTAACTCATCCCTGTGTGGCGCTGAAGAGCCAGTTCAACCATGCAGGCTAGGCCTCTAGGAACATTTGGCTTGAAAACAGCAACTTAACAGTAAATCTGGCAGCACACAAATCTTTCCCTCCAACTCAGTCGCCTCCCATAGCTTACCTGCTGCCTAGATTAAATACACATCCTCCAGGATACATATAAAAGTACGTATCCTCATTCCATCCTACAACTCATTCTTTAGCTTAATAGTACGTGGGGTGTGTGTGTGTGTGTTATTGTTTTGAGATAGGGCTCCAAGCCAAGCTAGTTTTGAACTCACAATGCTGTTTCAGCCCTTCCCAGTGCTGGGGTTCCAACATGTGTACCACCTTGACCAACCTAACCACATTTTGAGAGCATTCTCTGTCCTTGTTAGCATGCTTTTAGCTCCTGTTCCTTATAGACATGGTGGTTGTGTTCAGGTTTTTGAAGCAGGGTCTCTCCACATAGCCCTGGCTATCCTGGAACTCACTATGTAGACCAGGCTGGCCTGAACTCCTAAGTGCTGGATTAAAGGCGTCTGGCATCTTGTAAAGTTTTAATTTGAGGACAGTGTAGTACATTCAGCCATTCCTCTCTGGGGTGGAGCGGACCATCCAGCCTGTGGCTGTGAAAGTGTATGGGCCATCTCAGCCCCTGTTCTCCAGGTGTGTTACTCTAGTAGAAGTACTAGAGGACAGGTGAGGGGTGGTCCTTGCCACCCCATGCCAAGGGTCTGCCTTGATAGGACTGGGGGAGAGGGCGACTGGCCATGACAAAGAGCCTGGCCAACCCTCAAGAGGAAATGCAAGCCATATTCCCCTCCCCCGTGAGTCCTGAGGCCCAGTAGTGTCTCTCTAGGACTTGTGAGTTCATAAGTTTTCATTTAAATGAATCCTTATTTGGACAGACAGCACAACTGGGAACTGACCGTCCCTCTCCCCCATGTCTCCAGGTAAGAGTGTACTGGAAATAAGAGCTGCGCCATGGTAGCAGTAAGTCCATGAAAGACCTAGGAGCTGGAAGCCTTGGAGAGGAGCCGCCTCTAGCGCTGCAAAGGCTTGGCGGTTTTCCCTCCTTCATCAGCATGGCCTGAGCAGTCGTTGGGGAACAGACTGAGGCATGGCTCTTCTCCCTGTGTGTGATCTGTAGCCCTCCTCCCCTCCTGGTGGCTTCCCTAGGTCTTCACAGGATATCTGCAGTTGGCCCTATGGGCCACTCCACTTCAGGCCTGGTGTGGTGGTAGTCACCTACTGAGATCCCATCCCCTTACTGTTGCCTCACACACAGATGTGTGTCCTATATACAACCCCCTCCCCCCATCTATGCCAGGCCTTTACCTCAGCTGTTAGAGCTCCAGACGCAGACTTCCAGACTCTTTCTCAAATCCCGACAGGAACATTTTGTGCACTCACTATGCACTCTGCCCTGTTTCCTGTTGCGGAGACAGAGACTCCTGGAAGTCCCCCAGGCCTTGGTCCTCCCCTCCACTCACTGGTCATCGGAGCTGGAGGAGCAGCCCCTCTCTGCTGTGTTCCTTGCTGGGTGTTGCAGAGACTGTCCCTGGTTCTCTCCTGGCTTCAGGCCAGAGCCTCCGCTCTGTGTCATGCTGGTCACTCAGCTCTCTGGGTGTACCTATTTGTTTATATCTTTGTGTCCTAGGAAGGATTCTGGTATCTTAGAGGTAGCAGGTCGCATTACCCCTTTGCAGGATGGCTGTCCTTGCTTCAGGGTAAAGCGGTTCTCTGTCTATACATGCCCTCTCCTGGTTACACGGTCCCCCAGGGCTGCTCCCCGGGTGCAGTAGAGGCACAGTGTGTCCACTGTGATCCGAGCCTCTCTGGAAGTTTCTCTGGGCAGGTCCCACAATCCTTGTTCATGTGCACTTTAGCACAGCCGAGGCATGGCGGAAATGGCCTAAAAGGGTTTAGTGGGCCCCCTTCTCGTCTTCTAGGTGCAAGCTGCTGACGGTGTCAAGATGCCACCTTTTTTCTGCTCCTAGCTGGGCTAAGCACTTGTTCCTTCCAGCCTTTCTTGTGCTCACATTAAAAAGAAAAAAAAAGTGTTAAGAAGTGTTTGTAGACTAAGCATGGCCCAGAACAAACATACTTTGATTTAGGAAGCACGCTGCCTAGTGAGATTCCTGGTGCATGGCTGTGTAAGGCCCCACTCTTACCTGGTAGAGAGCCACTCTCCCTCCTGAACTGCCCCTAGGAGCACTTTCCTTGATGTAACTTCTGCACTGATACCCTGACACCACAGGCACTCAGGTTATCACCAGCTGTCTGGGCCTACAGCTGGTGTCCACCTCCCGCATCCCTGCCTCAGGCGGCAGCTTGGGAGGTGGAGCTCCAGGGCCTCCTGAGAAGTGGAAGGGTTACATTTTCACCTTGGCTTGTGTGTGTACCCTTGTCTCCGAATCTAAGAATCCCAGGAGCTTTCACTGACCCAGTTCAGTAGCTGACACCTTGGTCGAAGGCCTATTCTACTACGTCCTCTATCTGCCAGGAAGACGTTTCCCACCCAGCATCCCTTCAGGGCCTCCTCAGGTAAAGCAGCTGACTGTTCAGGAAGGTTGGGAACACCAGCTTCTACCTTCTGAGGCATGCTCCCCCTTCCCCCACCCAAGCTTGCAGCTGCCCTTTTCCTGTCTCAGCAGAGTCCTGGAAATAAATGGCAAGCACCCTCTTGGACTGAGTCAAGCCTTCATAACAAGGGCATTTTTCCTGGGGCTTGCTCTTTCAGTATCAAGAAGTCACAGCTGGGTAGTGGTGCACACACCTTTAAATACCAGCACTTGGAAGGCAAAGGCAGACAGATCTCTGATTTTGAGGCCAGCCTGGTCTACAGAGTGAGTTCCAGGTCATCCAGGGCTACACAGAGAAACCCTGTCTCAAAAAGCCCCAAAACCAAACCAAACAAAACCCCCACTGTCGGCTTTAGTAGAGAGATTTGTTCTGGTTGTGATAGATTTTTGTGGTCTCCTGTTTTCTTACTGGCACTGTTACCTGCCAGCTGTTGGGCTCTGCTTGTGCTGCACACACTGCGGTGCTCACAGCTATGGAGCAGTGAAGCAAATGCAGGCAGCAGTTCTCAGTGTGGGAGTCACGGATCAAATGTCCTGCATGTCAGACATTTACGTTACAACGCATCACAATAGCAAAATTACAGTTAAGAAGTAGTAACGGTACCGTAGGGGACGCTATCAGCTCAGGATACCCAAGACCAAGTGCTCAGTGCAAAGGAGATTTGTTTGCCCCAGGGGGGCAGAGGGCAGGGAATAAGAGACAAAGTCGGGAGGCAGGACAAGGGAGAAGCAGAAAGAACAAGGGAGAGGGGGAAGTGATATTTGTTCCGGAGTGGGGCACAGGACTGTTTCTGAACAGTGAGGAGACAGACATGACCCATAGGAAATGACGGTTTATAAAAGTACAAGGGGAAACCCTGTGTTAGGATGAGGTGTTTAGTTTTAATTGGACACGTTAATTAGTCAAGCCAAAGGTTCATTTTGATTGCTGAACTTCAGTACTTTGATAGCTGGATCTTGGTAGTCAGCCTTGGGAGGAAGAAGTGGTGAAATAAGGGAATAGTCCTTGGTGGCTAGCTTTAGGGGTGTAATCTAACAGTTTTTAGAAAGGTGGAGGGAATCAGGGAGAAGGTCAAGGCCTGCCAGAGCCCATTTTGCCATGGTTGGGCTGGCTAGAGTCCCTTCAGTCGCCACAGCATGAGGGACTGTATTAAAGGGTCACAGCTTTAGGAATGCTGAGAACTGTAGAGGAATTTCAATTCAGAACATGGCTGCTCTGGCAAGAGATCACATCCAAAGATCATCTAGGTCTTGCTCTATACCAGGCTGGTCTTGAATTCAGATCTACTTGCCTTAATCCAGGAAACAGAGGCAAGTAGATCTGAATTCAAGGCCAGCCTGGTATAGAGCAAGTTTCAGGTATGGAAAAACTTAGGTCCAGGCATGTTGGGACATGCCTTTAATCCCAAACAGTGAAGGTAAAGTCAGTCTGTAGAAGGAAGCGCCCATGTTGGAAAATGATGTCTAATTGAGAGGCAGAAACCCTGATGAATCTGAGAAAGACTTGGTGGAATAGGGTATGCCCAGCTCTCACAGATGGAAGAGAAAGGGGGAGCTACTTAAGAGTCAACGAGAGAAGGTAAAGAGGCGGTCTTAACGGGACAGAGACAGGTTGCATAGAGAGAACTCAGGTGAAGACTGGGTGAGCCAGAGACTGAGAAGGAGTCAGAAGATTAAAAAAGAGTATTGGAGTTAGTTTGAGACCAAGCAGAGGCCAAAAGAGAAGCCAGATTGAATAAGTCCCCTGAGAGAGGGGTTTGAGCCAGAGCAGCTGAGTTGAACTGGCCAGCTAAGAGCTCAGTAAGAACTAGAAAGGGTGAGCTTATTCAGCAGTGAGTCTTAGAGACTGAAAACATTCTAGGCCTAGGTTAGCAGACAGAGGCAGTAAGTCTGCAAGACAACAAAGCAGGTGAATGAAAGTCCATTTTACAGAGAGCCACTGTACCAGGAGAGGAAACCCGCTCCGCACCCAGTGCAGACGTTGGAGAGAGTTTAATTGTACAGAGAAAGGGGAATTTGGAAGCTATGAGAGGTAAGGGCAGAGGGTAGTGCTGGGCAGCCGCCTCAGTCCCATTGCACTCAGCTGACCGGAAAAGAAAGATGCTGGGGAGAGAGGAGAGGTGTGCCTGAGGTGGAGCCAGGGAGAAGGAGGCGGAGCAAAGTGACTGGTGGAAGGCCCTTGGCCCAGCAGCAGGAGGGCCTGAGAGAGGAGCCTTCTTACAGAGAGTGGAGTTTTCTTGGGGAGCTAGGAATGAGTTGACATGACTTGTTTTTTCAGATTTGCATTCGGTGTGTGTAGTAACATTTTAGCAGCTCCATGTCCTTGTCTGACGCGGTCCGCCTCCTGCCGCCCTGTCTTGCTGTCTTCAATGTGAGCATACTTGAAGGCATCTCAGTCTTGTTTCCAAACTGCTTATCAGTAACAGGAGAAGGTCATCTATCAAAACAGCCAAGGACTAAACAGCCGGGAGTATAACTGGGTAGTGCCTGCTTGCCTAGCACTTGTAAGGTCCTGGGTTCAGACCTCAGCAACGCAAAAACTATGAAAACATAGTCTTTTAAAAAAAAAGTCACGAGGCTTTAGAAGTGAGGCACAGCGGGGCCATGGTGGAGCACACCTTTAATCCCAGCACTCGGGAGGCAGAGGCAGGCAGATGTCTGAGTTCGAGGCCAGCCTGGTCTACAGAGTGAGTTCCAGGACAGCCAAGGCTACACAGACGAGTAAAACAAAAAGAAATGGAGTTTGAATCTGGAATCTGTGGTCTGCAAACTTGGCAGAGGGAAGCTGTCAGTACTGGGTCACTGGCAAGACCATGTCCTTGGTATCAGTGGGGGCTCTGGAACGACTCGAGTTAGTCTTCACTTTTTCATCAAGTGCTGACAGGGTATCTCGGATGCCCAGTGCTGGGACATGAAAGTGACGTATTTTCAGAAACTCCCAAAGGAAAGAATCTGTGTCTCTTGCTGGCTTCAGGAATTGGTGGCATTTGAAAGACTTGCCTCCTTTCTTTCCTCTGCTTAGTTTTCTCTGTGGGTCTGTTTTATTCTGCCCTGTTCTTTTTTTTTTTTTTCCTTTTCTTTGCAGACTGAGGGTGCTAGGCAAACCCTCTGCCGTCTAGCCATGCCCACCCTCTCTTCCCCTGGTTTTTTTTAAGGTAGTTCCAAACACTGCCTCACCAATATAAAGAAATAAATAATAAACAATTCACATCTACCAGAGAGATTTAAGAGACGAATAAAACCCACAAATAGAATCCATAGGAATTCCCACTACCAATTCAGGCCATACTCAATTTTTTTTTGTTTGTTTTTTGAGACAGGGTTTCTCTGTGTAGCCCTGGCTGTTTTGGAACTTGCTCTGTAGACCAGGCTGGCCTCGAACTCAGAGATTGCCTTGCCTCTGGGATTAAAGATGTGCACCCCCACTACCACCTGGCTTTACTCAAGTTTCTTAACGTCTCAGTTTTCTTTTCTATTTGGTTTGCGTTGTCACATACATGCCTCCTGTTGGATTTGTCTGTTCCTCTCCATTCCTCATATTTAATGCGGCCGTGCACACAGTGACAAAACCTGATGCTGTACACATGCATACACACACGAGCTATATGGGGCAGCGTGACTGTCCGTAAAGGAGGTGCTGAGCCGGCCTGCACAAAGGGTGAAGGGTGAGGTGAGAGGGAACGGTAAATTTTTTCTTTAGGGTACCTGTGGAATGGGGTACTTGGCTTGGCACAAAATGACATTACTTTGTACTTAAAGAGAAATATCTTCTTAGGGGGATAAAATGTCAAAATTGACTCTGCTTTTGTTCTTCATGGTGTCTATGATTAGTCAGCTCTAGGTCTGGATAGGAGATCCCACTATTCTTCATAGAGTTTGACCTCAGAGTCTCAATAGGTCAAAGGCAGTTGCTTGAGAATGGGCATGGTGGTGAATTCCTTCACAGTAAGCTTAGGCTGGCTCTCAAATCATATATGCCTTTGGAAGACACTAAACGCTTTTGCAAATGGCTGCTCATGTGATGTTAGAAGGGGCCCGGGTTGATGCATTGCTGACAGTGCTTAACATGGCCTGTTTGCTCCTCTCCTCCCTCAGGCCTCAACCATGTTGCGAGCCTCCTTGGTTCCTGAGTAAGTAATCATTCTTAGCAGTTTTTATTAATTGTGTTCTAGAATTTTATTTACTTTCATTTTATGGGTATGGGTGTTTTGCCTGTCTGTCTGTCTGTACATCAATGCATGCCTGGTGCCTGCAGAAGCCAGAAGAGGGCATTAGATACCCTGGAACTGGAGTTACGCAGCATTGTGAGACACCATGTGGGGGCTGGGAACCAAGCCAAGGCTTTCTGGAAAAGCAGCCAATGGCCTTATTCATGGAGCCGCCTCTCCAGCTCCCTATTCATAGCTCTGTGTAAAACTGGAATTCAAGATAGCCTCACTAAATATCCAACTACATGTGGATATGAAAGGAAATACCAGTAATTATAAATTATACTAAACTAGAATTATCTTCAACATTGATTCTTGAAAGGTAGCATGAAATAGCAAAAAACTGTTGACTTATTCCCGTGCTATTCTCTAGAATACCACATTCCCCACCATTCCACAGTTAGCAGGCACTGCAGTGTCTTAAGTCCTGTGTCTTCTGCTGGCTGACACTGTGACCAATCCTCAGGGGGTCTGCCTTGCCTACCCAACTGAGTTAGGCTGTCACCACAGAGCATGTGACACTTGCACCTCATCAGCTCTGTTGCAGCAGCGAGGAAGTGGGAAGCTTAAACTCGGACTCGAGGACTAGAATAGGCAGGTTCTGGTTAACCTCTAAGCCAGCATGTGGTGTGTAAGATGACTCAGAACCAGAGGTGGCTACAACCTGCCTGATCCCCTGCCTGGTTCTCCCATGGTCCTGGCACTATGTTCTCAGCTGCCACTTACCGGCAGTAGAGTGTGATTCTCCCAAGCACAGCTAGCCTGGTTCAAATCCCGCCTCTGCCCCCAGCTGTGGTACTTGGACCGCTTACTGTGCTGTGTGCCTCAGCTTCTTTCCCTGAAGAGTGGGAAGAGTGGTGTGACTGTACTGCAGGCCTGTTGTGAGGGGGCTGTTGTGTGGCGTGGGGACTGTACCAGTTCACTACACAGTAAGCTCTCAGCGTGTTTGCCAGCATTCTCAGTGATGTAAGCGTAGGCTCACCTACCAAAAACAAGGGGTGGGCTTGTGACGGACGTTGAGAGGACACAGGAGGAGGCATGACCCAATTTCTTGGTCAGTGGGAAAATCCTCCGTCCCCGCCAGTGTGCACAGCCCACAGAGAGCCCTCCGTCTCCCTTCCCGCCGGAGGAGGCCCAGCTCCATAGGACCAGACTGGATTTTACAGTTACAGTATTCTTCTTGAGAACAAGGACCTGTTTATACTTTAAATTTTATTCATTGATTTATTTATTTTTGAGACAGGTTTCTCTGTTTTTAGCCTTGGCTGTTCTGAACTCACAGCCTGCCTCTGCCTCCCGAGTGCTGGCATGCGCCACCACTGCCTGGCATTACACTTTAAATTAAAAAAAAATTTTTTTTTAATTGTATAGTCCAGGCCGGCCTGGAACTTATGATGTAGTCCAGGCTAGCCTCAAACTTTTCGTAATCCTCCTGCTTCAGCCTCCAAATTCTGAAGTTATAAGTATTAGCCACCGTACCCAGCTTGTTATAATAATCTTGAGATGTAAAAAAAAAAAAACTATTTAAAAATTTTTTTTAAAAATTCTCTTTTGAAAATGTACTTATTTTTGAGTGTGTGTGTGTGTGTTCCAGCTTACCTGTGTGTACACCATATGCATACAGTGCTTTCAGAGGCAGGAAGAGGCCATTGGGTCCTGTCAGTGGTCTGTGTTATGCCTATTCATCTAAGAAAGGGTGACCAATCCTCCAGACATCCTTCATCCTTCATTGTCATCCTTCATCTAAGAAAGGGTGATAATCACTCCAGAAAGTAATCAGGCTCTGAGGGAGCAGGGAGGTCCAGCCTGCCTGGACTGAACCTCCCAACAGCCAGCAAAGGCATAGCTATTGATTGTTAAACTAGAATTGTTTTTAGATAAAACAAGGTTCTCATACCAAAGCCCCTCATCTAATCTATATGTTTCCCAAAGGAAAACATCATGCCCCTGCAACTTTAGTCCTTTTGTGTACTGCTCGAAATACTCAGTAATGCAAGACATTTCAGGTATGACAGGTGTGACTTGTGACCAAAGTCATGCAAAGGCAGTAAAGCTCCTTCAGAAAAACAACTCATAGATAACAGAAAACAATCACTGTTTTCTACAATGATTTCTTCAAGGTCAGAGTACTTTTAGAAAACAACTATTCATTCTGATGTATACCCTAGATACAGTGAAAAACAACTATTTCATTCTATTGTTTACCCTAGCTACAATAATTCTACTAGAATTCCTACTACATAGTCCCCTGAAATTGGAGTTACAAATGGTTTTGAGCTGCCATTTTGGTGCTGGGAATGGAACCTGGGTCCTCTGCAAGAGCAGCAGGTACCTTAACTACTGAGCCACGTCTCCAGTCTCCCCAAGAATTCCCAGTGTTCTATTTTACAAAGCCCTGTGCACTTAGCAAAGTCGAAAAGTCAGCCTGGTTTGGGGGAGTTGGACTTAGGTGACACAGCCTGTAATCACTGCCCTCAGGAGGCTGAGGTGGGAGGGTCAGCCCAGGCCACACAGTGAGACCCTGTTCGAACATAGAAACTGAAACAAAACCTAGTATGTAATTTTTTCTTATTATGTAAGTAATTCATGCTTATTATAGAAAATTTGCATGCCTGGAAATCTAAGAAGTAGTAAATTTAGACTCCATGAAATCCACCCAGCATTACATGCAAGGCTGGGCTGGCTGAGTCTGGGTGGGGGCCTGGACACTGGTGTTCTGAGTGGAAGGCTCCAGTGTGTTTTGGGAGCCATGGTTGGGTGGCAGTTGGGCCACTGCGGGGTTTCTTGAGTCTGAGCAGGTATCCTGACGCTCAGGAGACGTAATAAATGTCCCTTTGCCCTTTTCCTTCTCTTTGAACTTGCGCTGCTGAGTAGGAAGTTGAAGGATGTCCCATTACTGCCCTCCCTGGATTATGAGAAACTGAAGAAGGATTTGATTTGGGGGAGTGACCGCTTGAAAGCCTTCTTGTTGCAAGCTCTGCGCTGGGTAGGTACCTTTCCCGTAAAGTTAAAAACAAAACACAGAGAACACTCCAGCACTGCTTTTCTTGGCTGGCTACCTGGTAACTTGGCTGGTATCTTGCAACCCCTCTGCTAAAAATCTCTTCCTGTTGCCTGTCACCACCAAGACCTGAGGTCAAAAGCCACTCCAGCCTTCATTCCCAACTCTCAGGGGTAGGGAGAGTTCTGTAAGTGGAGGGTCTACACAGTGGCATCTAGGCCAGCCACAGCTACATAGGGAGGCCCTACTCCTACCCCAGCTGTTAAATCAGCGCCTGATGTAGGCCTTGCCTAATTTGACAGCACCCTGCGCTGGTGTCACTTGCCGTTGCTTCATGTCTAAGGTGGTGCTCTAGCCCTGCCTGCTCAGGTGCTGCATTCAGCTTGGGGCCCGCAGGTTAGTTAGACTATGTAGCCAAGCCCAGCCAGTCACAACTCCAGAGACCCTGGGTACAGACACTGACTGGTGCCACACGGGTAGGCCTCAGGACAAACGCTTACAGGCCTCATCTGATTTCCCATTCCTCCTCAGTCTAGGTTGACCAGTTGCAGCCTGGGTCTGTTTTCAAGCATTCCAGACTCCTCTACAGTCTCAAAAATTATTGAGGTCCCCCAAGGAGTTTTGCTTATAAGAATCTGATCTTAACAGTATTTATAGTATTAGAAAATTAGAACAGAAAACTTAAATATGTACCCTTCCCTGTAAAGTAGATAAATGGCGTGTTAGCATAAATAGCAACAGCCGTTTCCCAAGCAGCAAACCGAGCGAGTGAGAGGAGCGGCACTGTTGTGCCGCTTTGTCACTATCTCCCACCATCTGCCTCTGAGGGCCGTGGTTTCTCTGAACCTGCTTTTGTGTTAGACTTACCAGTGCCGTGCTCACACAGTCTGAGAAACTGACCAGGAGCCTGAGAACCCATCTTAATGTCAGCATGAAAATAACCATGTCCCTTCTGGTCCCGTGAAAGAGTTGTGAGGTGCCCAGGGCTCTCAGCCAACCAGTCCGTCTTAACTCACCCTCGTGTAGTGTGTCAGCTCCTTGGCAGACCCTGTATTTCAGAGAACTCTGGGGTCAGGATTCCTTGAGCAGTTTCACCGCCTTTGCCCTCACTGCTGCCTAGCATCTCCCAGTGCATCCTGGACTGTGCCTCATGGGAAACTATGAGGAATGCTTGGTGCCCAGGGGGAGAACCCTGCGATCCTTGCTCTGGTCTATAGGGTCCAGTTAACCAGGGTGGGCAGGCAGCATGGGTGATCTTTAAGGGCTGCCCCAGCCCTGGTTTGCTTGTGTCTGCTCACGTTCCCACACTCGCCCTGCTTGCCTGAGTTTGCCACCCGACACGGGCTCAGTCCATACACTCCCTTTTGGGCCTTTTGCTGAGACAGGGCCTCCCTTTATAGGGAAAACTGCACTTTCTCCAGATAATCAGCAAAGGCATGCCTCCCCATTCCATTGCTCATACTGTATTATACTATAGGGTCATTGTAGCCCGGACCCCACTCTCTGAGCCAGACCACACTACACACACACACCTCCTCAGTCCTGCAGGGTGACCATCTCTAAGTTAGACCGCACTACACACACACACAAACACACTCACACACTCACACTCACACCTTCTGCCCTTCGGGGTTGACCATTGTTCACCTTTCAGGGCCTGGCTCTTCCTCTGTAGCAGTTTGTTACTTGTTTTTTCTTTGCAGCGCTTGACTACATCTCATCCTGGAGAGCAGAGGGAGACAGTCTTGCAAGCCTACATCAGCAATGACCTCCTGGATTGTCACAGCCACAACCAGGTTGGTAAGAGGCAGCCAGGGCCTTCCATGCTAGGGAAGGACCTTAACAGACTCAGCAGACTTTGCAAGGCTTTGATTTCTGTAGATATTGTCAGTGTGCTGACATTACACAGTTTTGCTAATCAGCTGCTTACCGTCTGTGTTTACCTCTTGACCTGCTCTTCCATCCTGGAGGAAGATTCCCAAACAAGCCAGATGGCCTCTCTGCAGCTCTTTTCTATTAGTTTTCCCTTTCCCCTCTTCCCCCCTCCTCTCTTCCCTCCTCTCTCATGGAGTGTTCTACATTTTCAGAATCCACACTCAGTGTGTTGCAATAGTGGTTTTTGTCAAAGTGCTAAGTCTTTGTACCCACGAAGAATGTAATTCCTTCAAGTCCTTTATATTATTTGTTTAGTTGTTTTGTTTTGGTGGTGGTGTTTGTGTTAGGGTCTCACGCACTTCAGGCTGGCTTCAGATTTTCTGAAGAAGACCTTGAAACCGAGCTCATCCCCAGCCCTGGTTCATTTCTTTTAAGAAGGAGTGATCTAGAGTTCTCTCAAGATACCGGAGAACCTGCAGGGTAGGACAGCTCCTTGGTGACGCCAATGTTAGGCCGCCATGACTGCCAAGTGGACTGGCCTGTTCAGAGGGAAACTGAGCTGGCTGGCTAATTATTTCTCCCTTAGTGGGCCTCAAAGTTTAGGGTCAACCTGAGGGTCTCATTAAGATTTTACAATAGGTGGTGGTGGTGCACACCTTCTATCGAAGTGCTCAGGAGGCAGAGGCCGGCACATCTCTGTGAGTTCGAGGCCAGCCTGATCAGAGTGAGTTCAGCCAGGGCTACACAGAGAAACCCTGTCTCAAAAAACAAACAGATGAAACAAAACAAGAAAGAAAGAAAGAAAGAAAGAAAGAAAGAAAGAAAGAAAGAAAGAAAGGAAGAAAGGAAGAAAGGAAGAAAGGAAGAAAGGAAGAAAGAAAGAAAGAAAGAAAGAAAGAAAGAAAGAAAGAAAGAAAGAAAGAAAGAAAGAAAGAAAGAAGGGAAAGAAGAGAAAGAAAGAAAGAAAATGTTAACTCGGACTGGAAAGATGGCTTAGTGTTAAATGTTAGGCTCACAACCAAAAGTATAAGAAATAAGAGCTTCCAGCACATTAGAAGTTTCTAGGTTACAACCTCTTTCCTTTTATAAAGAAATAGTCACCAAGCCAAGTGTACCATTAATCATACGACTCAGGAGGCAAAAATCTACATAGTGAGTCCAAGATAGTCAGGGCTATATCCATCTTGTCTCAAAAAAAAAAAAAATAAAAAAAAGCAAAATAGCCACTACCCCAACTGTTTGTTTTTTAATATTTTTTTATAGTATTTTGCCTGTATTTGTGCCTGTAGGCCAGGGGAGGGCACCAGATCTCATTATAGATGGCTATGAGCCACCATGTGGTTACTGAGGACCTTTGGAAGAAGAGCCAGTGCTCTTAACCTCTGGGCCATCTCTCCAGCCCACTATTCCAACTTTTAAAAGTTACAGTATAGTACTAATGATATGAAAATGAAAATTACCCTTTTATTCCTTTTTGGAAGTGGGGTAGGTTGTTCTTGTGTTTCAGACAGGGTCTTTGTAGCCCTGGCTGACCTGTAAATTATGTAGACCAGGCTGGCCTCAGAGAGGCCCACCTGCCCCTGTCTCCAGAGCTCTGAGATTAAAGGTGAGCACCACCATGCTATCTAACCCATTTTTATTTGTTGTTTTATTTTTTGTTTGTTTTTCCAGATAGGGTTTTGCTGTATAGCCTTGGCTGTACTGGAATACACTCTGTAGACCAGGCTAGCCTCGAACTCACAGAGACCCACCTGCCTCTGCCTCCCAAGTGCTAAGATTAAAGGCATATCCCATCACTCCCTGGCCTAATCCACTTTTTTAAAAAAATGTATTTATTTTTATTTTGCATGTATGAATGTTTTACCTATGTGTATGGAATTGCATAGTATACATGGCTGGTGCCCATCGACACCAGAAGAGAGTGCTGGAATTGAAGGTAAGGCTGGTGCTGGGAACCGAACCTTTGTCCTAACTGCTGAGCCTTTTCTCCAGCCTCCATTTTCTCCATTTTATATTATTTTAAAAGATTTATTTATTACTTATACATGATTCTGTCTGCCTGTACATGTGAAGGGCAGAATGAGGCACGGATCTCATTCTAGATGGTTGTGAACCGCCATGTGGTTGCTGGGAATTGACTCAGGACCTTTAGAAGAATGGCCAGTGCTCTTAACCCCTGAGCCATCTCTCCAGCCCTATTTTGTCCATTTTAAAGTATATATTTTAGTGGCATTAAAAACATTTATACTATCCCGGAGAAGTGACCCAGCAGCTGAGAATGTCTCTGCTCTTCCAGAGGACCTGAGTTTGCTTCCTAACAGCCATGTGAGGCAGATGACAGCTGTCTGCCCCTCCAGATCTGATGACCACTTCTGGCCTCTGAGTGTACCTGCACATATGTGGCGCACACACAAATCAAATTTATATAAAAATAATGCATTGATAATGTTGTACTCTCCTCTCCATCATCCATCTCCGTTATAATCCTTTGCAAAACTGAATTTCTGTCCCATTAAAGAGCAACTTTTTATTCCCAAGCCTTGGCATCCAGCAGATTAGTCTACATTCTATCCCCTTAACTTGAACTAGCTCAGTGCCTCGTATGAGTGGAAGTGGGCGGTGTTTGATGTTCTGCTAGCGGTCTCATCTCAGCCAGTGTCCTTAACTCTCACATGTTGTGATATAAGCCAGAATTTCTTGTTCTTAAGAGTGAATATCGGACTTTGCAGCCAGTCCTGAAGAGACCTGATAAAACAGGGTCAGATGAAAGGGGAGGAGATCCTCCCCAATCAGTGGACTTGGAAAGGGGCAGGGAGGAGATGAGGGAGGGAATGGGAGGGAATGAGGGAGTGGGATACAGCTAGGATGCAGAGTTAATAAAATGTAACTAATAATAAAAATTAAAAAAAAAACTACAGCAAAAAAAAAAAAAAAAAAAAGAGTGCCTATCATCCTGCTCTGTGGCTAGCCCACCGTTTTGTCTGTTCATCAGTCAGTGGGCTTTAGGTTGTTTCCATCTTTGGTGTGTGGATAGCACTGCTGTACAGTGAGTGTACCCATCCTGAGTCCTCTGCTAATAGTGTCCCCTTTCTCTTGTAGCTTCTGTGGTGTGTGTGTGTGTGTGTGTGTGTGTACACTGAATGTAGAGTCTGCTTTTGTCCTTTGGCAAGCAGAAACCTTGCTCAGTGACACCGCCTAGGAAGAGACTCCCAGTCACACTTAGTGCTCTTTCTCATCCCCTCTGGGGATGTTGGTGGTCAAGGTCAAGAGGCAGTCCCAGGAAACAAGGCCTCTGGTAGGACTGAAAGGCCAGCTGGGTGCCTGCTGTCCTGCAGCAGTGTGCGTGGACAAAAGGCGAGGCGAACTGCCCTGTATTTTGGCTCTTTTGTTTTCTATGGACTGATGAGTTTAGTTAGGGTAACCGGCAAGAACACAGCCACCCTAGTCTTGCTGAAGAAAATGTCCCCTCTTCCCAAAGGTTGATTGCACAAAGATCCTCATAGCGGCAGGATCTTCTGAGCACCCTACCTGAACTATCACTTTTTTTAAAATGGGGTTTTGGTATGTTGCCCCAGAAGGTCTCAAACTCCTGGGCTCCTGGGATTCTTGCATCTAAGTCTCCAGTTTAGCCTTGACTGTGGGCAGCATTCCATGACTCCTAGCTTTGTATTTGGCCTTTAAGTCACCTGGTCTATTTCTAGTCCTTAGGAGCTGATCTTCTGAGGACACTTTGTAGGGTCATGGTGGATCCACACTGTAGGATGCAAAAGCAGGATGTGGGACTCATCAGCACAAGGTCAAGTTTGTCCAAATGCAGACAAGAGTCTGGGCTGACCACATTGGGAGTTTTGTTCTTTTTAAAGTGTGGTATACAGGATGTCTTACGTGTGTGAAGCTGCAGCCAGCAGAAGTCAAGCAGCCTCGCAGCTTTTGGATACATAACCTCTTCTGAGAACTTTAGTTCACAAAGCTCAAAAGCTTTGAGAAAAAAATGCACATTCAACAGAAATGCCCTGACTCTGTTCTGTCTTGTAAATATTAAGTAACTAAATTTACTGGGGACAGATGGGTAATGTTTTACAGTCATGCCCAGATTTGCACACAGGAAATAAGTGTGCAGCCTAGGCTATCTTAGCTACTGTAAAGCCAGGTATTAATAGTAATTTAGGTATAACTCAGGAGAAGCCATTGTAACTCCAGTGAGGAGGGGAAAGGAAGAATTCTGACATCCAGACACTACTATGTACAGAGCGTTCAGTATGTGCCTCTTCATAAGACATCTTGGCTGGGCTTACACCACCTTGTAACATGGGCATAACTTCTCTTTTGCAAGTGAGTAAATAGAGGCTCAGAGTTGAAGTATAATGCTATAACCTAGTTTCATTTCTGTTGCTGTGGTAAATGCTGTGACAGAACCAGCTCGGGGGAGAAAGTTTGCTCTAGCTCACACGTCCATCTTTGGCAACAAGTCAGGGCGGCAGCAATGTGAAGCAGCTGGTCACAGCCATGGTCAAGCAGAGGAAAATGGGTGCATGCTGTGCTTAGCTGTTTCTTCACTCTCACACAGCCTAGGGACCTGTGAGGAACTGGGCCTGCCCATAATTAAAATGGGTCTTCCACATCAATTAAGATGATCCCCACAGGCATTCACACAGGCCAGCCTGGTCTGACAGCCACCCATTGAGTCTATCTTCCCAGGTGATTTAGAGTGTGACAAGTTGACAATTAAAACTAAACCCCACACACTTTGTGAGACTCAGAATAACCAGGCACCAGTGTTTCCTCTAAGAAAATATTTTATTTTTGCTGGTCACATTTTTTTTTTTAAACAACGAGCAAAGTTTGGACTGGGGAGATGGCTCAGTGGTAAAATGCAACATAGCATGGACTCCCCCCACCTGAGTTAAAAAGAAGGCTGGCAAACTGCCTGGGTGCTGCCACACTGTGATCCCAGTGCAGGGGAGGCAGAGACAAAGGATCCCTGGGGCTTGTTGGCCAGCTAGTCCACCCAAATCAGTGACCCCAGGCTCCATGAAAGACCCTGTCTCAAAAAATAATCTGGAGAGTGATTGACAAAGACACTTCTGGGCTCCACATGCATGCATTTGCACCCCCACCCCCACATATATGTGCATATACAAACAGAAAAAAGAGAAAGCAAATCCAAGGTTAAATACTATTGTGGCTGCCTGTCCACTGATGTCAAGGTCGGATGATCATGTATAGGACACTGTTCCAATCCCATGAGGCCCCCCCAAGCAATGTTTTCATCAATCAGGAGAAAAATGTGGTAGGAACTCAGTATCAGGGAGGTGTCTCTGCTGTTTCCTGTGGTAACATGATACATGACATGGTTCAAAGCGGGGAAGGTTTTTCTAAGCTCTTGGTTTGAAAACAAAAAACAAAACCAAGGTTAAGAGTTAATGTCTGTTAGAAGCTTTGAGATAATTGTTTGAGGGGTGTCCTGGAAAGGCCCCTGGGCTATGGAAATGTCCCTCTGGACCTGGTTAGCTGTTAACTGCATGTTCACCATGAACACTCTTCCGGCTGTACCTGGTGAGATGTAAGTTCTTGATATTGTTATGCTGCAGTGAAAACGTGCGTAAATAAAGATGACACAAAAACAGCTGGCATCTAAGGGATGGCATTAGCCTTTCACCCGTCCTGGCTCAGCCCTCCATATCTGCTACAGAGCAACCAACCCAGAGTCTTGGTGCCCCAAACTCCTGCCAGCTTTTCCTTGTTCTTCTCTCCTGATTGATGCTCTTTCCAGCTTCTTTCTTTCCCTCTTCCTCCCCGTCCTCCTCTGTTCTGACACAGTGTTCTGAATACTCTACCTGTAAGTTACATTCCAGCCACTGCTTTTTAAGACTTGTGTATGTGTGTGTGTAAGATTGTTTGCCGCCTGTATGTATATGTACCATGTGTATGCAGTGTCTGAGGAGGTTAGAAGAGGGCATTGGAGCCCCTGGAACTGAGGTTGCTCATGGTTGATAGCTGGCATATGGGTGTTAGAACCCAACCCAGGTCTTCTGCAAGAGCAGCAAGTGCTCTAACTGTTGAGCCAGCTGTCCAGCCTCACAGCCACTGGTTTTTGAGTGTGTCTTCCTATAGTCTGGGCTGACCTCAAACTTGAGATTGTCCTGCCTATGCCTGTCCGTGCTGGGTGACAGGCACGCACCGTCACTATGGCTTCCCCTCTGCATTTTGGTAACTCCCTGCTCGTGTGAACCTGGTGTGCCCCAATGCTGAGACACTGTGTTACCCTCTCATGATAATCCTGCCTCTGTGTTCCTGTGCCAGAAGGCAGCACAGTGCAGTCTAACCTTTTTTCCCATCTTCTGTTTGTCTGTCTGTATCATCCCTGCTTTGTCCCTAGTTTTTCAGTCTTTTGAAGAATAAGTGGTAGAAGTCAGGGGATTTGTCCTTGCCCAGTACTGCCTTGTGACTGACCTCAGAGTCTGCATCATCTTTCCAGAGCTATGCTGTTGACATTTCTCATGGCGTTCAGTCAACTCTTCAAAATTGGTGTCTTTAAGAAGAAATCCATTTACTGTAGTCCTGTCATGTTTGGAGAGGGCTCACTTAAATGTGTGTTTCCTCACCTGGAAAGCCAGCAGCAGCAGCCACATGTGCCCTGCTGTTCTAGAGGCTTAGAGTACTTAATCCACTCAATCTAGAAGTCGGGACGGCTTCCCTTTGCCAAGTCTCATCAGGTACTGTTTGGAAAGCAGGAGTCGCAGGTGAAGTGTGTGACTGTAGCCACTGTAACCTGTTTCCCCGTTACAGAGGGGAAAAGCAGGCAGAGGGGAGGGTTCTGTCTTCCCCGCCTCCTAACCTCCCTGATTGTTCCCTCAGCGGAGCGCGCTGCAGCTGCTGCACTCCAAGAGCGATGCTGTGCGGCAGTACATGGCCAGGCTCATCAATGCCATGGCGTCCCTTGCCGAAGGTGAGAACACGTTTTCCTCTAAGCAGAGCAGCCTGGCAAAGGAGCCTGACGTCCCTGTAAAATGAGTGTTTTCCAGTGTTGCTGAAAGTAGCCTTAGTCTCTTCATTTTATCTCTGTTCTTCTAATATATCTTGTGAAAATTGGTTCTTATGCCCGAGTTTCCCTCAGAGCAAATTTTCTTGCCTTTAGAGTTTATTTTATAATACATAAAATCTTATAACTCTTATTTAAATTGTTTTTAACTGCATATTAGGTAATACTTTTTCTATAATTCCTACTTCCAAAATAAGTTTGGTGAAGCAAGTAAAACATTTTCTAGCAAGCACTGCACCATTTCTTATGGACTTTAAAGGATCTGAAAATTTCAGAAATAATAACATGTTGTAACTGAATTAAAAGTCAGTTTTCCAAAAGGCCATTATCGGGGTAGATTAAACGGCTTATCTAGTAAAAGCTCTTGTGTATACCTAATGACCGGATCCCTACAACCAACTAACAAGTCAAATGTGGATCCCAGCGTTTCTAGGGTGAGATGGGAGGCTGAGACAGAATTGTTTGTGGGACAGCACCATGGCAGGGCAGCAAGAGAGACACTGCTTCACCTCCTTTAAGGTGGAGGAAAGAACTGACCTCCAAAGACTGTTCTGTGACTTCCAGGCGTATCCATACGCCCACGTTCACAAACGTACATCTCATATACAGCTTTGCTTACATTCTTATTTGTTTGGGTTTTGTTTTTGTTTTTTTTTGAGACAGGGTTTCTCTGAGTAGCCCTGGCTGTCCTAGAACTCGCTCTGTAGGCCAGGCTGGCCTCGAACTCACAGAGATCTGCCTGCTTCTGCCTCCCTAGTGCTGGCAGTATGCACCATCACACCCCGCCCCATTTGCGGTATTTTTAATTTAAATAGAGTTTTAAGGTTATGAATAGCAAGTTTATTATTCTGTTCAGTTGACAAAGGTAAGTCAGCGCACGCACTGAGAACAATTTATGTCCTAACCCTGTTTAAAAATAACCTGTCAATGCTGAAATCTACAAAAGGTTAGTGGGACCTCATACTTACTAAGGTGTCCCAGACAGGGCTGCACCCCCATGGGGCCCCGAGACGTCCGAAAGGAACGGGGGGGGGGGGGCGGGCAGAAGAGTTCTTGCCTGCCTGTCCTTTGAAGGCCAAGGGGCTCACAGCGTGGCTCCATTACTCTTCTCTCCTTCAGGGCCTTCAGGGTCAGGATGTCACAGACTGTGACACTGGCTCATGCTCGGCTCACAGGAAGAAAGGCTTCTTATTGGCTAGGTCACTGATGAAGTAAACTGTTCTGAGACAGGATCCCCTGTACTAGCCTGGCCGTGAACTTGCGGTCCTGCCATGGCTCCCTAGTACTGAGATTAGAGTACCACCCCACCTGGCTCAGAAAAATACACTTCAATAATTTCTTCTAGAACTTTGTATTGTATCTTATGCAGATCTTTGCTAGAAAGCAGCCTTCGTGCACAACAGGTTAATTCTTTACGTCTTTCCCATTTTCACCTCTGGCATATTATTAGGTCGCCTCTACCTTGCCCAAAACACAAAGGTGCTGCGGATGCTGGAGGGAAGGCTGAAGGAGGAAGACAAGGATGTCATCACTCGTGAGAATGTCCTCGGGGCCTTGCAGAAATTCAGCCTCAGGTGAGGCCCATGCCATCGGTCAGTCTCTGCCTATGAGCTCGGGCTGGAGTGTGTGTGTGTTGTTGTTGTATTTGTATGTTGTTGTTGCCATCATATCTAATTCTCAATACATCTTAGGATGCAGGTGATGTCCTTCTGCTGACACTTAGGGGAGAGGTTAGATGACTTTCAAGCTAGAGCTGGAAACTTCTCTCTAATCTAAGCTCTGCCATTCAAGGCTGCTGGGGACAGAGGAAGACATTACAGTGAATGTACCACTGCCTTCCCCTAGCCAGTCATTAGTGCCAGCCAGACGCTTGGCTTAGGGGTGAACACACAAAGTAAAGTAATTTCCCTTACATCCAGTGTGACAAGGAGCTCCGTGGGAAGGAACCTGGGCTCCTGGTGCACATCCCAGAAAACCACCCAGAATCTTGGTCTAGACCTGGCATGACTCAGAAATGCTACAGTAGAACTTTCTCTTTTTTTTTTTTTTTTTTTTTTCTGAGGCAGGATTTCTCTGTGTAGCCCTGGCTGTCCTAGAGCTCGCTCTGTAAACCAAGCTGGCCTTGAACTCACAGAGATCTGCCTGCCTCTGCCTGGCTAGTGCTGGGACCAAAGGTGTGTACCGTCATCATTCCGCTGCTACATTAGAACTTAAAAGTCATGGGCTTTTTTTTTCTTAAACATTTATTTTCAGACTCATGGTATATGAGTGTTTTGCCTGTATATATGTGTGTGTACTATGTGCATGCCTGGTGCCCTTGGAGGCTAAAGAGGGTGTTGCCTCCCTGGAACCGGAGTTACAGATGGCTGTGAGCTACCATGTAGTTGCTAGAAACTAAACCCAGGTCCTCTGGAAGAGCAGCAGGTGCGCTCAACCACTGAGCCATCTCTCCAGCCCTTCATATGCTTTTGAACCAGATCTAGTATCTTCTTAGCTAGGTATGGTAGTACCTGCCTTTAATCTCAGGGTGTGGGGGGAGAGGCAGAGGCAGGCAGATCTCTGTGAGTTTGAGGCCGGCATGGTCTACATAGAGAGTCCCTGCCAGCCAGTGCTAGCTACAGAGTGGGACCTTATTTCCAAAATAAAATCATTTTATTGTATGCATATGAGTGTTGTGCTTGTATGTACATGCAACATGTTTGTGCCTGGTGCCATACGTTAGAGGTCAGAGGAGGACATCTGATCCCCTATAACAGGGGTTATGTATGGTTCTGAGCCATGATGTAGGTGCTGAGAACTGAACCTAGATCTTCTGCAAAAGCAACAAGTACCTTTAACTGCTGAGCCTTTTCTTCAGCCTCAAGTCACCATCAGAAATGGACAAGCCTGGTTTTCACAGATTTGCAGAGGTCTGCAGCCATCACAGCCTAACTGTGGAACATACTTCCCATTTGTTTATTTATGTTTGTGTGTTGTGGAGGTCAGAGAACGATTTGTAGGGATCAGTTCTGTCCTTCCACATTGTGGGTTGCAGAGGTCAAACTCAGGTCATCAGGCTTGGCTGCAGGTGTACTTCCCCACTGAGCCGCTTCTCCAGTCCTAATTTGAGAGCATTTCTTCCACTACAGAAGAAAACTCACACTAATTGTCACTCTTCATTCCATCCCCAACCCTGGGCAGCCCCCCATATCCCTTCTATAGCTCTGCCTGTCTTGTACATGATTCCATGTAAGAGGAGCCCCACAATTGATCTTGTTTTTTCAAAGTACTATTTCTGTGGCCTGTTGCCTGGGTCAAATAAGCCAAAGCTATCGATAACATTTATGGATTTGAAGTAGCAGTCTGCTAATTTTAGATACTGATCTTTCTTTAAACTATTATGTCCTTAAAAGGTAAAGAATTTTTGTCGTCCCAATTGAATGGGCTTAATGATAGATTTTCCCCACAGTCTGTTCATAGCTGTATTTGATCCCCATTTGCACTGAGGAACACTCTTCCGTGGAGAGTCCCTTGCTAGTTAATTGATCTGATAAGGTTGCTTCCTCTTAGGCGCCCGTTGCAGACGGCCATGATTCGAGATGGCCTCATCTTCTGGCTGATTGACCTTCTGAAGGACCCCGACTGCCTGTCTGACTACACGCTGGAATACTCTGTGGCTTTGCTCATGAACCTCTGTCTCCGCAGTGCAGGTATCTTCGCCCCCAGTCCTCCACGTATGCACACACCCGCACACACGTCCTTCCATGGAGGATGGATGGGCAGGGCTGCCCACAAATCTGCATTTCCAGTGAGCCCAGGACGACTTGCTTTCTGTCTCCCTCGTGAAAAATTTAAGACGGGGTGAGTAAAGCATTTCCAGCTAGGTATGAAGATAGTCAGATACCAAGTTAACCTTGGAAAGAATATATATACAGTTTTAAATGTATACAGTGCCCTCTGAAGAGGAGAGTAATCCATTCACATGTTCTTTCATCTTTGTTGCATTTTTCAAGCATAGGAAGTTAAGAGTTATGATCCCTGCCACTGAAGACAAAGAAGTGTGTTCCCAGTATTCTCTGGGATTAAGCTAATGGCAAGAGCAGTGACATTAAATCATGCTCCCTGCTCATTATTTTCCATCTCCTGGAGATGAAGGCTCACATGGGAACTGCAAGCTGCTTCTCACCTATTGGGAATGTTCCTCAGTTGGTAGAATGCTTGACTGGCAGGCACAAAGCTCACCCGCCATGTGAGATGTCTTAGAAGATGCACGTCCAGCTGGACTGCCTCTATGCCCTAGGGTCTGTGAGAAAGGGAGACGAGAATCGAGAAGCCGCTGGCTCAGCTGCCTGACAGCTGTTCTTCACCTACAGGGCTTCGTGCTCTGAGCCACATGTGTGCTGTTCACTGAGTAAGCAGCTGCCGCTCGTTTTCCTGCCCCCGGAATAGCCTGTGTGAAAGCCCCAGCTTACCTTTCCTGACTTTTAGCTTGCTTGCTGTTTGGTGATGTGCTTGGTGATAAAGAATGCCCACATAGCACATAATACTCTGACTGTCGTCATGGCTACCACCAGCTTCTGGGTTCTTGGGCTTATTTAATTGTGTACCTCCATTTGGAGCAGATGCTAATAATCTATTTTTGTTTGTTTGTTTATTTGAGAGTGGGTCTTTCTATGTAGCCCTGGCTGTTCTAGAGCTCCCTATGTAGACCAGGCTGGCCTGGAGCTCACAGAGACCCTCCTGCCTCTGCCTCCCTGGATTAATAGTACACGCCACCAACCCCACCTGCCTCTAGGTTGCCTAGCAACCTGATGTCATCACCCGCACCACCAGGTGTGTGGGAGACGCCCCAGATATAAAGGATCTACCAGTCACTATGCCTGTCTGCTTCAGTTTCTCTCCCTTCCCTGTGTCTGTGGCGCCACCCCCATCTCTCTCTCTGTCTCTCTCTGTCTCTGTCTCTCTCCCCCTTTCTTTCTCTCTTGCTCTATCCTCAACTCCATACAATAAATCTCTTCATACCAGATCTATTGTGTATGGCATTTGTAAATACATTACACCACCACCGACACGATCTGCTTTAAAGAGAGAACTGAGGTTCAGAGTGCCTAAGTGACTAACTCAGAGTCACACCACTCAGCATGGTTTGTGCTCACCTGTTATATGTGTGTTACCTGTTTCCACAGGAAAGAACATGTGTGCGAAGGTGGCAGGTGTCGTGCTGAAGGTTCTTTCGGATCTCCTTGGCCATGAAAACCATGAGGTATTCAGGCTGCTGGCCCCTGGGTGGACTGGGGGACTGTAATGGTGACCTTGGTGCTTGTGACCTCACAGGCAAGGGGCTGGCTTTGGGCAGCTGCTACATTTAACATGTGCTCCTTCCTGGATTTGAGGGTCCTCTGCGTGCATGCTTGCATACATGCATGAGTTTATGTGTGTGAGTACAGGTGTGTGTGGGTGTCCATGAAGGCCTGATTTTGATGTTAGATGTCTTCCTTGATGCTCTCCACTTGATTTATTAAGGCCAGATCTGTGGGAGCAGGGAGCCTAGAGCTCTCCTGTTCTGCTAGTCCTGCAGCCGTAAGGATCCCCAGCCTCTGCCTCCCCAGTGCTGGGATTATGGGTACCTGCCCAGCTTCTACATTGGTACTATGATCTGCATTCAGGGCGTTCTGTCTGCATAGCAGCATCTTACCCACTGAGCCATCTTCCCGACTCCTCCCTTGCTGGCCATTTTTGTAAGCAATTGTATAGTTTCCAACATTTCATGCCTCACTTTATGGTGCCCTGCCCCCACTGATCTAGCCAGGTTTCTTTCCCAACATCACTTACTGTTATCATCTGTCCTGTCTGGGTTCTTACTCCTAGCTCCTCTATTGTTTAATGTCTGTCTGTGGACACATGTGCCTTTACAGTAGTTCTGGTGCCATGTTTGTGTGAACTTAACTTGCATAGAGCTATTCGGTTGACGGCAGTCCCCTGGTACTTGGGGACCTTTCTGCTTCCTGGGCCTCCTGTTCTAAGACTCACTGCTGCAGTGCTCCCGGCTTGCACCACGCCCTGGTACATGTCTTAATCCTCGTGGGCAGGCCTCTGGTAGCTCAGGGCTCCACGGCCACAGTCGTCCTCTGTGACGGCTCCACACTTGGCCACGAACCTTGCACTGAGCTTCCGTGGAGCATGTGGCTCATGGCTGCCAGCTCACAGCATATGCAGGGCTAGGGTTGCTGTCCAAAATGGCCCTATTACCAGCTGGTGGTGTTTTCCAGGCATTTTAAAATAGGAAACAAAATAACAAAAACTAATAGGCACAGGTATTCATCTTTCACTTGCTTTTTACAAAAAGGCATACTGGCATCTCTCAGTAGCACAGCCTCGCCAGAGCCCTCTGTATAGCTTGACCTTCCCAGGCTGGCCTCAAACTTGCGATTTTCTTGTCTCAGCCTCCAGAGTGTTGGGGTAATGGCATCCCTTTGCACCTGCAGTTGAAGCCTCACCCACAATGAGACCTGTTTTGACAGATCAGCCACAGGGCATCCTTCAGCAGGCATGATTGGCAGGAACCTTAGGTCAAGAGGAGCACTAGGTTGCCATGCATCTGTTCCCATTTCAAGTGGGCAGCACTGGTCCAGTTCATTTCACATGCAGCTACATTCTCAGAGCTTCATCTACTGACTGACACTGGCAGCTTCAGCAGGCAGACATTAGACATGGCTGTTTCAGTTCGGTTGGGTCTTTTATGTGTGAAAGCCAGCGGGTTTTTTCGCTACTTCAGTCCTGGCTTGATTGCTGAGACTCAGGCAGGTGAGCTGTGGGAATCACATTATTCCTGTGACTTAATGGAATGCAAATAGATTAGACCAAATGAGCCAGTTCATGTGATCGGCTGTTGCCGGTGTATTTGCTTAATAACAATGGAGTCCTCATGTAACATGCATAGAGCCCTGCCTTTTAATCCAGTGCCACATAAATCAGGCCTGGAGTCTCATGCCTGTGACCTAGGACTTGGGAAGTGGAGTTAGGAGAGACAGAAGTTCAAGGTCATCATCAGTGCTATTATAACAGTGAAGCAAGCCTGTCTCAAAAAAAAAAAAAAAAAAAAAAAAAAGAAAGGAAAGGAAGAAAGAAAGAAGAAAGAAAGGAAAGAAAGAAAAAGAAACAAAGCAAGCATGCAAATGCATATGTGTATTTCAGAAGCTGGAATAGTGTTGGCTGCAGTAATAAAAGGTTACACAGATGCATCCTGTGTTAGATAGTGCTGGTCTTGAAAAATGAGAACCAGAGCCATCAGGAGTAAGAAGCACATTATTTGTCTGCACATTAATATTTTTGGGATGTGGAAAAAGAGGCTCTTATCAAATTGAACAGACAGAAAGCTCAACTATATGGTAATTGGATCACAGGGCAAGCTTTAGAAGTGGGTCTACTTTAAAGACAATGTATCCTCTGTTATGACAGTGACATCTGAGCAAGGATAGTAGCAGGGGATGTGGGAAAACAAGGGCTCTTAGCAATAACGTTTGGAGAGCAAACACTGGGAGTAAATAGTAGAATCCACAATGACTCCCTGCGTTTCTAATCTGAGTGGCCGGGATGCTTGAAATCACATCAGTTTAAGTAGTAGCACACAGCAGGAAGAAGGTGGAGTAATGGATTTGAGTGTAGACTCAGTTGCAGCTGTCACAAACAAATGGAGGTGTCTCATGTGCATTCTGGGTACGGGAGGCGGGGATACCAGCTCTTCCTATTAGCCAGACTGTTCTTAAGTCTGGCTTCTGATAATTGAGTGGTATAGTATTTGAAAACTTGCAAATGACTGTGGTCTTTTTTCTACCCTTAAAGATACAGCCATATGTGAACGGAGCCCTGTACAGCATCCTTTCTATCCCAGCCATTCGTGAGGAGGCCAGAGCCATGGTAAGGGGGTGTGCTGAGCTGGACAGAGAGGTCCCCACACGGAATCTCAGTCCCTGGGAGGCTGAGGCAGAGAGATCGCTGCCAGTCTGAGCCCTGAGCAGTTCAAAGGCTCCTCCCAGCCCCATGAGTCAGAGCTGTGGGGAGAGGACTGCCTCCAGTTCCTCCAGGGCTTTCATATAGCTTACAGACTCCCTGAAACTGTCTGTAAAAGATGTATTTGTGGTTTTTCTCAAGGGAGAATCTGGTGCTTTTTTCAGAATCTCAGGAGAACCCTAAGTTGTAAATGGTAAAGAGGCAGTGTTGGGGAAATTCTAACAGGCTTATTTTTGTGGTATTGGACATATTTCTGGGCAGTTTATAAAGCTGCCTTGCACCTCAAGTACTGGTTGGTAGAGTTTTACTTTGTTTACCTTTGTGCTTATATTTGAGGCGCAGCAACAGTAGCTGGGCGATTAGTCTTATTTTGAGAGGACAGTTGTTTCTAAAGTGAGCCAGCAAAACCACTAAAACTTTGACCTTCTTCCAGATGACATGTGAAACCAGAGTAGCTATGTACATATTCAATTCTGTGGGGAAGGGATTAAATGTGTTTCCATACTCAGAACACAGGCAACCGCAAGAACATTCGCCCATTGGTTTTGTTTTGTTTTTTTAAGAGAATTACTAAACCTTCTAGTTGTTTATCTAAAATCACATCAACAGTTAAACAAGATATGATTTATTTAAGAACCGTCTGTGTTAACACACCCAACAACGGAACTAAATTGCCTTCAACATTAAAACAAACTAGTATTTAGGGGTGGCAAGACAGCCCAATGGATAAAGGCACCTGCCACTGAGCCTGACAACCAGGGTTCTATTCCAGAACCTGGAATGGTAGAAAGAGCTAATTCCTGAGAGTTATGCTCTGACTTCTGCACACACACTGTGCGCACGTGTGTACACGAACACACACAGTAGGTGCACCTATGGGTGCTCACTGCTCTTTCTGGTACTGGGGCGGGTGCTTTTTCCCACTTAACCCTCTCAGGCCCCTGAAGGACTGCCTGTAGTTGTGTCCATTTTCTTGATGACTTTGCAGTAAGCCTCTCTGCTTGGAGTCATACAGCCAGGGGCCCCCATCCTGTGTTTGCTTCCAGAGCTTTCCGCACCTCTGCTTCGAGTCGCACCAGAAAGTAAGACCTCTGTCTCCCCCTCCTCCCTCCCTCTCCCATTCCCTGCACTTCCGGGGGTGAAACTGATGTGGTTTTTTTTGGCTAAGAAAGCACCCTGCCACTAAGCCACATCCCAGCACTGACACAATCTTTAGTCCAATGAGGAATCAGGCCATATAAGATTGTTTTCCCTCTCTGTAATACTGTCTTCTCAGTCAGGACAAGCCAAACATACCTAACACAAAAAATCCAGACTACAGGGGCCAGAGAAATGGCTCAGTAGTTAAAAATACTTGCTTTGCCAGGCGTGATGGTGCAGGCCTTTAATCCCAGCACACGGGAGGCAGAGACAAACAGATCTCTGTGAGTTTGAGGCCAGCTAATCTACAAAGCAAGTTGCAGGACAGCCAGGGTAGTTATATGGAAAAGCCCTGTCTTGGAAAACAAACAAACAAACAAAGAATATTTGCTGTTCTTGAGGGTCCAAGTTCAGTTCCCATCACACACATTGGGCACCTCATACCCACATGTAACTTCAACACTATCCTCTAGCCTTTTAGGGCACTTTCACACACATGGTTGGCACATGTGCCACACACATTTACAGTTAAATAGATCTGTAAAGCATATGTGTCACCTTAAATCTATGCATGAGAAGAGAATCAATGGTGTGCATATTTAATAACAAATTCCACTCAATTAAAAAGTACAGAATCTGAAATACTCCAAAATCAGAAAGTTTTGAGCACAGACATGAAACCACAGATAGAAAATTTACACCATGAAACTGTTTCAATGACAAAATTGTTAAAAATGTTGTGTAGCCAGATAGGGTAGTGCATGATCACAGCATTCAGCACACAGAAACAGGAGGATCATGAGCTTGAGGCCAGTGTGGGCTATACAGTGGGAGTGTCTCAAAAACCGCAACAGATTGAGAGACAGACACAGAGAGAAACATTGTGTACTATGTAATATAGATAGACTATGTAAATTATTTTGAGGCTGCATGTAGCAGGGATGTGAAACTGTGAAACATAAGAGTTTTACTTAGATCCAGGACCCATGTATCTGTTACTGCTTTCACTATGAAATACTAGGTTTTATTGTTTATTTTTGGAGTCAGGGACTCACTTTAGCCCAGGGAAGGCTGGAGCCCTTGGTCCTCTTGCCTCTTGCCTTGGCCTCCTGAATACCAGGATTATAGGCATCTGCCACCACGCCCAGCAGAATACTGTTATTTTTTATGCCTTCTCATTTCTGTAATTTAGATTAAATATTACCTATTATAGGTGGTTTTTTAAAAATGTGAGCTTTTTCACTGGAGTGTTTGCTGTGAGGTGTCCAAACAGTCCCCCTAACTACAGAGGGGCAGAGCTGTTTGCTTTCCATTCGCTAACTAAGCCGGACACGTAAGAACGAGTATCAGTTGGGCTCAAATGATCTATAAAGATACGGGCAGATAACCCTCCCAAAAGTTGCCTCTGGGAGAAAAGGAGTGGAGTCCTTTGTCTCTGGCTGTTCCTAAGGTGCTCAGTAGCCAATGTCGTTACTGGCATGTTGTGACCTAGTACATAACTGTCTCCTAATAATAATCCCCAACTCATCCTTGTGGGGTGGAAGTGGGGAGAGGCCACTGTGTGAGGCACAGAGAGAAAGTGTAGCCCCTTCTGGCAGCCAAGGACTAAGGCATAAGGTTGTGACTACAGGAGGAGCCTAGATATCTGTCTGGCCCCCCATGCATTGCCACAGTGTCTCAGTCCTCTTTGAAACATTCTGTCCTTGCCTCCCAGACACTGTCAGTCTTTGGCATCTTCCAGACTCTTCCTTAATGCTTTACTCTTCCTAGGCTTCTGGCCCTGCCTCCTGTGGAATGCTGTTATTCTCTTAAGGTTCTGGCCCAGCCCTCAGGAGCTTCTTACTGGGCCCTGGGGGCACCTCATCTACTCCAGAGCTTTGGCTGTGCTCTCTTAACTGCACCGCAAGTCCCCTCCCGGACCCAGCAGGTGTCATTTCCCCACGCACTCAGCACCCCATTGCGCCATCCACTGACTAGAAACCGTTTATTAGGTAAAATCTGCAGAAGTGAAGTGCACAGGTCTTACAGACAGTCGTACACAGGCCTGACATTTCTGACAGACACAGGCCTCTCCAGAAGTGGTACCAAGGGTGCATCTTGTCTTTCTGACAGACACAGGCCTCTCCAGAAGTGGTACCAAGGATACATCTTGTCTTTGGGAGAAGTTGGGACATTTGAGTAAAGTAGCATGGGACCTGACTCAGGGAGCCAGAATCATAATCCAAACTCCATGTGATCAAAGCTGTATGGAATATCTTTGATTCTGTTATAGCAATTGCTTTTAGACCAGCGTATTTAAAAAGAGACCATAGTTAGGCATGATGGCTCACACTTCTAATCCCAGCACTTAGGAGGGATACAGTGAGTTCTAAGCCAGTCAGGACTACATAGTGAGACCTTGTCTCTAAAATACATAAGTTAATTACTTAATTAAATTTATTCATGTCACTATAAATCCAAGGGCAAATGTTAGGCCAGTTAGAGTGTTTTGTCTATCCACAGTAAGCCATTCTCTCTGGACTCCAGTTGCTCTGTTTTGGGGTCAGTTTTAGACATGCTTCCCCTCCTTGTGCTAAGAAAACCTTGTTTGGTCCAGCACAGGACATGCACACATCCTGCTGTTGTGGGGAAAGAGAAGAGAGAAGGGTTGTACTGTGCCCAAGTCAGTATCTTACCCCCACGGTTGCTTTGTCTCTTAGCTAGAGTGGGAAGTTCTGGAGTTGTGTTGTAGTCACAGTCTAGTCACTATCCTTTTGTGTGGTTTTTCTTTTAGCTTTATGTGAGTGGATCTATGTACCTGCATGTATGTGCATGTGCCACTTGTATGCTTTGTGCTCAGGGAAGCCAGAAGGTGTCAGATCCCCTGGAACTAGAGTTATAGATAGCTGTGAGCTGCCATGTGGGTGTTGGCAAGCAAACCTGGGTCTTCTGTAAGAACAGTAAGCACTCTTAACTGCCTTGCATCAATCCAGCCCTATCATTCTATCTTTACAATTTTAAATAGGCCAGACATAGTGGCCCATGCCTTTAATCCCAGCACTTGGGAAATAGAGGCCAGCCTGGTCTACATAGTGAATTTCAGGCTAGCCAGGGCTACCTTGTAAGACCTTGTTTCAAAAAACACCCCACAAATTTAGCTTTTAATTATGTGGGAGGTGGGCAGCATGTACACATAGAAAGGCCATCAGACAGTTCTTCGCGAGTTGGGTCTCTTCTTCCACCTTGCTTTGAGGCAAATCTCTCTCTCTTGTTTCTGCTGCTGCCCCTTGTACTCCAGCCTGTCTTACCATCCTGTTTCTATGTATTGTCTCATGTAGGAATTCTGGGATACAGATGTGCACTGCCCCATCTGGTGTTTCTACCTTTTGTCTCATGTAGGAATTCTGGGATACGGATGTGCACTGCCCCATCTGGGCTCCAGGGGTCCTACTCAGGTCACCAGGCTGGTGGTGCCAGTGCCTTTACCTCCCAGGCCATCTCCCTGGGCCTTCCATCATTCTTTTGATAAGATAGGAATTAGAATTGTTTGAAGAAAGCTTCTATTTGTTCAAAACATGTGGTTCAGCTTTCCAGAGATCATAAATGACCCTAAAATTCAGAAGGCATAAACATAGGGGAACATGGGAAAGAAGTCATCTCCCCAAACTGTGTTTCTCGAACTAAAGGCAGTGGTGTCCGTGCACCCTGAGGGCTGGGGTACGGGCATCCATTGCAACATGATCTCTTTGGTTTTTTTCTAAGTGTATTATAATGTTATAATTAAGTTGAGATACTCAACCAAGAAGAAAACAATTTGACTGTGAATTTTAAAGTGAATGTTTACTAACAAGCTGATGATTTTTATTTTAAATAACCTTTTTTCAAAATAAGAAAAAAAAAAAACTTTCTGGATTAGATGATTCTACCCCACTGAAAAGAAGTCCTTCACATCTTAACACCAGAATGTTTGCTGTCTCTTCACCGCACCTAGGGAATGGAGGATATCCTGCGATGCTTCATCAAAGAAGGCAGCGCCGAAATGATCCGCCAGATAGAGTTTATCATCAAGCAGCTAAATTCTGGTCAGTAGCATGCAAGATCTTTTAACTCTGTCACATATGTCAGAAAGATATACAGGCTTTCTCACAGAAGTTTGTGATACCTTGGAAGTCATTCAGGAGGCTTTTGAGTCAGATATGATTGCACACCTGCAATCCCAACACTAGAGGGGCTGAAGCAGGAGGCTCATCATGAGTTCAGGGCCACTAAACTGTTTAAGGCCAGCCTACACTACATAGCAAGGCTCCATCTCACAGAACAAAAAATAAACAGAAAAGAAAGCAGGGGAGCCAGGTTCAACACGTGAAAGCTCAATAAGATAGCGTTTGCCTGGTTGGCACAAGGCCCTGGGTCCAAATCTAGTAGCACAAACACAAACCACACACACATACATATCTGCAGAAATAAAACACACCACACACACCTATACACACAGACATGCCACACATATACACAACTGCATACACACCACACACATACATAAACACACACACACACAGGGCAAACATACCACATACATACAATACACACATGCATATACACCATACACACCCACACACACCAGACCACAGTGGGGTGACAGAGTGATGGAGATAGCTCTTACACTAAAGTGCTTGCCTTGTAAGTATAAGGACCTGAGTTTGATCATGGCACCATTTAAAAAAAGCCAGGCATGGGGACACACACAAAATTGTTATTCCAGAACTGGAGAATGGAAAGAGGCAGCTCCCTGAGGCTCACTGGCCAGTCAGCCTTGCCTAGGTCCCAGAGAGACACTGTCTCAACAAGGTGGGCATCCCCTGCAGAATGACATGCAAGGCTGACCCCTGACCTCCACACTCACACATACATGTGCATGTATACCCTCCCCCACAAGTTTGTCCTAGCAGTCAAGGCCAGATTGTCCAAGATTAACATCTCTTATCACAATAGAGATCTCTTATCACACTAGAGGTGTGTGGTCAACAAAAAAGAGTTCTGAGCAATTACTGAAGCTTTCTCTACCCTCGTAAGATCTCTTTATGAGCCCCTCCTGTCCCCTCTTAAATCCTGTCCCACTGATAAGGGCGACTTTCCCAGGTTCTATGGCCAGTTAGGGAAACAGATGCCAGTCTTTCTAGCACCATGTAGAAAATGCCACCGTGTCACCATTCCAGAAAAATGTGTAGGTGCCACCTGTCAGCAGAGAGGAGGAAGCTTGGTCCCTTTCTTTCCAGCCTGATCCATGGCCACGATACATGTGTGGCAAAAGAACCAGAGAAGCCCTGTGTGAGGGGTTGGGAAGCCCCTGGCTCCTTCTGTACACTTTTGACACAGGGGACCCAGATGCTTCCGGCATCTGAGACCAAGTTTGTCACCCATCTCTCCCCATGCCTTCCCTGGCAGTAGCGGTTTAAGTACACAGCTCCATTCAGCACCCAACAAGAGACAGAATGCCTCCCTCTCTCCTCCCAAGGGAACCATTCTGCCAACCCAGTGCACAGGGAAATGCCCATTGGTAGCCATCTGCCACTCACTGCTCCCAGTCTAGGATGTATCCAGACTAACATAATTATCACCCTGGGGGCCAGGGAAACTTTGAAATTCTCAGGTTGTCCCAGCAAAGTAGAGCGCTAGTGAAGCCCAAAGGAAAATTTCAGCCGGTACAGAAACGTACAGAATATGCAGCCAACAACAACAGAAGGGAAGTTCGTCCCCTGCCTCAGGCCTAGGCCACACTCCAGCCATCCATGAGGATAGCCAGCCCATACTAGCTCATCATGAGAGAAGGCCAGAGATGCTAGCCAGTATACTGGACAGGAGCAAGGCAGAGCAGGTCCCAGCTTCAGGTGCTAAGGACCTTTATAAGGCAAGTACCAGCTCAGGAGCAGTGAGGAGATGGTTGTCTCAGGAGGAGAAGCTGAGGCCTGTAAGGTACTCTAGCTCATGGGGCTGGAGGGTTCTGGGCAGTAAGGATGTCTGAGCCAACAAGCTTAAGAGATTAGAGGATTAGGGATTGGGGACTGGGCTGGGAGTCAAAGTAGAGTGTCCAACTAAGGTGCCTTCACATACTTGAACATGAGGAAGATGTAATTGGTGACATAGCAGTAGTATAGTTTTGAAAGGCATCTCCTCATGGTGGAGTGTGCTATCCACAGGCAAAGAGAGGAACTTAGATGATTAAAACTCAGCCAAATGTAGAGGGCAAAGCGCTGTCTGGACAGCCAGCATTCTGAGACAGTGGTGCAGGTCAGGAGGCTGTGGGATTGTGCAAGCACCAGTGAAGCCACAGGCTGCTGTGTCTCACTGGCTCAGGAGCAGAAGTCAGTAGAGACCCTCCCTCAGCATGAGGCTGTGTCAGCAAGGATGCTTCACTCTTGTAGTTTCCACCTGCCTCCTTCTCGCTGGGCTGGGCAGTCTCTTCAAGTTTGGGCTTTAGTTCTCTCTTTTCTCTTGTTTCTTTCTTCTCTCAGGATTTCTTGACCTTCATGTCTTGCTTTTAAGAGATAAAAACTAGTGAAGACATAGTAGGGACCTAGGGGGTAGAAGTTGGTTAGGTCATCTGCCTTCAGGGACTTAGGACCTAGAACAGTGGGTGGGAAAAGATCTCCTAGGGTTCTCCTGAGGAGCAGAACCAATAGAGAATGAGTGAGTAATTACACACACACATTACAAAAGAAAATTTGTCAGCTTGGCTTACACAATTGGAAGCTAGGTTGTCCCACAGTGATTGTCCACATGCTACAGAGGCAAAGAACCTGAGAGTTGCTCAGTCCAACAACTGGAATCCTCAGAACAAGAGACCCTAATCCAAGGCTCAAGGCCTGGAAACTTCCAGGAGCCATCGGTTTGAGTCCACGCCTGAAAGGCTGAAGAAGGTAGAGCAGCCGTAGACACTGTTGCTTGGAAGGATAGAGTTTGGCTGGCTTTTGCTCACTTGGATCCCCAGCCTGTATAATGGGGGCCATTCTCTTCAGGGTAGGTCTTCTATGCTCAGTTCCTGTCTTAACTGCCAATCATCTCTGCCAATGTCTTGCATTAGTCAGTTTTTGTTGCTGTTACGAGATAACGGACAGAAGCATGTAAGGAGAGAAGGGTCTCTTTTGGCTTGCAGTTTGAAGGAACAGTCCATCCCAGCCGCCTGAGCTTGAGGGCGCCAGCCCCATTGCATCTGCAGTGAGGAAGCATGGAGTGGTAAATGCTGGTGCTCAGCTTGCGTTCCTTCTCTTTTTCGTTCAGTAATTGGGCCTGTGAATAACACTGCCCATATTTAAAGTGTCTTCTTACCCAATTGTTCCAATCTAGAAACTCCCTCGCAGAACTGCCCAGAGGTTTGTTTCCATGGAGAGTCTAAATCTCAAGGTGACAGTCAAGACTGACTATCAGTCTTCAGAGCGACACCTAGAAGTGAGTTTTACTAATCTCCTAAGCATCTCTTAGTTCAGCTGACTTGGTGATTAACCCCGCAGGGGACTTCCCTGGAAGTCAGTAGCCATTCACCCACTAGGAATGGAGTCGTCCACAAAGGAGAGTGCTGTCTAGGTGCAATGAGTGAGAGATGACAGCTGGGAGAAGGCTTCATGGGGGAGAAAGTAACTCTCTGGGGTGATGTCTGCTATGCAAGTGGTCCAGGTGCCTTAGTCCCGGCGTGCTGTAAGATCCTCCCAGCTCTTCTCCTCCCTCCTTTCTCAGGCCCCAAGGAAGTAAGCAACCTGATCCCCACTTGCCAGGTGAGGAAATGGCTCTTTCTGCGGTTTTTAGTACTATGAGCTTGTGCATGTGTGCAAACTCTCCAGATCTAATGTTGAGCTTCAGTCTTTAATGCCCCTGCCCCCACCCCCACCCTGTGGAATGGTCATGGGTGTTGTATCATAGACCTGCCAGCTTAGGCTTGTCTAATGTAAGAGACCAGATGAGGCAGCTTGGAAGAAATCAGGCTATGCCCTCCCACCCCCAATGGTGAACATACACACACACACAAACACACACACACACACACACACACACACACATGATCTGACTGTTTAAAGCACCCAGCCTCTGTGGGAAAGGCAAGCTCAGCCCCACTTCCTTGTTGCTGCATGATAAATTTATGCTCTTATGTGGTGCTAGTGCCTGCCTGCCCCTGCTCCCCTTTGCCTGTAGGTAGGCCATAAGTCACATTGTGTGGAACTTCCTGCCACCCTCAACCCCGAAAAGTTCTGAGTTAGAAACCTCCTTTGTTCAGGGGATTTTGAAAGTTCTTTCCTTCAGGCCTGGCCATGCTGTGCATGGTAGCTGTCTCTCCTAACGTAGCTTCTTCCCATTTTAAAGGACGGGTTCTTTTGTCTCCCGTTAAGGAAGACCCTATCATGCTATCTCTAGTGTAAGCTATATCTCTCCTTTAAAAGGCCTGGTCATGACCCCTTATGGTCAGTCTCTCTGTCTGTGTCTTCCCCACTCCCACCCTCCATAAAGCCCATCTGAAGGGTCACCTCACATCAGCTCTTTTCTCAAACCTACATCTTTAAGTTAGAAAGTGGAAACCTCAAACAAGTCCCTGGTTCCTCTGTGCCTCCATGTTAGCTGGGAGTGAGGAGTGATGGTCAACAGCGCTGTCATGAGATGGCGTGAAATAGCCCCACCACAGCAGCTAGCAGGCTTTACTCCGAGGAGTAAACACTAGTTCACTCTCCTGCCCTGCGGGTCCCTCCCATTTTGTGTTTATAAGCATAGATATGTTCTGATAAAAACTGAGTGTACTTGAGATTGCTAAAAATGATAGCAAACTGTGGCTGTAACAGTCATGACTAGGGATGGCTGAGAGAGTAAATGTGTGTGGTAATGAGTGATGAGGAGTGTGAAAGGGTGGCAATCAGGAGCTGTCAGGGCATGGACATGCCATGATCAGGAGCAGTCAGGAGTGTCAGCTTGTGGTCGGGAGCAAGGCACTCCACATGGTGCTCACATGAGTGCACTGCTAATGTTCAGTGACCGAGGGCCAAGCTTCATGTTTTTTCTGATTATTTTTTTCTTTATAGAAGATTTACTGGATGGTGTTTCTGAATCCGATGATGATGAAGATGAAGATGATGAAGTAAGTTGAAGGCTCTTAAAACAACACAGAAAGCTCTGCTGTACTCCTCTGTGTCCCAAACACTTAGGCAGAAGTAGAGTTGTCCTTCCTCTGTGCTTTTTCCGGAAGTTCTGGGGTTAGTGGAGACTTGGTGTGTGGTTTTGTCACCCTCACATGAAGTCTCATATGGCTGCTGCCGTCCTCCACAGCCCCTCTCCAGATGGCTGGCATCTTCCACTGCTCCAGCCTGGACTTTTTATGGGTTAAAAGCTGGGTTCCCAGAAGGAAGGAGCAAACGTTCCTCATCCTTAAGTCTCAGGACAGCACTCCTTCAGCATTCTCCTCAGCCTACATCTAAGCCCAGTCCAGACGGGGGAGTAGACACAGACCTCATAACACATGCACACGTCACAGGTGCAGCATTGTACCTCCTCTAGCTTCAGGAGGAGGTGGCAAAAAACGGTTCTTCTCTCTCTGTGAGGTTTTTGCTCTCATGTCCTCACCTGTTTCCTTGGTGACAGGAATGATGACAGATAGGCCCATGATGAGATACTCTGGACTAAAGAGCCCTGGTTTGTTTGGAGCTGACAGAACCAAACTCTCCTGTCCTATGTTTATTCTTTGGGTGTAGGTTTGCCGGCTGTGACAAACCTGGCCCCGTCCTCAGAAGTTAGTTGGCATGCAGTCTGAGTGGGGTACTGTAGAGAACCCTAACTTGGAGGCTGCAAGCAGCGGCTCAGATGATAAGGTTCTGTGGTGACAGCATGGCTTATCTTCATTCTGTACATGGGGAGCAGTTAGTACAAGCTCTGAATGCTGGGAACTGTATGGGGAGCATCTGCCCCATACATGGGTGTGAGAAAATAGTTGTGGTCTGTTCTGTCAGTTTTAAAAGTGTTCAGGAGGCATCGGTTTGGCCATAGTTACTAAGCATCTGCCAAGGTAACGAACTTCTCCAGCAACCCAGTAACCTGCCTGCCATTCCTTTTCTGGGCTGCAGGTGGCACCAGCAGGCACTCTTGTTTCTCTTCCTGCCTGATGGAGCAAGGGAGCCCCAGATCTAGCCACCGTCCTCTCCATGAGGACAGAGACCAGCCCTGTGCCACAAGAAAGCTGCTGTGGCGAAACTTGGCTTGGTGGAGTCAGCAGACTTTTGTAAAAAGGAACGCTGGCGGTGTGTCATGCTGGGAGAGCCACATGGTCTCAGTCCTGCCCTTTAACATACAGTGGCTGTTGTGAAACCCGGCTATTTGTGGACACTAACAGTTAGAAGGCTGTATAATTTTCATGTCATTTAATCTTGTTTTTAGTATTTAAAAGCTGAAAATTTGTCATTCTCAACTAAACAGTTACCTGCTTTCAAGGGCAGCTGCTGCCATCGCTCCAGTGGCACTGACACAGCCGCTGCGCTTCACTGGAGCAAGGCGCCCACTTTGTACCTGACCCTTGACCCTTTAGCATAGATTTGAGTTCATCGTTTTATTTCATTGACTTTTTGTCACTTATCTAAAAACAGTTGCTGTCAAGTTCTGTTATTTCCCCTTCTTTGGGGACTTTGGTGTTTCTCTGGGTTTTTTGGATGATTTGCTTGATATTGTTTGGAGACCAGGACCTCGATCTTGGCCCAGCTTCCCAAGTGCTAGGATGGTCACCATGCCTGGCTTGTTCAATTGTTTTGTCACCAATCCTTTAGCTTTGTATTATAATGAGAACTCATTTGGTCCAAGCATGCTGGTTAGTCATGGGAATTCAGCTTGTGCACATTTCCTTTTGGCAGTGTTGCAGCGAGCTATGAAACACACACGGACAGAGGGCTCTGGAGTTGCTGCTGCTCCATAGGTTTTTCTTTTCAGCATTGTCTTTGTCAGGGAGGACCTCTGCTGCTGTGACACAACACAGTCAAACCTGTAGAGGAGGGGGGTATCTGGCTTAGCTTCCACCGCACGGTTTGTGATCAACGATGTCAGGGGAGGCACTGTGTAAGTGGGATCCTGGAGGCAGGAGCTGAGGAGAAGCCGTGGAGTGCTGCTCACTGGCTTGCTCCTCATGGCTTACTTGGTTTGTTTTCATACACTCTGGACCCCCTGCCCAGAGACAGCACCTCCCACAGCAGGCTAGACCCTTCCACATCATCATCAGTCAGGAGAACGTACCAGACTCGCCTACAAGCCAATACGATGGAAACATTTCTCACTTGAGGTTCCTCTTTCCAGATAACTCTAGTTTCTGTCAAGCTGACAAAAAACAACAATGACCAGGACTGAGGTTGGCACTTGAAAACATTTGATGCACAAGTTTCCTAGAAGAGGTTTTGTAGGAACAATAGAAGGACGGGACCAAAAGTGACACCGATGACTGCCTGGGCCAGCAGATCTCGGCTTCCCTCCTCAGTGACCCTCTCAGTGTACTGCCATGTTTTAGCAGGGGCCACCAGGGGATGTAAGGCCAGGCATTATGTGTGTAACTGTTCAGATAGTCAGGGAACAAAAAGAGTGACAGATACTTAAATGTGAGGCTTGAGTGGCCGCACCATTGTTCCTCTCATAGTGACAGCTCTGAAGCAGATAGCATGGTCAGTGTACCACTTAATTAGCAGTGCAAAATTGTTTTTTAATTTGATGTTTAGACCCCACTCGAAGGCTGAGGTCAGCGGCAGCTGCTTGCTGACATGGGTCTGCAGAGTCATCAGGCACGAGATGAACTATGCTTGCCTCGCCATACACAGAGCTGAGAACTGCATTTGCAGCATTCTGCTTCACTGTAAGCCCTTAAGGGGACTCGGATGCAAAATCTAGTTTTTCTTTCTAATGTCTAGAAATGCACCCGTTATCTAATGTGCAGAAACCTCAGTTACATTGAATGTCCACCCATATAGAGCTAGCAATACATCTTCAGACTTACAGCCCACATAGGGAACATTATAGGGAAGACAAACTAGCTGGGTGTGGGAGGCTGGCACTCAGGAAGGAAGCCGAGGCACGAGGATGTTGAGTCCAAAACCAATATGGGCCACGTAGCAATACCTTGTCTCAAAAAATCATAAATTTAATGTGAACAGTGCTTAAAGCAAAGCAAACATATAAACCTCCACGCCTGTGAGTGTCCCCATGGACACATATGTGCCCATGCAGCAGAAAGGTGTGGAAAGCTACACCCTTTTTATTGACATTTTTATTGCAAAGGGGGAAAGGAATGAGGAAGTGTGGGTGGGAGGTTAAGAGGTCTTGAGCCTGTCTCAGGACTGCAGGCTGTCCAGCAGGGGGGGAAGTAAGAAAAGGACAGTGGATATTGTAGGGCTAACATCAATTGCAGTTTGGGGTGTTGGATTGATGGGGCAAAAGCTCCCCCACAGTAAACTGAAGAGCATGAGAAAATGCAATGCTCAGTGTACTCCACTCTCCACACAGTGTGAACACCTGCAGGAAACGGGGAAGGATGAAGGGGCATTTTGGTTTGGTTTAAGAAAGGATAAAACAGCATATCCACCCACAGCTGCCAGAAGACATGAGACTAGACAGTCAAGGTGGAGAGAGGAGGGCCTCAAAGGACACAGTTCTCATTGTCTTTTTTTTTTTTTTGTGTGTGTGTGTGTGTGTGTGTATGTGTGTGTGTCATAAGGCTCCAGACCCACCTAAATCTCTAGAAAGATAAGAGCAGCGTTAGATAAGCTTGGAAATGCATTCACAAGAATGTGCAATGCCAATTCATGGCCAGAGAAGGATTCAGATGCTTTGGAGAACTGTGTAATTTCACGTGCTTAATTTTATGATTAACATGTGCATGGTGCTACTCAAGGGCCAGAAGCCTGGGTCCAGTGTCCTCACCCCCAAGGAGGTTTCCTTAGTATATGCTTGGATGAGGCTCATGTGTCACCACACATGGCTTTAAGTGGAAATAAAATGCCTTCCAGTACTATTTGAGAAGATTGATTTTAGGGCAAATATTCTCTCCCTTTTAACAAAATAGGTGCTAATGCCAGGGGCAGCCAGCCATGCACGTTTGCTAGAGGGAGCCCTGTAAATAACCCAGCTTCCTTCCTCCTATCTTTATTATGTAGTGAGCAAATATTTAAGGACCTTGAAGTAACCATGTTCTAGGAAATACAGAAGGATTAAAAAGAAAAAAATATCCCACGAGAATATGTGTGGTTTACAATCCTCCACAGAGGAAATGGTAATGGTCCTGAGCCCAGGAGCTGCCACTGTGTGGCATTACCATATGGCCACCTCTGCGGAAGCGCCTGGCCCGTGTTCCTGCCTGTGCTCTGCCCTGTGCTCGGCACTGTTCCATTCTCACACATGAGCAGATACACAGGAGAAAGGTCACGTACCAAGTTCCTGAAGCTAGTAAGTGAGCAGTGGCGCTGGGATTCATACTTACATGGTGTGAGGGGACCCTGGGCCCTCCCGTCAGACACTGGTAGACAACGCGTGATAGACAAGATAGACAGCAGAGAGTAGGAAATAAACAAGCAGTTATAGATTCATGAAGGGGAAGGAAATGGAAAGTGCTGTGGCGGGAGGGGAGGGTTCTAGAATGAAAGATAGGGCCTGGGTCAAGAAAAGCCTAGGGTGGAAGCTTTGGGTTGAAGGAGGGCACACAGCAGAGGCAGGAGACCACAAAGCATATGCTTGGCTCTCCCCCTCAGCCCCCACCCAGGAAAGGATGCTTATTACCCAGGCATACATGGGCTTGCTCGGAAACACACAGAGACATGCACATACATATGCTCCCATCTGTATGTTTTGGTAATCATTTGTTTTGCAGATAGAGATCTAATAAAAATATACAGGCGTGTACATATGCACAATATGGTCTTTTCCTTTTGTTAATATTCTTTGGGAATCCTTCTGAATCAGCAGCACAGTAGACTGATGTTTCTTGGTGTAAGGGGTGTGCAGTTGTCCAGATATTGCTGCTTCAAGCAGTGCTAGAGAAAACATAAACAGCTCATTTTCCGGAGCTTTTATTTATATGGGCTCTTGCTTGCTAGGTCATGATACATATATTTTTTTTCTCCTTTATTTACTCACTTTATATACTGATCACAGCTCCCTCCCTCCTCTCCTCCCAATTCCACCCTCCTAACCTCTTCCCTCATTCTCCCCTCCCCTTCTTCCCACAGAAAGGAGACCCTGCCCCCCTCAAACCCTCCCCAATGTGTGTGTATGTGTGTGTGTATATAGATTTCTCCAGATTGATTGATTGTTTGTTTTTACTTTTAGACAGGATCTCATGGTACCCAGGCTGGCCTTGAGCTTTGTATTTACCTGAACTAATATTTTTTATCCTCTGCCTCCTAGCTGCTGAGTTTCCAAGGTGTGTGCTATTGTGTCCTTTTATGTTTTGGTTTTATGCAAATTCCCTTCTTAAAAAAATATATATATATATACGCGGGCATTATATTTCTTCTTAAGACAGCTCTGTAATTTGTGGTTTCATCTTAAGTTATCTAATTGGCTGGGATGTTGTTGCTCATGTCAATGCCTTATGACTTTTCTGTAGGTTCAGTAGTGACATCCCACTTAATACGAGGCTTCTCTTTTCTTGTGTCTAGCTAAAGGCTTTGTAAGTTTTAAGTTTTGTTCATCTTTTCTCAGGGTCAGTTTTTTTGTTTTGTTAGTTTTTCTGGTTTTTTTTTTTTTTTTCATTTTGTCCATCTCTTTCTGTTTTTTGTTATTTCCTTTCTTCTGTTAACATCAGTTTTAACATGGTTAGTTTGTTTGTTTGTTTTTGGTTAGGTTATGGACTTGAGGTCTTTTTATCTAAACAGTTATAGCTGTGTTTCCCTTTGAGCACAGCTTCTGCCTGTGTTTGATTTGTTTGTCTATTTGCGTCTAAGAATTTTCTAGTTTTCTTTGACATTTCTTCTTTGGCCCATTGATTATTTAAGAATGTTTGCTATAAAGCTCCTCCTAAGCAGTAGACCCAGTGTAGGGAAGCTCCTGGGCCCTGCTGTGGAAGGCTGTGCTGCCCTCTTCCTCTCCTCACGTCTCCTGTCTCTGCATCCTGAGCCTCCTGTGCCAAGTGCACCCCTCCACCCCTGTGTGATATTCACCCCACCCTCTGGCCCAAAGCAAAGAAGCCAGTGGACCTTGGATTGAAACCTCAGAGGCAGAACAAAGCTTGCCTTTGCCTCCTGTAGACTAACTTTCTCAGCTGTTTGTAACAGTGACAAAGTAACTGACACGCCTGTGTGTCTTTGTGCTGTCTGTGGTGTCACCCATCGCTGCTGCCGCCCCTTCTGTGCAAATGTCAGAAGTCCGGTTGTTCCAGGATTCATCATAAGCATCAACAGATGCAGGCAAGACTTTAAATATTTCACTTGAGTTTTGTTGCCAAGTGGGTAAAGATCATTGGTGATCAGTCACTGTTGATCCTGAATGTTCTTGAGAATAACAAATCCAGACATCATTCTGATGTCATCAGACATCAACCAGTAGACTGTTGACTCAGTGCTGGCATTGGCAGCTTGACCGTTGGTTCACAGGCTCTTGTCGCCATGGCCCCTGTGTCCTTTCCTGACTTGACCCCCATCGGCACTGTGCAGTGCAGTCGCCACGCAAGGTGCTTTTGTGTCTGTAGCCAGGGTCTTCTGGTTACCTCCCGCCATGTTCTTCAGGGTCTGGGTTTTCAAAACTTTGGCAGGCATGGGCAATTTTAGATTCATAGTAAAAAAAAAAAAAAAAAAGCATAGAGATCCTGTGTATTCAGACAGCTCAGGGATCTTAAAATTTCTAGTTTAGTTTGGGACATTAGAAAAACAAATACACTTTGAATTTTTTACTTTTTAGTTTGCACATTTTGCTTAGATATTTTATTCCTTTTCTTGTTAAATTCCTAGCCTAATCAGGTGAACCCCAGGTTTCAATGAGGAATCCTATCTTACATGCGTATACGCACACAACTATACACACAGCCCTACACGTATACATGCCTACAGATACCTATACACCCCCCTACACACATGCATACCTACAGATAGCTACATACACATACAGATGCCTATATACACCTCTATACACACACATACACCCCATACACAACACCCCAACACCACCCACACATACACCCACATACACACCTATCCATACGCCTACACTCGCCTATACACACATGTACACACACACACACACACCTATCCATATGCCTATAATTGTTTTCCAAATTATACTCTTAACTGATATTATAATACTGTCCAGATATCTTCTGCTGCCTAAAGGTATAATAGAAATCTGGGAAAGAAGTCAGGCTCATGGAGGTATGCACCTTTAATTCCAGTACTCAGAAGGCAGAGGCCAGCAGGTCGTGTGACTATGAGACCAGCCTGGACTTACAGTGAGTTCCAGGCCAGCCAGAGACACACAGTGAGACTCTGTTTCAAAATGAATAAGCAAATAATAAATAAAATAAAACAAGGAAAGGTAGCTTTGACCATATTTTTTTATTGTTTGTTTGTGTTTGTAGGGGGGTAGGTGTGTATGTGTGTACATGTATGTATAGGTGTGTGTAGGCGTATGGATAGGTGTACATGTGTGTATAGGCGAGTGTAGGCGTATGGATAGGTGTGTATGTGGGTGTATGTGTGGGTGGTGTTGGGGTGTTGTGTATGGGGTGTATGTGTGTGTATAGAGGTGTATATAGGCATCTGTATGTGTATATAGGCATCTGTAGGCATGTATGTGTATGTAGCTATCTGTAGGTATGCATGTGTGTAGGGCTGTGTGTATAGTTGTGTGTGTATACGCATGTAAGATAGGATTCCTCATTGAAACCTGGGGTTCACCTGATTAGGCTAGGCTGATGACCGACCAGTCAACCCTATGGATTCCCCTGTCTTTACAGATTCCCCTGTCTCCATATCCCTAGTGCTAGGATTGCGAGCATGTTCCACCACACCCAACTTTTAATGTGTGTTCTTGGGATCAAATTTGGCTCCTCACACTTGTTCATTAAGCACTCAACAGACTAAGCCATCTCTTCTGCCCGTAATTCCCATTAAAATTATTTCTAGACACAAAGGTTTTGCCCTTGGGTATATGTATACCACATGCATACCTGATACCCAAGAAGCTCAGAAGAAGGTGTCCGGTCACCCAGACTGGAGTTCTGGATGGTTGTGAGCCACCTTGAAGGCGGGATACTTGAGAACTGAACCCCGGTCCTCTGAGAGAGCAACAGCACTCATAAGAGCAGAGCTCTTGACTGCTGAGCCGTCTCTCCAGCTCCGTGTTTTCCATTTTTAAAAATATTATTTGTTTGTTTGTTTTATATGCATTGGTATTCAGCCTGCATGTATGTCTGTGTGAGAGGTCGGGTCCTCTGGCACTGGAGTTACAGACAGTTGTGAGCTGCCATGTGGGTGATGGGAATTGAACCCAGGTCCTCTGGAAGAGCAATCAGTGTTCTTAACCACTGAGCCATCTCTGCAGCAGACCAGTGTTTTCCATCTTTATTTTACGACTTCATCTGGAATCTTTAGATAAATTCCTTCCTTCTATCAATCGGCACTCCCACCCAAACTCCGGATTCCTAAAGGAATTGGGAATTTAAAACAGAACAGTGGTAAACCTGTGATGTGTTTTCCCTGGGCTGTTGCAGCCCATGCTTACAGGGTTTCTCCATCACTTTAAGGTCTTGTATACTGTCCTTCAAGTCCCAGTCCTTGAATACCATGTGACTTGTGTCACTGTTGAGTCACCTTCTTTCATATTCCATAAACTTTGGAATTAATTCAAACATGAGTAAATTCAGATGTGTTTCATTTAAGCATAATGGCCAAATTAATTGTATTAGTGTTATAGTTTGTTTTTGGTGGAGCCTCACACAACTCACGCAGTGAAGATAAATCAGAATTAAATACAAGTCTTGAGCTGGCAAGATGGCCCAGCTGGTAAAAGCACTTATTGTATAAGCCTGATGAACCGAGTTCCATCCTTGGAACAAGTCTTGTCCTCTGATCTCCATACATGTACTGAGGCATGTATACACACACACACACACACACACGCACGCACAATAATAATGAGCAATTTTTTTTAGAAAAGAAAAGGGTATGTCTTGAAGGTAAGAGGTCCAAGATAGAGCTGAGTGAGATAGGGACAAGCAAGTTGAAGCTGTATAAACCTTTCTTTTCTTTTTTAATTTGTTTGTTTTGGAGACAGGGTTTCTCTGTGTAACCAGCCCTGGCTGTCCTGGACTTGTTTTTTGGCTTTGTAAACCAGGCTGGCTTCGAACTCACATTGATCTGCCTGCCTTTGCCTCCCAAGTGCTGGGAGTAAAGGCGTGCACCACTGTGCCAGCTGAAGCTGCATAAACAATACGAAGACTAAGCTGGTGAGAAGGTGCAATTCGTCAAGGCATTTGTCTCACAAGCTTGGTGACCTGAACTAAATCTCCAGAACTCGTGGAAAGGGTGGAAGGAGGGAACTGTATAAAGTTGTTCTCTGACTTCCACACCTGCACACACTAATAATAGTAATAATATAGCTGATTAATCTTTCAAGATGGCTGTCAAGATGGCTCACAGGTAAAAGCCCTTGCCTTACACAGCCTGGCGACCTAGGTTTTGATCCCCTGAGCTCATATAAAGGTAGAAAAACAGAATTGACTTTCACATGTGTGCTGTGGCATGTGTGCCAACATACACATATGTCTGCACACACAATAATTATTTTAAACAAAAAAAAAACCTAAGATCTGAGGTTGGAGAGATGGCTCATTGGGAATCTGGAGCCCTTTATCAGTATTCAAGATGCCCCTACCCTGGCCTACCTTGCCAGATATGGAGGCAGAAGAGATGGGATTATAAGAAAAATTCTGTAATTTGTCAGTTCAACAACACTTGAAAGTTTGTTCCCACCATTTACAGTCTAGCTTCTAGAGAGCCCGGCACTCACCACCTCCAGCATTGCCTCTTGTTGGGGAAATGTTTGCATCTCTCTTTTCCTCCCCATCCCCACTCTCCTGGCCCATAGGCACGAGCACACACTCTGGATGAAAGGGGGCTGTGCTGGGAATGAAGGCAGGGTGGACCAGTGAGCAGGGCTGTGGCTGACTCTCCTAAGATCTTAGTGATGTGGGAAACAGCAACACAGGAAAGCTAGACAATGAACAGAGCACAAGGTAAAGCTCTTGATCCTTTTAAAATTTGTTCTATATCATTAGCTATAGAAGGACTCCATTATCCTCTTTAGATACACATCACCAACATACAACCCTAGGTAGCATCCAAAGGAGAGACATGCCATGACACAGTGGACCATGCAGGGGGGCCCTAGAGGCAAGGGGGATATAGAGGAATCTGGTCACAAGGCTTAACATGGTTTCATGAGCACAGCAGACTTAGCATTGCTGCATTTGGCTCATTCTAGGGAGTGCTGGGGTACACTTGTCTGACACCTGATCCTTTGTGTCTTAGGTAGGGTTTCAGTTGCTATGAAATATCATGACCAAAAGCAACTTAAAGAGGAAAAGGTTTGTTTTGTCTTACAGCTTGTAGTCCATCATCCCGGAAAAGTGAGGACTGGCTCTCAAGGCAAGAATCTGGAGGGAGGAACTGATGCAGAGGCCACGGGGAGCACACTTAATGGCTGGTTCTTTATGGCTTCCTCAGCTTGCTCTCCTTAGGATTGGTACCAACCACAGGAGGCTGGGCCCCGCATATCAGTCTTTAATCAATAAAGTGCCCCACAGACTTGCCTACACGCCAGCCTTTGGAGGCATTTTCTTAATACACCTAGGTTTATGTCAAATTGACAAAAACCAACAGCCTGCCATTCTAGGTGGGTGGTAGCCAAGAATGAAGAAGAGAGCTGGGGTGTGTCCTGTTTTGTTCAGCTTCCAGGTAGTTTAGACACTGGCTAGCTGGGAGGGGCAAGGTTTGCAATGCCCCAGACATGAAAGCATTTAGTAGAAGCAGTGCAAACACTGTCACTCTGACTCACACAGCCTGTCACACTGAATGCTCACATCTTTGCAGGTCTCCTAGACCCTTTCCTGCTTCTCCCACCTGTCCACCAGCCAGAGCTGGTGCAGTTGTCACAGTGACATCTGGCCACAGTTCCTTCACATTCACCCTCATCTCGTTTGTTTTTTGAGACAGGGTTTCTCTGCGTAGCCCTGGCTGTCCTGAAACTGACTCTATAGAGCGAGTTGGCCTCATCTCAGAGACCTGGCTACCTCTGCCTCTGTCTGTGCTGGAATTAAAGTGTGTCACCACTCTCAGCCAACCACACCTTTCAAACATAATTTTTATCAAAATCTCAAGGAAGAACTTAGCGTTTTCTGAGAAAAGGATGGTGCGCCTGTCCTGATTTAAATGACTGGTTACACAGCAGCCAAGAAGGGCCAGAAGGGCCTGTTGCAATAAGCACACAGAAAATGGGACCCATAGGATCTGTTAATTAAGGAAGAGAAGGAAGGAGCAGAGCTGTGTGGCATCGGAGATCACATTCACTGGAGACTCTGCGAGCTCAGTATGTGTGCATACAGGCAGTATTGGCTGGGTGCTGGCTGTGTGCAAGCCAAATTCAGGAGTTTCACCCTTATTTGCTTTGTTGGTTTGGGGGTTGGTTTTATGAGATGGTCTCACTATATAGTGTATGATGGCCTCAAAATCTTCTGCCTGGGTCTCCCAAATGCTGGGATTATAGGTATATATCATCACATCTCGTTCCAAGCACGGCTAATTTTAGCCCGATTTTCTAGATGAGAAAAGCAGAACTTTGAGAGGCACGGAAACTTACTCGGGGGCCCAGGATAGTAATTGGTAGAGGTGAAATTGAACCCAATCTGGTAGGTCATGTGTACCCAGCCTCCACTTCCGTGACAGCCTTGAATGAGGAGTAGTTCAGAGCCTGGCCAAGAAAGGAAGTGCCCCTGAAGGTGGAGCCAAGAGGAGTTGGGAACTAAGAGCACGGCATTAAGAGCTCCAGATTGTTAACTTTAGATGTTTAATTGATGTCTGTGCTCATGCACATCTGTGTGACGTGCCCAGGGAAACAGAAGAGGTCATTGGGTCACCTGGAACGGGAGTCGGGGAAAGTAGTTAGCTGTCTTGCAGGTACTAGGAATGAAACCAGTGTCCCCTGGAAGAGCAACCAGTGCCCTTTACTGACCCCAACCCCGAGGGTGGAATAATTTCAGATGGGAAGCACACTGTCCTATCTGGCTAAAAGAGGAAATTAAGGGCCACTTCCCTCCCAGTGACCTGAGTTGCAGGGCAAAGACAGTTGAGGACTCAGAGTCTCATTTCCCCTCAACACTTTTACTCACACACAACCTTCAAGATTGTTCACCCACCTGAAGTTTCTTCAGGACTTGCATCCAAAGAGGCACCAGTTAGTTAGACTTTCATGAATCACCTTGGCTGATAGTCACCTGTTGTGGCCAGCTTTGCTTGGCATGGGGTAGCTCATGTTTTCAACTTCTCAGTATTTAATAAGCAACAAAACATTTGTCCTGTGTCTGTTTTACTTGCAAGGCTTTTCCATTATTCAGTCAAGTCAATAAAGAAGCCAGTTTTTCCCAGTTAAGGCTTTCATACTTTTTGGTACCCTTTCAATTTCTAGTCACGTATTTCTGCAGCACAGCTCCTGGGCTCCCAGACCATGGCTGGGATGGACTATCCAACACGCTGACTCATGGCTGCTGCCCTCATTTCCACTCTAGTTTCTATGGAAACAAACATCAGATGGTTCAAAACAAGGTGAGGGCTCGAAGATACACCTCAGGCTTCCTAGGCATTTACAAGCGATATTCGTCCAATATCATTTCCACAGAAACTGGGAAAGGCCAATCAGTGTGAATTACATGTATCATTTTAAAGTAAAATTTCTTTTATTCTTTGACAGATCCATACATGTACACAATATATCTTGATCGTACCTATCCCCAGTACCGTGGCCTAGCATCCAAATATGTTCCCTTCTCTTCACACTTCCTCTCTCTCTCTGTCCATTGAGTCCAGTTAAAATTGCCTGCTGAAATGCTGCCTGAGCTTATGCAGATAAACAAAGCCATAGTGAGTTGATGAGTACCATGGCCATGTTATGTCTGGAAGACATTTCACAGCATTCCTCCTCATTCTCTGTCTCTTAAAGTCTTTCCTCCCCCTTTTCCAAGAGGTTCCCTGAAACATAGTTAGGGGTGGGGGATGATTAGATGGGCCATTTAGGGCTTAGTGGTCACTTGCTCTTACCTCTTTGACTTGTTGAGTGTGCATTAACTGCTGACCACGGCACGGGGAAGCGCCTCTGGCCAGGGCTGAGGATGGAAGTAACATACATACTTAGGAGACAATTGGACAGCGCGTCAGTTTAGCAAGACAACGGTAGTTGGCCTCCTGACCTGCTCTCTTCCAACTGCCCTAGGGCCTGGGACCTCCTGAACCAGGGGTTTTGACCAAGTTTAGAGTACCAGGCTTGAATGCCCTCCTGTGGGATAGGCCTCAAATTCAATCCAAAAGTGTTCGGTTACTCCTGTGGCTTCTGTGCTACTGTTGTATCAGGGAACACATCTTGCCTAGCAGGTGGCTGTTGTAGCATAAAGAATTCTACAGTGGGTAACACTGTTGATGGCTTTTGCCCCCGCAGCTTGCAAAGCACTTTCTGGCACTGTGGAAGCAAGCCAGTGGGAGGAAGTTTTGGGGTCAGTTCAAGCATGGTTTCTCTATGTCCTGCGACCAGGCGGCATTGTGATTTTGGCAATACGGTCACACCATCTAATACTGGTGAGCAGCCAAGAACAATTGCAGTAGCTTGTGTTGTTTGAGAGCTCTGGGGCTCCTTGACCTCATAAGTTATCTCACTGGCCCTGAAATTTTCAGTAATAAACCAAGTCTTCAAGGGTGAAGCATTGTCCACCCTTGCAGGGTACCTATTTTCAAACTCTTATTTGTTTCTATATTTTACATATATGAGGTTTCACCTGCATCTGTTCATGTGCACCACATTCATTAGGTGTCTACAGAGGCCGGAGCATGGCATCAGAATCCCTGGAACTGGAGGTACAGATGATTGAGGGTTCTCACGGGGGTGCTGGGAACCAAACCAAGGTGCTCTGCAAGAGATGTAGTGTTCGCAGCCACCGAGCACATCTCCACCCCTTTTGTTGTTGTTTTCATCTTCTTATTTTACGTGTGTATGTGCTTTGCCTACTTGTATGTCTGTGCACCGTGTGTATGCAGTGCTCACAGAGGCAAGAGGAGGATGTCGTATCTCCTGGGACTGGAGTAACAGATGGTTATGAGCCACCATGTGAGTGCTGGGAACTAAAACAAACTGGGTCACTGGAAGAGCAGCTAGGCTGGGCATGGTGGGACACGCCTGTGATCCCAGCACTCTGAGAGGCAGAGGCAGGCGAATCTCTGTGAGTTTGAGGCCAGCCTAGTCTACAGAGTTAGTTCCAGGACAGCCAAGGCTATACAGAGAAAGCCTGTCTTGAAAAAAAAAAAATCATGTTTGAGCTTTTTGTTGCTGTTCCTTAATGGCTTATTTTGTGTGAATGAGTGTTTTGATTGCTTGCATGTCAGATGGAAGGGGAGGAGGACCTCCCCTATCACGCACCACGTGCATACCTGTTGCCCCAAGGGACCAGAAGAGATCATTAGGTCTCCTAGAACGGGAGTTACAGACAGTTGTGAGCTCTTACATGGGTGCTGGAAACTGAACCCATGTCCTCTGCAAGAGCAGCAAAAGCTCTCAACAACTGGTGAGCCATTCCTCCAGCCCCGGAAATCAGCATTTATTGTGAAAGAGGAAGGAAGCTAAAAAAATATCAACTTTACTGATTTAAAACTGCCTGGTGAACTTTGAAATTCATTTACTGTCTGAGCAGTGATGGCACATACCTTTAATTCCAGCACTTGGCAAGCAGAGGCAAGTGGGTCTTTATGAGTTTGAGGCCAGCCTGGTCTACAGGGCCAGTTTCAGGACAGCCTGGACTGCACAGTAAAATCCTGTCTCAAAAAAACCACCATCACCATAGAGCTTTCCTGTCTCTAAGGTTGAATTGAGTCTCAGAGCACTGGAACCAGGCAGCTTTGTAGCCTTCTAGGTGAGGAAGCCTTTCAGGGAAGCCATGCATCATCCATTAGTCTCCAGGGCCCTCCCTGCACGCCTCCAGACCACCCTGCTTGTGTTAGTCTCTTTATTTGGACCAATTACTGACTACCACAAACTAGGGCTGTCCTCATCCCAGTGCGTGCAGCATTCGCCAAGTGACCTGTGTCAAGTGTGGAGCTGTGAGGTCTGTGAGCAGCCCACCTGTCCCCATGCCCCTTGAGCTCCTGAAAAGGCTGTGACTCTCTTCTCACTGTCACCAGCTTCACACAGGACAAGGCCCCGTGACTCATGTGTCTGAAAGCCTTGCAGCTTCCCTTTCATTTCCTGTCCTGTCCACATCCTGCCCTAAGCCTGTCTGATTGGCAGCCGTCTGCCTTCCCAGCCTTCCACGCATGTGGACCACAGACCCTCTTAGAGCAGGGAATGGACCATGAGGGCATATGGTCACTAACCCTTTAATTGAAGAGATATTCTCCTTTTTAAAACAACTTTCCTTTCCTTTATGGGCATGGGTTTTCTTGTCTTCATGTATGTCAGTGCACCCTGTGTGTACAATGCACACAGAGGTCAGAAGAGGCTGTCATACTCCCTGGGCGTGAGTTCAGATGGTTGTGACCCACCGTGTGGCAGCTGGGAATTGAAACCAGGTCCTCTGAGAAAGCAGCCAGTGGTCTTAACCACAGAGCCATCTCTCCAGCCCCTCTCTCTTTAAAAACCTTTCTATTTTTATTATTTTTAGTTATGTATTGTGTAGGCATGTGCACTTCAGTGCAGATGCCTGTGGAGAAGTGGAGCTACAAGAGCTGTGAACCGCCTTTTGTGATTGCTGGGGATCAAACTTGGCCCTCTGGAAGAGCTCTTAAAGGCTGAGCCAACCGTCTCTCCACACCCTGAAGGAACATTCTAAACTTTGCAGAAAGTACAAAAGACCATTCAGTGGACAAGTGTCGTTCTGCCCTTTCTCTCTTCCCCTCTGGCCCCTGTCTTCCCAGAATTAGCTGCTCCCATAAAACTGAGGTGTAAACTCCGTGGCTGATTCTGTACTTTCATGGTTTTCTTTTTAATTTTGTACTGAAATGATGCTATGGGAAGGGAGTTGTCCACATACCACAGCACACATGCGGGAGTCAGGAGACAACCTGCAGGCATTGCTTCTCACATTTCACCATGTGGGTATCAGGGGTTGAACTCGGGTCTTTAGGCTCGGCAGCAAGCACCCTTACCCACGAGGCATCTTGCCAGCCCTTCTATCTTTGTTTGATCGGTTTGATTTTTCGAGACGGTTTCTCTGCAGCTGTGGCTGCCCTGGACTTGCTCTGTAAACCAAGCCTGGAACTCACAGAGAGTCTGCCTGCTGGGGGATTAAAGGTGTGTGCCACCACACCTGGCTCTCTTGTGATGTCATTCATTCATTCATTCATTCATTCATTCATTCATTCATTCATTCAGGGTGTATGTGTGTGCCTGTGTGTATGTCTGTGCACCACATGAGTGCCTGGTAACTTAGAGGGCAGAAGATGACATCCAGTCCCCCAAAACTGGAATTGTTATGAGCCACCATATGGCTACTAATTAGAAGCTGAAACTGGATCTTCTTCAAGATCAACAGGGACTTATAAACACTGAGCCATTTCTCTAGCCCAGCTCATGATATCTTTGTATTCCTGTAAGCATCACTGTTTTACGGTTTGCTGTTGTGTGTGAGGCTGGAGATGGAACCCAGAGCCTTGTACTTGCAACTGTTCTGCCATGGAGCTATACCTTAGTCCTCGTTTAACTTTACATATGACTTGTCAGGTGTAAGGTATTTGCCAGCTTGCTGTTTTCACTCAGCATTCATATGCAACCTTTATTTATACACCATGCCCATCTGGGTCTCTGCGGTGCGGCTCTCTGCTGGGAGAACAGACCCGCGCAAACAGAACAGTGTTTGCTGTGTGAGCATGAGGGCCTGAGTTCAGTCCCAAGAACCCATGTAAAAAACCTGGGCTCAGGATCATACTTCTGACCCTGCCAGTGGGAGATAGGAATGATGACAGGAAGATTCCTGGGCTCCCTGCCCAGCTGGTCTAGACTACTTGCTACTTGGCAATCTGCAGCCAGTGAGAAGGGGGCCCTGTCTCAAAACCCAAGCAGACCGTGCCTGAGGGTGCACACCTGAAGTTTACCTGGGGTTTCCATGCACACCAGGGCACGTGGACATGCCCCCAAACAACAGTGGCCCTCAGTTGTTTTCCCTTCCCGGGTTTTGCTCAGTGTAGCCAAGAGCTTCCTTTCCGTGTGTGTGTGTGTGTTTGTGTGCTTTTTCTATAATTTGCATCTAGACATCAAGTCACTGGCTCAATTAGTATGATGGTTTCTTCTCACTAGATCCTGCCAAATTGCGCCCTGAAGAGAATGGACCCTGTACCCTTGACATGATCCCTCTGTAAACACTGCTGTGCGCTACCTCACTAAGATCTCAAGTTGCTCATCATGGTAGTCAAAGCACAGCCAGTAAGACTCTCATACACCTTATACGCTCACACACATTATTAGCTTTGTTTTCACATCTGTGAGACGAGAATAGAAAATCACCATGACCTGTTCTTAGACAGTGAGTTATCTGTAGCCCATAAGGTACACGAATGCCGTTCCCTCTCCTCCTTTTTTCCTCTTATGGTGTCTACTCCTCCTTCTGGAGCTGTGCAGAATTCTCATCCAGACAGCTAAGGGTTGAAGCCACAGTTGCCATTTGGCTCTCTGAGGCACATGTTCCTCACAGGTCAGCTTATGGCTCTGGGTTACTGGGGTCTTATTCTTGCCTTGTGTCATTTGATCAATAGTCTGTCCTTGTCCTCATCCCAAGTCCAGGGCAGTAGGGAAGACATGGGCAAGCAGGAAAGCCCTGTAAGACGCATGGTTACTGCGCTGTCAAGTCAGTGGGTGGCAAACCTAAATCCACCTGTGAGACCTGGAGCAAGTGGGCTCCCGCACTCAGCGTCAGTGCTCATCGGTGAAGCCCCTTCAGGCGTTCGTGAGGAGACTGTGAAACTGTTCTTTTACTATGTCACTGTCACAGAGTGCCTGCCAGGACTTAACACTGTTCTGTTACTCTGCGTCACTGTCACAAGTGTCTGCTAGGACCCAAAAGAGGAAAGACTTATTTTGGCCCTGTGGTATCAGAGAGTTCAGTCCATGGTTGGTTAGTTTCAGGCTGTCTCAGTTCTGGGCACATGATGACACAGAACAGCATGGCAGGGACATGAGCCTGTTACCTCACGGTAGAGGGTGAGCAGAGAGCAGTGAGGAGACTAGGGACCAGACAGAACCTTCAGAGGCATACCCCATGGTGTACCTCCTCTAAAGTCTCCTACCCTTACCATTTCCAGAAGCCTCCCAAATAATGCCACTAGTTAGAGACCAAGCATCAGTACATGAGCCCGTGGTTGAGGCTAACAGCATAGCTTCTAGGCAGACCAAGGTGTAAGGATTCCCCAGCCATCGCCAGTATTACAGCTACTATGTGGGTCTAGGAAGCTGGGGTCCCTTTGCTCTTAGCCCTGCCAATGATAAGGCTCTTGACCCAGGGTCTAAAGACCCTTGGCCCAAAGATGTGACAGCCACCGCAACTTCTCCAGCAGCTAGGGCCTACAGTTTCTCTTCCTGGCGTCTTACAGCCTTCTATCCTTCAGGTTCAGCTCTCTGTCCTCTCTTGTCAGTTCTCTTCTGCAACCTTCTTCCTGGCCTGGCACCATTGACCTGCAGCTGCTTCCCTTGCCTTCACAGCTCAGCCTGCTGACCGTTCAGCTGTCACTGCCATGCTCTGCCGAGCCTGCTGTTTTTCTTGAGGACAGAAGCCTGTTATGGAGTCTAGTGCTTCCACACCAGCAGAGGCAGCACAGGATTGTGTCCCAGCTGGTCACTTGTGTGTATTCAGCACCTTGTGCTGTGTCACTGAAAGGAAGTGCTCCTCCCTGGCCCAGATGGAAGTAACTGAAGGGTCATCTAGGAGTCCTTGAGGCTTGTGATAGCTGAAAGTCCAGTACCGTGGAACAACCCTGTCACAGGGTCGCATAGCATATATGTACATTATGATTCGTAATAGCAAGATTACAGTTAGGAAGTAGCGATGAAAGTAATTGTATGGTTGGGGGTTACCACAACATGAGGAACTGTATTAGAGGCCGCAGCATTAGGAAGGCTGAGAGCTACTGGTCTTGGACAAGCTCTCTGGAACAGCCCTGGCTGAGGCCATGCGCTCAGGGGTTGGGCAATTCACTGCAGCCATTCTGTATTTTCTCAGGGTGTCTGAAGAATGACCCAGACAGCAGGTGCTAGCATAAACTCACTCTTAATGGCTCGTTGACTGATCTGGCACCAAGAGAGAATTTAATAGCCAGCTAGGGAGTCACACTGCTCATTCCCCAAAGTCTTTGCTTACTTACAGGAACTATATAATGAGTATGTGCAGTAAGACTAAAGAATTTCTGATTAACATGGAAGTGACTTCCCACCTGCCTGGTGCTGTGGGGTCATTGTCTTTCTTTCTGAGGAGCAGAGATTGATGGACTTGCACTCTTGTC